>NW_020537758.1:4281063-4306249 GCF_003426905.1 Ctenocephalides felis | reverse complement strand
AAAATACTACCACGAGTGCAAAAATACTACTATGAGTGTAAAAATACTACAATGAACGTAAAAATACTACGACGAGCGTAAAAATACTACAATGAGTGTAAAAATACTCTAATGAGCGTAAAAATTACACGACGAGTGCAAAAATACTACAATGAGTGTAAAAATACTCTAATGAGCGTAAAATACTCTAATGAGCGTAGAAGAATACTACAATGAGTGTAGAGAAATACTTCAATGAGTGAAAAATACAGACGACTGTAAAAATACTATAATGAGTCCAAAATATGTTATGAGTTTACATTTATGAGTTTTATTTATTTACAATGAGTGTAAAAATACTACAAGAGTGCAAAAATACACAATGAGTGTAAAAATACTACTATGAGAACAAAATACTACAATGAGTGTAGAAATACTATAATGAGTGTATAAATACTACAATAAACGTGAAAAATACTAGAATGAGTATAAAACGCCAAATTTAAAATACTACAATAAAGTAAAAATATTACAATGAATTAATTCAACGTAAAAAGTTGGACTCTCTATTGGCAAAATCTATATTATATAAAAATCGAATGGTAAATGATGAAAATCGAACTTGATGTCATATTTTGTAATAGAATTTAGTTAATTATCGTCCAGTTTGTGCCTAAAGAAGTTTCACTTCAAAAATGACAATCTAGTTCCTCCTTTTACCGTCGGTCTTCGCCTAGTCCAGTCTATTACCACCGCCTCTCTATGGCTATTCCTCTGAATTGTTTTCGCGGTCATTTCGTGTCCGTGTTGGCGCCATCTAGCACACGTGAGCCTCATTGGCCAATCAGCTGGTGAGTGTGTGCCAGCCGTAGTGTTTTTCAAGGCGCCAAGCTTATTTGTGGACGATTTGCACGAAATACCCTTTTTTTGACGTGCCACGTATGCGTCAAAAATGTGATCTCGGGCGATGTTTTTGGATAAAATCAAACTTTGAAATATTATTTACGACTGTGTCTGTGAATGGAACGATTTGGTGCAGTAATTTTAATTTGTTTGCCCGTTGAAAAATTATGCTCTCGGAGGCGCCATTTTGTTGATTTATGTGTGGTAAACAATATAGAGAAGCTTAGAATTAGCGGAAAAATTTAAATTATCGTGGTACTGTTGAGCATTACAGGCGCTTAGATTTTGCGTTAATAAAATGAATCAACAAAATACAATGAATCTGATTATTCAGGATGCAAACGGTGAGTGATATTTGTAGCACGTTCTTGACTTAGAAACAGAATCTTAGGGATTAAAATATACCTATACGAATTTATTATAAATTAAACAACTACTTATAAATTATCCAATAATATTCCAAAATTCTTAAACATTTATTAATATGTACTACAACTCCATATGCCTTTGCTAAAGCAAGTACTTCCACAAAAATTCCTTGCAATTTTCAAACAAATCATATAAGCAAAATATACTCTATTCATTGTAATAAAATTATATTTATCGTTTATCTTAATTTTATCTTATTATTTTATCCCAATCGATAAAATTGACCATTATTTTCGAAATACAAGATGGCTCAACTTTGTCAATGACATATTTGCCTTTTTGTTGACATCTGGACTTTGAAATATTTTTCATAAATATTTATTGACTATTTGAAAATTTATATTTACTAATCAAAATTATATTTTTAACGTTAATTTGGCGCAATCGTTGCTATAAACAATTTTGTTAAAATGGCGGGAAATGTGCAATTGTAATTGAACTTTTTGATATAATTGCGCAATGGTCGCTTGGGGGGAAACAAATTTAACAAATATGATTTTTAGTTTTTATTTAAATATAAATACAGTATAGCACAGATATTTTGGTATTTGCTGGTAATTCTGCTGTGTGGTTGATGTATATATATTATGCTCCCCCAGGGACTGAAGTTTCAAATTATATAATGGCATTTACACATGCACTTATAAGAATATTAAATTCTGATGTAATAAAATCTTAAAGGACATGCTATCAAGTTAAAATAAAAAGTTTTACATTTTTTGTTTGACATACAATTTTGTCATACTGAGTGAACATGAACAATTTTAATTTGAACTCTGATTTTGTCTTGGATTCATCGAAACAGTAATTAAAGTCTTTAAAGTTTTAATATTGCAACTGTTTTTAACATTTATTCTGCAAAATAGCATTTATTCTATAAAATCATTTTATTTATAATTTTTCAGGAACCCAAATAAATATTATAGAGTTATAGAATCATAGTCATCATATGAAAAATAAGACAATAAATATAAAATTGGCAAAAACTATATTAAGAATCGAACCACCAATACCCAACTTTGGTATTCATTTAGTAACTTCATAGATTTGTTTCAGGTGCCCATCCAATTATTAAATACAAACTTAGGTCAAGATAATACAGGAATTTAATTGACCTAGTCCTACTTCGGCATAAAAATATCTCCTATAAATTGGCCTTGAAATAATTCAATTCATCTACAAATATTTCTATTGGTCCAAACATATTCCTTCGTTTATATAAATATCCTTCTGGGCTTAAAAATATAGAATTGGCTTACTCGGTAGTGATATTTTTCTTCAAAATATTTTTCTCTGAATAGCATTAATAACTTAACAATATTTTGAAATTTTTGTATGTATTTTTAAATTTTTTTTAAACTTGAAATATCAAACAGCCAGACAAATTTTTGCTCTTATATTCTTTGCATTTGTCAAAAAAGTTAAAAATTAGTCTCTATATTTATTATAATAAATTTAAATTTTTATTATAGTAAAATATTTTGAAAGTATAAGATAAAATTATGAAAGTTTGTCATTTACGAAACTTGAGTGTATTTATACAATTGATTATTTTTTTTCCTGGAAACAACTATATTCAAAATTAACTCGTTAATGTTGCAGATTTTTCTTTGACGGTTCTTATAAATTGGACAATTCTAAATCATTGTGCATTGTAAAGATAGGTAATTTAGGTCAGTTTAATTAACTAAACAAATGTTAAAATTTCTTGTTGTTTAGTGCAAATGAAACCATAATTATTGCCAATAATAATATAAAAAGCAATATAAATTTATCGTAATTGGCCTTTTCATCAAGAACTCTCTATAATTGTATAATTTTATATATCGATTATAGTTTGCATATATTTTATAATCATTTGAGTTTGTATGAACTTGTAAAATTATTCATTTATCATTAAATAACAATTGAAGTTTTTGATAATATAAAGTAGGTAATAATTCTATTAGAAAATTGTAATAATTGTGCTCTTGAAATACATTTTTCAAAAACATGAGGTAACAATTTAGTGTATCGAGGGTTTTTATATGTTAACAATCATTTTCTATATTAGAATTAGAATAATCTCTTAAATTCTGTGAATTATTATTTTATCAGTTATTTGAAATGATTACAAATTTAATTTTTTGCAATAATTTTCTTTTTTATGTAATACATATTTTGTAGTATTTTTATCATTGAGGTTCAATGCTCCTGGTTAAATATATATATATATATATATATATATATATATATATATATATATATATATATATATATATAGCCCCACGTACCGTAATTTCGCGATTCTTTTACTTTATAAATAGAAAATTATAATTATACTTTTAGTATAAGAATACTATGTTCTTTATATAGTTGCTGCAATGTGGGAAGATGATATATATATATATATATATATATATATATACATATATATATACATATATATATATATATATACTAGATTATTATTATGAAACTATCAAGCATTTTACCAGTTTACAAATTCGCCAACTTTTAATGCAACTTGCCATCACACTTGAGTGCATTTTTTCCAAAAGATATTTTGAATTCAGCTATTAACAAAAAGTTTTAATTTTTGAAACTCGAGACAATTGTGTTATTATTTTTCAGAAATTTTATTTTAACTTTATTTAGTAATTTATTTTTTGAAACAGTAAATTCAAAGTTTAAATCAACAAAATCAATCACAATAACCGAAAAATGGTGTAAATAAATTTACAAGCTCTATGTTGCACTTACTAAGCTCATAATTATTTTTTCTAAATTTTTGACGTTGAGTTCTGGGACACTCTGTATATATCTTTATATGTATGACATATTCTACTACCTTGGACGTTATTTAGAATCTGTAGATTCCAAAAATGCTTTTGGTCTTTGTTTGTCTTTTAGGGCGTTTTACAATCTCTTTTAGGGCTTTCGGTAGAGTTTTTAGTAGCATTTTTGAGCCCTCGGTTGCATTTTAGGGTGCCTGTGGAACCTTATTGATGGTTAGGGGTCTTCTTAGAATTTCTGAGCCTTCTAGGGTTCCTTGGAGGCTCTTTAGGAAACATTTAGGTTGCCTGGACTCTTGTAAGATTCTTTGGACGATTGTAAAAATATTAGTAAGCTTGTGAGATTTTTTTAACTCATAAGATTTTTTGGGCGCTTTGTAGGATTCAATGTAATATTGCAAGATTCTTTGGACTACTGTAAAAAACTTTGGAAGCTTTTAAGATTCTTTGGTAGCATATAAGATTCTTGGGGCAGTTGTAAAAATTTTTGGACGCTTGTAAGATTCTTTGAACATTTTGGTCGTAGAAATCTTTGGGTGCGCTCATAACATTCTTCGGATGTTTATAATATTCTTTGGACGCTTGTAAGATTTTTTGGACACTTGTGAAAATATTTGGATGTACTTATGAGATTCTTTGGGCACATGTAAAAAAAAATCTATATTTATAAGATTCTTTGGGTGTTTCTAAAAATCTTTGGGCGCTTGTAAGATGTTCAAAGAATCTTACAAGAGCGCCTTGTAAGATTATTTATAGAAATTTTGTTGTAGAAATCTTTGGATGTTTATAAGATTTTTTTACGTTTGTAAGATTTTTGGATGTAAAAAAAATCTTTGGACGGCTTATGGGATTTTTTGGACGGCTGTGAAAATCTTTGGGCGCTTGTAAGATTCTTTAGATAGTTGTTGAAATTTTTTGGTGCGCTTTTTGTTTCTTAGATTCTTTGGATGTTTATAATAAGCTTCTTTGGACACTTGTTAAAATTTTTGGAAGTGCTTGTAAGATTATTTGGACCATTGTAAAATTCTTTGGATGTTTGTAAGATTCTTTGGACGCTTGTGAAAAATGTTGGGAGCTTCTAAGATTTTTTGGACACTTGTAAAAATCTTTGGACATGCTTATAAGATTCTTTGGATGTCTATAATCTTATAAACAATTTTAAAGATTGTAAAATTCTTTGGGCGCTTGTAAGATTTTTTGGATGCTTGTAAAAATCTTGCAGTTAAAATATTTTCTTGGATTTTTATAAGATTTTTTGGGTGCTTGCAAGATTTATTTGTAAGATATTTTGTTTTAAAATCTTGGTCGTTTCTTATCTTGGAATTGGATCTATTTTGAGCTCCCCTTATATATTTTATAGCAATTGTTAACGCTTAAAGCCAATTCTCAACGTTTTAAATAATTGTTTATGTTTTGTGCTTATTGTACTCTTTGTTTTTAAATAACCCCGAATTTTCTATTAATTATTGCTACGGAATGAAATATCGAATTCAAAATCGTTTTATTCAAAACTTTTATATTGGAATGTATAAAAGTGTGTCCCAGGAAATGTAGTAAATTTTATCTAGTTTCACCCTATCTAACTGAAAAGGGATGGTTCCATATGAAATTTTTGAGTTATTTAGCAAAAACCAAAAAAATGTCGTGAATTTTCTATTTATTGCTAAGGAATGAAATATCGAATACAAAGTCGTTTTATTCAAAACTATTATATCGGAATGTGTTTGTTTTCAAGTTTTTTGTACTCATTTCTGATTTTTTCCTTTTTTATTCCTTCATACACTTTAGTTCGTAAAAATCGTTTTAGAGCCCTCCTTTAACACATCCCAAAGACTCTTCACTTTTAAATACAGTACTGTAATTAATAATTCATTTACATATAGAAAAATCTTGAAGCGTTCTGGTACAAAATCAGTATATAATTAACTAAAATTAACAAGATTTTTATTCAAATCAAATTACTAATTTTCTTCTAAATAATATGTCTGTACATATGAGTATGGAAATTGATAACATACACAGATTTTCTCCATTTGTTGTTTTATCAATGCACACAATCGAGGCGCGCTCGAGGTGAACACTTGTATATGTATGTTGGAGCTAAAAATATCATTTATTTATATATTTATTTATTAGTTTATTTAGTGTAAAAATATGTTTAAATTGAATAATTAAAATGTCGAACATATTGCTAAATTTCAAGTTTTTGTCGTGATTTTGTGGGAGATATGTGAGCGTCGCTGAAGATGTAGGGTTATGTTTGGTATGTCATCATTTTGTATACGGCGTAATTCGTGAGATCATAATATAATATATATATATATATATATAATTGTCAAATATCTCCCTTCCGCCTTTTTGTATTATAAACCAAGAGCAAAAAGCGGAAGGGAGATATTTGACAACCTAATATATATATATATATATATATATATATAATTAATATATATATATATAATTATTTGTTCAATTTATTATTGATAATTTTTATTTTTTTTAATAGATCGATAATTAAAGAAAAAATACAAAAGAATACAATAAATTGTTTGAGTATAATGTTGTTTTTGTATACTAATTTACATAGTATTTCTTGTTTCTTTCCAAAATGCACTATTAAAATATTAAAATTTGCAAGACACAGACCAAAACCTTTTTGATATTTTAATTAACACCGTAACATAATTACAATTATAAAACAAAAAATGATAACATTTTGTTGATAAAATATGTGTAATTGTATTCTTTATTTTAGAATTGTGGTGTTGAAACGTATAAATATTAAATACAAGTTTTTTTTTTAAGAAATATTTAATTTATATAATATTTAGTATGTTTTATTAGAACAATTGTTGGTTCTAGCTTTTCTGTACTCTTCAATTTATCAAGTTCTTGTACATTTTTTTTAACCCTGAATTTCATCGATTTTTTTTATTTTCTAACATAATACATGAATCCTGATGAATCATGGGAGATCCTGATTAATTTTTTTTATTACTATATTTGTTACAATTGCTAAATAATTAACATCAAGTAACAGTAATGAACAATTATATAAATTTAATAAAAAGAACACAAAATAAAGGATAGACTTTTCAATAAAATGTTATCCGTAGTATGTTGACTTAATATAAAATAAAAGCAACTAATAATAATAATAATATTAATAAGTAAAATGAATAAAATTTCTGAATGATAAAAATAATATTAGAATAATAATGAAGTTGAATAAAAACACTAAGTGAAAGATAATAGTAAATATAACAAAATAATTAATTTATTATTATCCTGATTTATTTAAGTTTTAAAAAATATATATATTTACTTCTTTGTTTTTTATTTTCACTTTTTTTAATGTTAGCTCGAAGTTCAAATGAAATTATATAAATATAATAAATTTTATCGAGATTATAAGAATACAATAATAAACTCTTGATATTATTAACTCCTTTTATTTTTTTTTGCTATTTATGACACGTTTTCTTCACTGAGAAAAAGAAATTTCAAATATATAATATTTTTTTACGATATATTATAATAATAAAATAAATTGTTTACGGGATCTCAAATCCTATGTATTTTTAGTAACGTATATCATTTTATTGTATTTCAACTAGGAATTATTCAAAATTTTAATATCAAAGTGTATGAAACAGTTTTTACTAGATTTTAATAAATTTTATCTAGTTTTTGCTAATGTAAACATATTATAATGTCCGGAATAAAAATTAAAAATTATTTGAAGAAAAGTAAAAAATGTCCTAAATGCATGTATTGCAAGTTACAGAAGTACTAAAGTCCGCATTTCAACTACGAATTATTCAAAATTTCAATATCAAAGTGTATGAAACAGTTTTTACTAGATTTTAATAAATTTTATCTAGTTTTTGCTAATGCAAACAAATTATGATGCCCGGAATGAAAATTAAGTTATTTGAAGAAAAGTAAAAAAATGTCCTAAATCCATGTATTGCAAGTTATAGAAATACTAAAGTCCGCATTTCAACTACGAATTATTCAAAATTTCAATATATTAAATAATATATCAATATATCAAAATTTTAATTTTGATTTTTTTAAACGTTATTTGAAGAAAAGTAAAAAAAAGGACTCTTTATGTTATTAACTCCTTTCACTAAGAAAAAGAAATTATATACAAGAATATAATTTTTTTACGATATTATAAGAACAAAATAAACTGTTTATAGAATCTCAGTTACTATGTATTTTTAGTAACACAACAAAAGGCATTATTTAAATTTTAGAAACACAATTCATATGCCTTTCTGGTTTTGTACATTTTTAATGATTGAAATGATTTAAAAATAGATTTAGTCGATGATTTTACTTGAATAATTCTGTATAAAATAATCAATTTTTCTTAATTTGCCAATATATTATTGTATTTAACGTTTTATATATCGTGTTCTTTAATTTACTAATTTTCTATTTATTTTTTGTGGATTCAAAAATACATTAATAATTTTATTGATATAATATATAGTAGACAATTCTATATATGCTCGCTAATAATTTCTGTATAAAACGATTTAGTTTTTTTTTAATTCCTTTTGTTTTCATAAACTATTTTTTTATTCATAAAACGTTTTCAAACTAATTTAAGGATTGATCAGTTTTTAGGGTAAACTAGTTTTAACTTGTATAACAAATTTATTATTTTATTTTTTATTATAGAAAAGGTTTCAAAATAAATTTTTGCATATTTGTTATATATATAAATCTGTTTTTTTGTATTTTAGGTCAACAAAAAATTATTAAAGTACTGCATAGTGGTGGAACTGGAAAACAATTGGTAACTGCTTCGGCAGTACAAAATATGCTATCAGCACAAAACAACCAAGAAATTGTACAAGTAATAAAAATATAAAATTTTATACTTTATATTTAAATTGCAATTTATATTTGTGTATTTTTTGTTCAGAATTCTGCTGGGAGTGCTGCAACTGCTCAAGTCATACGTAAAGTAAATATACAAACAAAAAATGGACCAAGTAAGTAATAATTGATATAGAAAAATGTATTTGGTTGTATTAATGCATTTTTTTAAATTGTTTCAGGGGTTGTTACGTTGCCAGTTCAACAAACCAGCAATGTAAATACACCGATCAAGAGGACACCACAACTTGTACAAAAAACTTTGAAGTTAACACCTCAACAACTGGTAAAAACTAAAACCATTGAAAAACTTGAAGATATATTATTTTATTTTTTTATCTTTATCATTTATTAGGCTGCCTTGAAAATGGTGCCAATGAAAACCCAACAAAAAGTAGTTACAGTACAATCAAATCAAATGAATAACAGTTCGTTAAATGCATCGGACATTGCTATGCAGAATAATGTACAAGTGACTCCAAATGGTGTAAAGATTATTTCACCAGGAATATTGGATCACACAGGGTCCAGGAAAAGGCACGAACCTGAAAATGATTACACACCTGAATAGTAAGTACAATGATAATTGATACACTAAAAAAATTTTAATGTTATATACAATAGAGTCAAAATATAAAAGTTTCTGTTTGACTCCTTTTATTCAAAATTTTATTATCCAAGTGTATATAAAAGTTTTCAATAGATTTTAGTAAATTTTATTTAGTTTTTACTAATGTTAACATATTATAATGTCCGGAATGAAAATTAAAAGTTATTTGAAGAAGAGTAAAAAAATGTACGCAATCCATGTATTGCAAGTTATAGAAATACTAAAGTCCGAAATTTCAACTACGAATTATTCAGAATTTCAGTATCAAAGTGTATGAAGCACTTTTTACTAGATTTTAGTAAATTTTATCTGGTTTTTATTAATATTAATATATTATAAAGTCCGGAATGAAAAATAAAAGTTATTTGACCAAAAGTAAAAAAAATGACCCAAATTCATGTATTGCAAGTTATAGAAGTACTAAAGTCTGCGTTTCAACTACGAATTATCCAGAATTTTACTATTAAAGTGTATGAAACAGTTTTTACTAGATTTTAGTAAATTTTATCTAGTTTTTAATAAAATAAATAAATTAGAGACCCCAAATAAAAATTTCCAAATTATTTGACAAAAACTAGAAAAATCCATATATCATATTAGTAATTGCATTCTAAAGTCTGCATTTCAACTACGATTTTTCAAAATTTTAATATCCAAGTGTATATTACAAATTGTACTAGATTTTAGTCAATTTTATCTAGTTTTTAATAATGTAAATAAATTAGAGACCCCAAATATAAATTTTAGAATTATTTAACAAAATTCAGAAAAATCCATAAATCCTATTAGTAATTCCATACTTAAGTCTGCATTTCAAGTACGAATTGTTCAGAATTGTAATATTGAAGGGCAATAAACAATTTTTAATAATGTAAATAAATTAGAGACCTCAAATTAAAATTTTAGAAATATTTGACAAAATCTAGAAAAATCCATACCCCATACTAATAAAGCCTGCAATTTCCACTGCGAATTCTACTAAATTTCAATATCAAAGTGTATGAAACAGTTTTAACTAGATTTTAGTATATTTTATCTTGTTTTCAGTAATATAAATAAAGTCCCCAAATTGAAATTTTCTAATTCTTTGACAAAATCTAGAAAAATTCATGTATCTTTTTTGTAATTACATACTAAAGCCTACATTTCGACTGCGAATTGCTCAAATTTTTAATATTGAAGTGCAATTAATAGTTTTTACTAAATTTTAGTAAATTTTATCTAGTTTTTAGCAATGTCTATAAAATAAATTACCCAGACCAAAATTTCTAAGATATTCAAAAAAATATAAAAAAAATGTCTAAAGACCTTCACATATTAAGAAATATATTACCAGATAATAAATGTTTCAACAAGTTTTATTCAAAATTTTTATTATATACGTGTATAGAAACACGTTTATACCAGATTTTAGTAAATTTTATCTAGTTTTTATTGATGTATACAATTTGAAATGTTCAGGATAAAAATTTTAAGTTATACGTGGTCTGTTCAAAAAGTACCCGGAATTACTAATAATTAAATTTCGCGGGTCTGGAGTGTCTGATTGTCAAAATTTTTTTTTTTATTGTGTTGGTATACATGCCCCTAAAGTATGATGAAATTTTCAGCTATATTCACTGTTTGCTTTGTCTGTGGTAGTCGCTAAGGTTCGACGTGTTTTTCTGAGCTCGGCGATTTTTACAATGGAAGAATTGAAAAGTCAAAGAATTTGTATTAAATTTTGCGTAAAAAATGAAATAAAGTGTTGCAAAGTGCAAAAATTCACCAGATATGGCTCCGTGTGACTTTTTCCTATTCCCAAAGTTGAAGAGACCCATGAAAGGACGGCGGTTTTCCTCGATTGAAGAAAATCGCTGAGAGTGCTCAAGGACATATCAAAAAGTGAATATCAAGGGTGCTTCGAAAATTGGAAAAAACGCTGGCATAAGTGTATTATATCTGGGGGGGACTACTTTGAAGGGGACCACATTAATGTAGACGAATAAATAAATATTTTATATTTATATACGAAAATTCCGGGTACTTTTTGAACAGACCACGTATTAAGAGATGTAAAAAAATCTACCTAGCTAATTTAGCTAACTATTTCAATATCACATGTATACTGATTTTTAAAATTAGTAACATAAATTCGGTAAAAAATCCGGGTATAGAAGGGTATTTTTACCCTGCTATGTTAAGATAAAAGATGTATTTATTATTTTGTTTTTTTTTTTCATCAGCAGTAACACAAAACGTAGGAAAACAGACAAAGTCGGCAAAGGTCTTCGTCATTTTTCTATGAAAGTTTGTGAAAAAGTCCGAAACAAAGGCACAACATCTTATAATGAAGTCGCTGATGAACTTGTTACTGAATTTACGTACGGCTTACATGGGGGAAGTCCCGAAAGCCAAGTAAGGAAAAAAACATAATTTTATTATCATTTTATTGGTGTTTATTTAAATTTTATTTTATTTTAGCAATACGATCAAAAGAATATTCGTCGAAGAGTGTACGACGCTTTAAACGTCTTGATGGCCATGAATATTATCTCAAAAGAAAAAAAAGAAATTAGGTGGTTGGGATTACCTACAAATTCTGCAGAGGAATGCAGACTTCTGGAAAAAGACAAAATGAAACGTCTCGAAAGAATTAAAGGCAAAACACAACAGTTACATGATCTCATATTACAGGTAAATAATAATAATAATAGATAAATGAGGTTTATTAACTTCCTGAAGAAGAAATTTATGTTTTCATCAAAAAATCCGATTCGCTAATTTTATGTTTTCTCGACGTTTCAAGCCATTCTGAATCGAATGAGAACAAATTTGGAAAAAGTATGTGTGTGTGTGTGTTGTGTGTGTGTGTGAACAGATTTTTTGCCGTAAATCGACGTTTTCTCTAAAAACGGCTGGACCGATTTCAAAAATTTAAAAGCCATTCGATGTATCTCAATGAGGACTATTGTTTGTCAGTTTTGTGCGACGATCGGCCAAGCCGTTTCTTCGTAAATAGCAGAGAAGTGAAAAGTCTTTCGTCCACGTTTTAGCCCGCAATTCTGAATCGATTTTGAAAATTCAAAAATCGTTCGAAAGATATTGGTTGGGAATCGTGCTGATTAGTTTTTGGTAGAGATCGGCCGGGCCGTTTCCTTGTAATAAAGTTTAAAAAAAAAAAAAATCGACGATTTTTATGATTATTTTTTTGACGATAGATACCATAGTCTTCTAGATCATACTAAAATATTACGGTCCTACGACAACTGGTTTAGCTTTAAAAATTCGTCAAAATTTGCAAAAATTGGTATCGTTTTTTTGGCATTTGTCAAAATTAGACCTTTGATCGACGTTTTCTCAGAAACGCCTAAACCGATGTCAGAAATTTAAAAGCCATTTGATGTATCTCAATGAGGACTATCGTTTGTCAGTTTTGTGAGACGATCTGCCGAGCCGTTTCTTTGCAATTTCAAAAAAAGTGTTGAACTTTTCGTCCACATTTAAGCTCATCCTACCGAACCGATTTTAAAAAATCAAAAACTGTTCGAAAGATATTAGTTGGGAATGATGCTGATTAATTTTAGGTGAAAATCTACCGAGCCGTTTTCTTGTAATTAACTGTTGAAAAAAAAAAATTAAGCCGATTTTTATGAAACTTTTTTTGGCGATATACATCATGGTCTTATAGAACTTACTATAATATTACGGCCTTACGACAAGTAGTTTAATTTTAAAAATTCGTCAAACTTTGCTAAAATTATTATCGTTTTTTTTAAAAGTAGGATTGGTGAAGTATATTATTATCACACATTTTTTTTTGATTAAGTCAATTATTTACACATATCGGAAAGTTCATGTAACTTGCCTCAAGGCTAAATACCAAACCAACTAGATAAATGAGGTTTATTATATTTTGGTTTATGTCAATTTCAGCAAGTGTCCTTCAAAAGTTTAGTTGAAAGAAATAAAAGAGCCGAGGAACGGGGCCACACTCCGCACGCGAATTCAACTATCGAATTGCCTTTTATTATTGTTAATACCGATAAGAAAACAAACATAGATTGTAGCATATCAAACGACAAGTAAGTATGCGTTTATAAAATATCTATTTATAATTCTATTACATATTAATGTGTTTTATGGTTTGTTTTAGATCTGAATATTTATTCCATTTCGAAGACAAATTTCAAATCCAGGATGATATTGAAATATTGAAGCGAATGGGTTTAGATTTAGGTAAGTGCACACTGCCAATGAACTTGTTGAACATATACAATGTGTCTAATTAAAATTGGTTTAGGTTTAAGCAAAGGTGAATCTACGGAAGAAGATATCGCTAAAGCTAAGACAATGGTGCCCAAATCATTGGAGTCTTACATAGAAGGTAATAAACCCTAGACAATGATAATTGATACACTTATATATATATATATATATATATATATATATATATATTAGGTTGTCAAATATCTCCCTTCCGCTTTTTTGCTCTTGGTTTATAATACAAAAAGGCGGAAGGGAGATATTTGACAACCTAATATATATATATATATATATATATATATATATATATATATATATATATATTAGGGTTTATACGAAAACCGACATTTAAGAAAACCGGTTTTCGAATTTTAATTTTACTTAAAAACGGGTTTTAAGCGATTTTCGAATTTTATATAAAAAATAAATTTTTGCTCGAATATCCTGTAATTTATCCGCAAATTTTGTGTAATTTAGAGCAGTATTTGACTGAATTTATTTATTGTTCAATTTTATAGATAGTAAATAAAATTATTTTAATTTTAATTAGTAGAACTAAAAAATAATAGTTTATCTTGATTAAATAACTTTGAAAATAATTATTTGTTATTCATGCATAATTTTTACATAAGAGAATAAAAATATTTTTATGATATGAAAGGAAAGTTTTCGAATAAATTAAAATAATACATTTTTAAATTAAAAAAAATCATATATATATATATATATATATATATATATATATATATATATATATTAGATACATATATATTAGATACATATATATTAGATACATATATATTAGATACATGTTGATACATACTTGTTAATATCAATTTTAGTTTTAAAAACAATTAAGCTAAACTCGTATATTGTCTGTTCCGCGCAATTTTAATTAATTAATTTTAAACATTCTAATTGTTTTTTTGTTTAATAAAATATGATTTAAAAAAACTTAGAAGGTCAATCGAATTGCTATTGTCTTTTGTTTACTCAACAAATTTCTTGAAATAGAAAATACTCTCATACTTGCGACCAAATTATGCTTAATTGTTTTTAAAGCCTAATATAATAATTCTAAGTTTGTTGTTCTTTTATTTGCGGCTTCTAGGGTTTAAAACTTTTTTTTTAAGTTTGAGTAGAAGAAGTCACACTGATTTAAATTAATATATACACTGGTATAAAAACCTAAATTAATATATATAAAACCTTTCTGGGAACCATTATTTTGGCTATATTTGTCAATTTCCATTTATACAGTGAAAACTTTTTCACTAAAAACCCGGTTTTCGAATTCAATTATTTTCGCCATAAAACGCCAAAAATACTAGTATTGAAACAGATTGTACGTTTTCAAAACTGCGTAATTCGATTTTGATGAAACTTGACATACATTGTTACTATACTTTACTAAATATTTGACAAAAGTTTCAAGTTGGAATATTCAATAGTTTTTGAGATATGCGAGGTTGAGTAAAAAATTCCATTTTTTACTGTTTTTAAAAAATTCAAGAAACTAAAAAAAACAGTAAAAGAGACACTTTTTTTCAAACAGTCGCCAATTTGTAAAAATATTTTTTTTGTACTCATCGCTAGTTCGGCCGATTGCGACATCATTGTGGATTAATAATCTTTTTATTTCTTTTATGACTGAGGTAACCATTTTTTGAGACCCCCCACTTTATCAGCTTCCAGTTACTTCAATTTTCAACATTTTTTTAAATTTTTGTATTGTATTTTACAAGTGGTAAAAAATGGATAGTAAAAACATTCATTGCTTTCTTTTACGACATTTATTACTCTACACTCATTACTCTACACTAGAATACCCCCTTAATAATCGGGCATTTGAAACTAAATTTGGCATTACAATCGCATTATGTTTTGTAAAAATATAATAACAAGAATATACCAAACTGACTTCCCAACTTAATCGATGATAGATAAATTAATTTATGAGTAATTAAAAGTATTCGAAGTGGATTTATTAAACATTATTATAAATCGAACATGTCAACCCGGATGGAGTATTTTCAAAAATCAATAATTTTTATAATTGAGCCAGTTTTTTGTAGGACTTTAATTGTTTAGTATGTTTATTAAGACCAAGTACTCTATCGATATACCAAGTAAATCGTCTAATTTTAATTTTAACAAACGTCAACAAAACTATTCATTTTCTCAAACTTTGATGAATTTTTAAAATTAAACTACTTGTTGTAAGGCAGTAATATTTCAGTAAGTTCTATAAGACCATAATATATATCGCCAAAAAAAGTTCCATGAAAATCGGCTTAAATTTGTTTTTCAACAGTTAATTACAAGGAAACGGCTCGGTAGATTTTCACCTAAAATTAATCAGTACCATTCCCAACTAATATCTTTCGAACAGTTTTTGATTTTTTAAAATCGGTTCGGTAGGATGAGCTTAAATGTGGACGAAAAGTTTAACACTTTTTTTGAAATTGCAAAGAAACGGCTCGACAGATCGTCGCACAAATCTGAGAAACCATAATCCTCATCGAGATACATCAAATGGTTTTTAGATTTCTGAAATCGGTTCAGGCGTTTTTTAGCAAACGTCGATGAAAGGTCTAATTTTGACAAATGCCAAAAAACGATACTAATTTTTGCAAACTTAGACGAATTTTCAAAGTTTAAACCAATTGTCGTAGGGCCGTAATATTTTAGTATGATTTAGAAGACTATAGTATCTACCATCAAAAAATAATCATAAAAATCGCCGATTTTTTTTTAAAAAAAACTTTATTACAAGAAAACGGCCCGGCCGATCTCTACCAAAAACTAATCAGCACGATTCCCAACCAATATCTATCGGTTTTTGAATTTTCAAAATCGATTCAGAATTGCGGGCTCGAACGTGAACGAAAAAATTTTCACTTTTCTGCGATTTACAAAGAAACTGCCTGGCGGATCGTCGCACAAAACTCAGAAACGCTAGTCCTCATTGAGATACATGGAATGGCTTTTAAATTTTTGAGATCGGTCCAGCCGTTTTGGAGAAAACGTCGATTTTCGGCAAAAAATCTGTTCACACACACACACACACACACACACACACACACACACACACACACACACACACACATTTTCCAAATTCGGTCCAATTCGATTCAGAATGGCTTGAAACGTCGAGAAAACATAAAATTTGCGAATCGGATTTTTAGATGAAAACATAAACTTATCCTTCAGGAAGTTAATAATAATGTATTATAATAAATATATGGTAATAAACTAGGTTAAACCTGGTAATCTATATCTATAGGTAATTATTTGATTTCCATGTGTCTTTATCTCCTTAGAGCTTGGTCGAGGTATAAGGCCCGAAGACTATCTGATGCCCGTCTACGACGACGAGTGTGATGATAACATCGTAGAAATCCCAGAAAACATGCTCTATTCGACAGGCGTCGAAGACTTAATCGAATCCAGTTTAGGACTAGACGAAGAACGATCTCTATCAGAAGTGGACGACGAAGAAGAGTCCGAGGAGAGCGGTAGTGATGTTGAAATCAACTAACAAACCAAGTGCTATATTAAGAGTATAAATTACAATATTAAGTTTAAAGAAACAATAACTAGAGTTCAAAAATTGTTCAAGTTTATATTTTGCCGAGGGGAGGATTTCGAGGATAACGCCATTAATGTAAACTTGTCAACTTGAACATGTTATTTTATTTAATATACTTTATTATTATATAATAAACTGTTTAATATCAGAGAGAACATTGTTGTTGTTATTTTTTCTTATTTGACTTCTCTTTTCTTTTCTTAACGTGCTTCTTCATTTTAGTTTGCCTCTTCTCGGCTTGAGCTTCTTTAACAGCCTTTTTCCTGAGTTTTTTGCTTTCTGGAGTCTCATTCGCCGGCCGAGCACTGTTTTTGAATTTGGAACCTGAAAGACAAAGGTAAGCATATCATTAACATACATATAGTCCAGTCATTTGGTAAAAAAAAAAGGCTGTTGCCGGTACAGTACTCCGGGAATTCTGAAAATTGGTAATCTTATAGATTTCGAGGTGCTCTTTACGAAAATCAACTTTGCCACCTCAAATTTGAACGGCAAGTTGCCGCCATATTGGAAAAATGGCGTCAAAAAACAGCTTTTTTAAAATATCTCCTTTCTGGCTCATTCTACGATAAAAGTATCTATATACGAATTAAACTAGATAAAATTTCCTACAATTCTTTAGAAAACCGTTTTTTTGTAAAATTGATGGTTTGAGAGTACGGCCGCCTCAAAGTCCTTGCTGCTCTCGACGTAGTATCAAATCTCTCCATATATGACAGCACTTTGAACTTGACCACATTCTCTCTAATAAATATTTTCAATGTTAAATTAAGAGAATAAGATCAGAAAATAAAATAATTCAAATATTTTTGTTTTTTGCTGATTTTTTAACATAGCTTCAATAGAAAAGTAGCTATAAACAAAATTAAACTAGAGAAAGCTTTCTATAATTTATTCAATATTTTTAATTTTGTTAAACCAATTATTTTGTTTCTAGATCTTATTCACTTAATTTAACATTGAAAATATCTATTTATTAGAGAGAATGTGGCCAAGTTCAAAGTGCTGTCATATATGGAGAGATTTGATACTACGTCGAGAGCAGCAAGGACTTTGAGGCGGCCGTACTCTCAAACCATCAATTTTACAAAAAAACGGTTTTCTAAAGAATTGTAGGAAATTTTATCTAGTTTAATTCGTATATAGATACTTTTATCGTAGAATGAGCCAGAAAGGAGATATTTTAAAAAAGCTGTTTTTTGACGCCATTTTTCCAATATGGCGGCAACTTGCCGTTCAAATTTGAGGTGGCAAAGTTGATTTTCGTAAAGAGCACCTCGAAATCTATAAGATTACCAATTTTCAGAATTCCCGGAGTACTGTACCGGCAAAACGACCAAATGACTGGACTATTTCGGTAATTTATCATTTTAAAATCGGAATACCGGTAAATTACCAGTATTTTTATTATCTTAAAAAAACGTAAACAAAATTAAAAGTTACTAGTACAAATATAAAAAAGTGTATACAACTACAACTATATTCAACTAAACGATAAAATAAAACAATAAGTTTATTTTTTTAAATAATAATTTAACAAAAGTATATCCAATTTAATTAATTCATTATCACTATCAACGAGTATATTGAGTACTTTTCACCAAAAACAAACTTATGAGTAAGAAAGACAAAAAAATCATAAAAGATCATATTACCTTATTATTATAATAAACTGTATTGTCTGTGTCCGATGTGTTAAATTAGCATAATCTCCAATATTTTAAAAAAATAATTTTTCTACATTAATTTAAGATCGGATATTTTGTCGAGATAAAAAATAAGTTACTATATTTGCTGAGTATTGTTATTTAAAACAATGTGATGCTTCTATAGTATTTTCAAACTTTGAAACGTTGTCGAAAAATAATATTTTATAATTGTAATAAGAAGCAAAAATATTAAGTAATTATCATACTTATTATGTATAAGTTAGAAAAAAATAAAGATTACGCAGAGGTAATTTGTATGATATAAAATATTTTGGCGCAAATATCACTTAAAAATTACATTTTTACATAAGATGAATCAAACATCATTATCTATCAGTCCAATTCTGTTTATTGTAACACAATATGAAACCCTTAGTAAAGCAATAAATATTCAGTTTAATGACGAGTTGAGATAATATTTGACATTTGTTTATCCTATAAAATCACTTGAAGATATAGCTGTTTATGCGAATATGGAATTTAAAGATAAATTTGTTCCGAGAAATTTAAACTTTAGTGTATTATGTATCAAATAGCGCTTATGTAAAAATACCAAAAATACTTATGTAAAAATATAAATCGGGCGGTTTACCGGTAATTCGGTATACCGGTATTGCATTCCCTACTCCGGGAATTCTAAAAATTGGTGATCTTATAGATTTCTAGGTGTTCTACGAATTTCAACTTTGCGACCTCGAGTTTTTGCGGATTTCTTTTAAATATCTCCTTTCCGGCTCATTCTACGATAAAAGTAGCTTTGAACGAATTAAACTAGATAAAATTTCCTACAAATTATTCAATAAATGGTTTTTAGTAAAATTAATAGTTTCAGAGTACAAGGGTCTCAAAGTCTTTACTGCTCTCGCCGCCATATAGGATTCTCGGTGTGAATTTTGGATATTTTCTAACATTTTTTTAAATATCTTGGATTTTTTTTCCGGTCGCTATGTTTTATATACTTCAATAAAAACTAGATAAAATTTACTGAAATCTAATAAAAACTGTTTTATGCACTCTGATTTTGAAATTTTGAATAATTCGTTGATCAAATGCAGACTTTAATGCCTTCAATACTTGAGATAAATGATCTTGGATTTTTTAATTTTCTTCAAGTAACTTTTGATTTTTATTTCGGACATTGTATTTTTTCTACATTAGCAAAAGACTAGACAAAGTTTACTAAAATGTAGTAAAAACTGTTATATACACTTGAGTATCAAAATTTGGAATAATTTATAGTTGAAATGCAGACTTTAGTATTTTTATAGTTTACAAGATATGATTTAAGGACATTTTTTTACTTTCTTTCAAATTATTTTTAATTTCCATTCCGGACATTATAATATCTCAACATTATTAAAAACTAGATAAAATTTACTAAAATGTAGTAAAAACTGTTTCATGCACTTTGATATTGAAATTTTGAATTATTTGCAGTTGACATGCGGACTTTAGTATTTCTTTAACTTGCAATACATGGAAACCTTAGGACACTTTGTTTGTTTGTTTTGTACTTTTGGTCAAATAACTTTTAATTTTCATCCCGGACATTATAATATAAGGTTGTCAAATATCTTTCTTCCGCCTTTTTGTATTATAAACCAAGAGCAAAAAAGCGGAAGGGAGATATTTGACAACCTATATTAACATAAGTAAAAAGTAGATAAAATTTACCAAAATCTAGTAAAAACTGTTTCGTTTATTTTTATATTGAAATTTTAGTATTTTTACGTGGATTTGGTACATTTACACATTACTTTTCTTCAAATAACTTTTAATTTCCATTCCGGACATTATAATATGTTAGCACTAATAAAAACTAGATAAAATTTACTAAAATCTAGTAAAAACTGTTATATACACTTGGGTATCACAATTTTGAATAATTCGTAGTTGAAACGCGGACTTTCATATTTCTATAACTTGCAATACATAAATTTAGGACATTTTTTTAGTTTTGGTCAAATAACTTTTAATTTTTATTCTGGACATTATAATTAGTTTGCATTAGTAAAAACTAAATAAAATTTACTTAAATCTATTAAAAACATATATATACACTTTGATATTGAAATTTTGAATAATTTGTAGTTGAAACGCGGACTTTAGTATTTCTATAACATGCAGTATATGGATTTAGACATTTTGTTACTTTTGGCCAAATAACTTTTAATTTTCATTCCGGACATTATAATTTGCTTACATTAGTAAAAACTAGATAAAATATACTAAAATTTAGTCAAAAATGTTTCATGCACTTTGATATTGAAATTGTGAATAATTTGTAGTTGAAATGTGGACTTTAATAGAAATCTAATGCGGCTAGTATTTTTACTATGGTGTATTAATAATACAAATATAAGTAAATTATTTACCTTCTTCACAATTGTCTGTGCCTGATTCACTGTCGCTTCCACTATTTAATTCGTCTTCACTTGTTGTACCTTCATCTAGAATGACAGGTTTTTCATTTGTAGCAGATAAGTCCGGTTTCAGACCAGAAAGTGTATGATAAACTAAGTTTGCCCCTCCGGACTTAGCTAAGTTTATATCTCTTTCGTAATCTACAACCTAAAAGCAACACATTATAAAAAAAACAAGTTAAAGTAATACTGATTTTATGTCAATTACCTCTGTTAATGTTTGTGGAATGTATGAGTTTTTGAAAACTTCATCATCTACTTGTTCTTCTGCTGTTACGTCTCTTTGAGAAGCCATCAGAGATATCTTCTCTAAATATTCTTCCATATTTTCTTCATTTATTGTAGGATCAGTAATAAAATCAAAAAGTTCCTTCACCAGCATCACTGCAACTTTGTTTTTCTTAAAGAAATCAGTGATATTAGAACAATCTTTGCGCAGAAACTCCAAAGCATGTGGGTGATCATGTTCACTGATTGTGATACATCAATAATAATAATCTTGCCTTTGTGGTATAACAAATTAAATTCAGAAAGATCTGCGTGGACAAGTTTGCATTTATTATACATTGTCCACATCATAACAACGATATCATGGTAAAGTTCTCTTGCTTTTGTTTCAGTCAACCCAGCATCTTTAAGTTTCTGCGAAGGCCAACCGTCCACACCTATAAACTCCATCAAGAGCACATGACTTCTGAGCAAAATCGGTTCGGGAACAGGTAAACCAACACTTTTCATTCTTGTTAAATTCCTCATTTCTTTTTCAGCCCACGTGTTAACCATTTTGCGCGGATTATGTCTGCAATAACCGTGACGAAACCTGAATTCACCAGTTACATACTTGTCACGGTCTTTAAAAACTAAAATAGATGTTTTGTAAGATTTTTATTGCGTATTCTGAACCATCAGAAGAAGTCGCATGGTAAACGTTAGCTTCTTTGCCTGTTGATATACAACCGTTGATTTCTGTAATAGCACCACGGTTAAGGATTTTAAACAAAATCATCCTGGTTCTAGGGTCCATGACTTGTTCAACTGTAGCACGATCGTTTTTATCTTTTTTTCTAAGCCTGGAAGCATCGTATTTCCTGTTATTTTCTATTAAAGTGTTGACAACATGTCCGGGCAAAGAAGGCCCTTCGTATTTTTCTAAATTGATTTTGTTGGTGAACTTTTTAAAGACGTTTTCTTGGGGTTGATAACTTGTGAGTTTGGTGCTGTTGTGGGAGTTGACGTGATTTGAATCGTTTGTTTGGTAAAGTGCGTGAGATTTTTGGTAATCCACTGAAGTCTCCCAGGTGTCATACTCCTCGTCTGAGGAGTAATCGTTTTCGTCATCGTTTGATATATATTCGTCTACATCACATTTTAATTTGTGCAAATCTTTAGATAGATCCTAAAATAATAATAAAATTGGAAAGTAATTATAAAAAACTTGCAAGACGAAACATTAAATTTATTGAATACATAGTATAGTTACATTTAGCTTGTTGTCAGGTATTATTGCACTTTCATCATCACTAAATTGATGTTCCATTTTTATTAAAATACTTTTATAATTAACAAATTAATATATTATTTTTGTTTTGTGAAGTTAACCTCAACTGTCACATGTTTTTAGAACATGCACCATAGACACTAATATTTTTGTTCGATGGATTGGAAACGTCATACTAATGTTGGTATTTGACAGCAACGCGAAAAAAGTATCTATGTCTTGACAGTTGGTAGTTTGATTATTTTGACAATCAAACTTTGCTGTAAAAATGCATTTAAATAAATCTCAAGTATTAATTAATTTAAAGTATTATTATTAAAATAAATATATATGTGTATAATAGTTTAAAAATGTGTTCTAAAAAGCGCAGTGTTTTACGTGTGATTTTACCAATTTTATGTGCCATGTTTGTGATATACATTTTGCTGTACATAAAATACAAAAACCTTTCATATCAAAACCGCCATTAAATAATTTAAAATAGTAAATAAATATATTACAATAACCCCTGATATTATTATAGCATGTGTGGTTTGTGGGGACGTTTAAACGAAGCCTTAACATGCTCAAATCAGCAATAGTATTTTCAATGAATGCAAGACTCAAATTTATAATATTTGCTGAAAACAATCTACTTTTTGACATAGACAAGGTTGCTGAATAAATGGACTGTCAATACAACTTTGAGCTACGAGTTGAAAAAACTATCGTTTCCTGTAAAAAATAATAAAGATGGAAAAATTTGTTTAAGCCTTGTGCTGCACACGACTGTTCCTACCAGATTTGTTAACAGACATTGATTCTGTACTGTATGTAGATACTGATACTATTTTTAGGGCGCCTTTGTATATCACTTGGAATCTTTTTAAAGAATTTAATGCAACACAACTAGCCGGTTTATCACCTGAGCATGAAGATCCAAATGTCGGTTGGTATAATAGATTTGCAAAGCATCCTTATTATGGAAAACTTGGAGTTAATTCTGGAGTTATGCTCATGAATTTAACACGCATGAGACACTTTCAATGGTCCAAATACTTGCTACCCATTTACCAAAAGTACAAAAACAAAATATCGTGGGGCGACCAAGATATAATCAACATAATTTTCCATTACCAATCTGATAAACTTTACGTATTTCCTTGTCTTTTCAACTACAGACCGGATCATTGTATGTACATGAGCGTTTGCAACCCACAAGAACCTTATGAAGGTGTTATTGTGTTACACGGAGATAGAGGCTACTTCCATTCCTTAAAACAACCCATATTTCATACAGTTTATGAAGCAATGGCTAATTTTGACATAACAAGTGATCCGTACCAAAATTTCTTAGCAATCGTTGAAAAGTTTGTTGAAACTAATTCAACTACAAATTGTGGAAAAGTTAAAGATCTATTCTTGACTTATGGTAGAAAATATATTAAAAAGAATTCATGATAATAGAAATAAATTGAAGTGAAAGTGTGATCAAAATACTTATTGGTGTTTATATAATAAATTATTAAAATTGAATAAGAATAAATTACTTAAAATGGATAATTAAGGATATAGTTTTGTATTGATGAACTTTATGATAAATGTGATATGCAAATAGTTTTAACTTTTAAATATTATAGACTTATGAAAAGTGTTTTAATTATATAAATTCATTAAAGTTTACATTAATGGAATGTGCTCTTAGGACATTCATTGTGTAAGTAATTGTTTTATTTTTTTAATAAATATTTATGTATGTAAGTTGTGTGTTTCAGATTTTAAAGTTTGACGACTTTTTTCGCAATGTTTTTGTTCCAAAAGTTGAAAATTGGTAAATGCAGTTTTGTAGAGCATTCTATAAGCTTATTAACTATATAAAATAAACTATATGCATTTAAACAAGTTTTTGCACATTTTAAATAACAGTCAAAAAACCTACGACATTTTGTTTGCAAAATTGTATGATTTTAAAGTTTGACGATTTTTTTCGTCATATTTTTGTTCCAAAACTTAAAATTTGGTAAACGCAGAGAACTTTATAAGCTTTTTATTTATGTAAAATAAAATTTATACATTTAAACAAGTTTTTGCACATTTCAAACAAATATCGAAAAAACGTACAAGCATTTTGTTTGCTAAGTTATAGGATTTT
>NW_020537758.1:4196315-4280063 GCF_003426905.1 Ctenocephalides felis | reverse complement strand
TTTAACAAAACAATTCTTTTATTTGATAATTGTTTGAAAATTGATTAATTTTTAAGCAAAATTTAACTCGTGCAAAAATAAAAAACACTTCTATAATGACTGATGTTCGGTGCCGGGATGATCCAGTTGTTATAAAACTGGATTCTCCAGAGTTTAAATCTATATTTACACCCGAATTAGAAGCTTTATCTTCGTTATTTAAAAAATACAAATATGACATCAGAATTGCTGGTGGAGCCGTTAGGTAAATATACATTCCTTGGAATACAATTTTATATACATATGGGTAATCTTTTTCTTTTATTTAAGGGATTTACTAATGGGGAAAAAACCAATAGACTTAGATTTTGCTACTACTGCGACTCCAACACAAATGAAAGATATGTTCACTACAGAAAATATAAGAATGATAAATATGAACGGTGAGAAACATGGTACGATAACACCTAGAATTAATGATAAAGAAAATTTTGAAGTGACCACTTTGAGGATAGATAGAGTCACAGATGGACGGCATGCTGAAGTAGAATTTACAACTGATTGGAAATTAGATGCTAATAGACGAGATTTGACTATCAATTCTATGTTTTTAGGTAAAGATAATTCCAACAAATTTTCCTAAATATTTTATTCCTCACTTTATAATTATTTATTGTTATTAGACTTTGATGGAGTTGTATACGATTATTTTTATGGATATGATGACTTAAAACAGAAGAGAGTAGCGTTGTTGGAAGTCCAGAGACAAGGATTAAAGAAGATTACTTGAGAATACTACGTTATTTTCGGTACATACTTTATATATTTATTATATACACATATAATAATTATTTATTATTATAGATTTTATGGAAGGATAAGTGATAGACCTGATGCACACGAACCATCTGTATTGCAATGTATAGGAGAGAATGGTGCAGGTTTAGAACGAATATCAGGTGAACGTATTTGGGTAGAACTGAAAAAGATATTAGAAGGTCCTATGGGTTTTGAATTGGCAAAAACTATGCTTTCTGTAGGCTTAGCTACATATATAGGTAAATATGAACTGTTTAGGTACATAAATATTTTCTATTACTAATTATTAACTTTTAGGTTTACCAGCAAAATATAATTTAGAAGAATTCACAAGAGTATGTGAGGCTGATAGAAGTAGGTCAAAAGATAAACGTATTCGTGCTATAGGACTACTTGTAGGGCTTTTGCATGATCAAACAGAAATGATGAACTTGCACAATCGTTTAAATTATCAGCTTTTGAAAGAGATTTAGGACTTTTTATAATAGCAAATAGAGAAGAAATACCTAGCACTAATCCTATTTTGTAAGCAAATAGGTAAATTTATAATTAAATAAAATTTACATATTTAAACATTGATATTTCTTTTTAGTTTGTATCAAATGCTGATAATCAATAGTCCAAAGAAGTATTTAGAATCCAAAGCTATGGTTTTAGAATTACTTAAATACCAAAATAAAAATGAAATTTATAATGCAATTGAAAAGTGGGAACTTCCCAAGTTTCCGGTTAATGGGAATGATTTAAGGCAGCACGGTTTGGTTGCTGGAAAATATATGGGAAATGTTTTAAATGCCCTGAAGAAGACTTGGGCTGAAAATGATTTTAAAATGACGAGAGAAGAATTATTGAAGTTGGTTCCGGGCGTACTTAGTGAATTAGGATTTGAAGCGCCACCAAAGAAATAAAGAAATTATAAAGGTATTTTACTTTTATATAATAAAATTATTGAAAAGAATGTAAAAATATTTTTTTATTTAATTTATATATTAAATAAATAAATTAAAAGTACAATAGAAAATGAAAATTAAAAGAGGCTCACGAAAATTTAAAACTTTAAATAAACTGTTATAAATAAATAATTATAAATGTAAAATTGAATAGAATTGGTTTTCAAGTTCTGAAAAATAAAATAATAAAAAGCATTTTGTAAATATATGTACAATAAACCAATTGGTTTATTTAAAATTTATTTCATTACCAGTTTCTATTTATTAATATGTACTTTAGCATATTCATTCGATAATTGCACAGCTTTTTCTAACAAATCATACCACTCAGGCTCCAGAATCTTCTTTGCTTTCATATTACAAATAAAATTTTCATTTTGGCCTTTCGGTGGACCAACATGAGCTTTAAATATATCAGCAGATATTTTCAACCACTTTTGTGCGTTAAAACTTTCACTTGTGCAATCCTGAAAATTGAAATAAAATGTTACAACATGAAAATTAATTATGTATCTAACTTATTACCTCTGGCACACAACATCTAGCTTTCACATAACCATTCGAGTAGGAAAATATGATAACAGGTTTATCTTTGCAATATCTAGTAACTTTATCTAATTTAACGTTCTCCATTAAAGAGGCACATATTAAATTGTGTACCAGGAATGACCCTTTGTTTGCTTTTAGAGAATCCATAACATCTTTCATTTCGACGTCTATGAAATCTTTGAGATTCTGATATTGGAATTGATTGGATGATTTTATTAAATCATCTATTATTTCTAGAGATTGCATTTTTGTTACGTATGATAGAGTAGTGTTGTTTATTTCAGATTTTAATTCATTGATGCAGGATTTTGTTGTGTGTGTTTTCGGTGATGCGTTTTTGTAGTGTTTCAACTTTATTTTCTATCAATTTGCTGTTTTCCAGCACCTTAAAAGTAAGAATCAATTTATAAAATCGTATATTATTATGAGTAATAATAATAAGTGTATTATTAATCGTATATTACATCTTTTGCTTTATGTCCTGTTGCACCATAAAAACCATATTACTTCTTGATAAATTCTGGAATTTTGTTATGGAAAATTCTTCTAAGTGTTTTGTATTTAATATGTGAGTACCACAACAGGCTTCTTTTGAAAGGAAATTATCTATGATTGAGAAAGATATTATTATTCAAATAAATATATGCATATAAATAGAAATAAATTCTAAATACCATTTGATACTTCAATGATTCGAATATCATCATCAGGATAAACTTCACCGGGTACAAGTGTAACATCATCCATTGCCAACAGTTTTTGACTATTTATAGAATTTACACCAATGGGAATTCCTTCATTTATAATTTTCCTATAAATAATAATAATATTATTTACAACAAATCAATAACTAAATATATATATATATAAGCTGAAGTTTCACAATCTAAGAAAAACCTCTTGCTTTATATATATATATATATATATATATATATATATGTCTATTACAAACCTGATTTGTGTTTCAATTCTATCAATATGTTTCATAAATCCGATCTCATAAATTGCTAAACCCAAACTAAAATATTCTGAACAAACTTTGCTCGATGTCTGAGCAATTACACAATGGGGCAAAATTTTATTAACAGCCGCTTGTAATAAATGGACACCTAAAAATATGAAAAAATATGTTCACTATTTCATTTACTGTAATTATACAGTTTTATTTACCTGTATGATTTCTCATGTTATTCAGTCGGCGTTCGCCATCAATTTCAGCAAATACTGTATTGTCAAGTTTTAGACAAAAATTGCAGTTGTTTGTGGTAATAAATTTGCCTTTGTGTATTATGTAGTTTTGTACGTTAATAACAGATGTGACTTCAAAATAAACATCGTTGTTGATGATGATTTTGCCGGTGTCGGATTCTTGGCCGCCGGATTCGTGATAAAAGTTTGATTTATCCAAAATTATTGAGGCTTCTGAAGGTTTTGTAATTTCTTTTACACTTGTATTGTCGACTATAATAGCTTTAACTTTAGCTTGCAGTTTGGGGAAAATATATTTGTTGTCGTAGTTATAATTATATTTAAAAGAATTATCAGTAGTAGGAATAGTTTGTTGGAAAGAACCAATTAAATCATACAGTTCTTTTTGTGTATACCGCGAAGACATTTGTTTAGACTGAGCCTTTTTATTATCGACAAAATTATCAAAATCATTTTTATCAAAATATAATCCTTTAATATCCGCAATATTTTGTATAACACCTTCATCAAAACCATAGGTATCACATAATTTATATGCTAATTCACTTGTTAATATTTTTGAACCGTTGGTTAAAGCATTTTGAATTTCTTTATACCCTGATACCAAACCTGGAAACTCTATTACATCTAAATTTATTAATTCAGGACTTTCATTCAAAATATTTTGCCATTTTTTACTAGCGTCTAATCTAAGAGCCCGCAACACCTCTTCTTCGTGATGAATCAAATTATGTACTTTATTTAAATTTTTTACAATTTCTGGGTACGTTTCTCCCAAAATTTCTGCTACTGAGTTGCTTAAAACTTTTAGTAAGGAAGCATTTGTGTTGAAGTATTTTTCACACAGGAGTAAAGCTTTGCGTAAGATTCTTCTGAGCTTAGGACTAGAATGTAATAGGAATTAATACCAATTTTACATTTTGCTTAAACATACGTACTTTAAATCAGGTATCATGCCGTCTGCTAAACAAACTGTAATCAAACGACAATGATCTGCTAAAATTCTATAAGCTGTATCTAATTTAGCTTGATCATCTTCACCAAAAGTGCCTTTGTAAGGTTTAATAGCAGATTTAGAATTCTACAACAATAGGACAGTATTTAATAATTTCTTTACAGATTAAAGACGTTTAAAGCTTTGACTTACATTAAGAATTGTGTTAAAAAGTGGTGCAAATAAATCTGTGTCATAGTTTGTTTTGCAATTTTGAATGACTGATACGAGACGTTCAAATCCCATACCGGTGTCTATATGGCATTTAGGTAGAGGAACGACAGCACCTGAAGCAATTCTGAATAGGGCATTTGCTAAATAATATATATCCGCAATATACAATATTAATTAAGTAAGTAAATAATCACCTATTATATTGTATAAAAACAATATTCCACAATTCAGTAAGATCCCCAAAATCTTTATTAACATGATCTCTTCTATTGGCCGATGTAGATAAATGATCTATATGAATTTCTGTGCAAGGACCGCAAGGACCTGTACTTCCCATTTCCCAAAAATTATCTTTCATGCCAAAAGGAATAATTCTATCTTCAGGTACTCTATATGAAAACAGTCAATAAAAAATTGTATTGATATTAAAAAATATAAATATAAATGCATGTGAATGTATTTATTTATTGATTTATTTACCCTATTTCCCTCCAGATATGTTTACATTCCACATCAGGCTCTAAATTGTGTCCTTTATCCCCCTCAAAGTATGTAACATATAATCTATCCGGTGAAATATTATAAGGCCCCACCAAAAGATTCCAAGCCAATTCGCAAGCTCGTTTCTGATAAGTAATAATAATTAACTGAAATAATGCAGTTTTAGTTCACACTTTCCTATATATTTATATCTAAATACCTTACTATAATCTCCAAAAGACCAATTACCTAACATTTCAAAAAATGTATGATGATAACCGACCTGGCCAATTATATTTAAATCATTATGCTTTCCACCAACTCGAGCACACTTTTGACTGTTAGCTATTTTTGTACTAACAGGCTGTTGTAAACCTAGAAATACTCCTTTAAACTAAAAATAATAATAATTAGCATAAGTTATAGAAGTTTTTATGAATTTAATATAAAAGTATTTACTTGGTTCATCCCTGCGTTTACAAAAGGTACTGTAGGATCACAGTATGGCACAATGGGGCTAGATCTAACAAATACATGATCGTTTTCTTTGTTAAAATAATCTAAAAAGCGTTTTCGTATCTCATGAGAAGATTTGTTAGGTTTATATGATGAATTGTGTCTTAGAGATATGTAGAACCATAACTTAATATTAAAGAACTTGGAAAATGTGCGATTCAACATTATTATATTAATATATTATTATTATTATTATTATATATACAGATATAGTATTTATTTCAAAGGAAGCACAACAAAGTTTAATTGTTTTTTTTAAATCACTGACAATCCTACAGTCATTGACTTGACACAAATTATAGGTTATAATGGATTTATTTATGGTGCAATGTGATTTATTTATGTCTTATATATACAATTTTCAGCTGTTATGATGGAATTTAACAGTATCAACTTTGATAAATATAATATATTTTAATACAATTAAATATTTGTTTAGTTTCATAATATTTTCGAATTATTTGATTAATCAACTGTCACTTGTCAAATTGCACAACTGTCAAAATTTTAACACTATTAAATCAAACTAATAAAGAATAACTTAAATTATAGTTTCAGTTGGTCAACAAGTATTTGTTTTAATAATAATTTGCAGTAAATAAGCTATTAGACATATAAATAAATATTTGATTTACAATATTCATCGCTGAGTATGACTGACCAACTGTCAATTGTCATTTCCTACAAATGTCAAAATTTTGAAAGTTTAAAATTATAGGTTATGCTTATAGGACATGTTTTTATATTTAAAATCAATAAATAAAATTTATTGTTACTCAAAAAAATGGCAGAAGCACAAGTAAAAAAAGTGCAAGAATTTAAATTAGATCCCGATACAGAATTGCGTTTTGAAGTTGAATCCAAAAATGAACATGTTACACTAACAGTATGTTTTATTGAAAAACATGATTATATTCAGATATTATATATTTTTTATTGTATTTTAGCTAAAATCTGGTTTTGCAGAGTTGTTTGGAACAGAGTTAGTTATAGGAAAGAAGTATGAGTTTAAAACAGGTGCTAAAGTAGCAGTATTTTCTTGGCAGGGTGCTACTTTAGAACTTGAAGGCAAAACTGATGTTAGTTACATTGCCAGAGACACCCCAATGGTAAAATACATTCTTGAATCACTTAACTAGTTAATTAATTGTTTAACTAATTATTAGAGATTGTAAGTAATGTATTTTTACAGGTGCAGTATTTAAATTGTCATAATGCTTTGGAGCAACAAAGAGATGCTGCAGAGAAAAAAAATATCAGAGGTCCTATTTGTATGATTGTAGGCCCCATGGATGTCGGCAAATCAACATTATGCAGGTGTGATATTAATACTTGCACACAATTTAAATTTGTTTTATCTATTAATTATTATTTTAGGCTTTTACTGAACTGGGCTGTAAGATGTGGCCGTAGGCCTATAATGGTAGATTTAGATGTTGGACAAGGTAATATAGCAATTCCAGGGACAATTGGAGCTTTACTTATTGAAAGACCTGCACCGGTTGAAGAAGGTTTTTGTCAGGAAGCACCGTTGGTTTATCATTTTGGTCACAAATCTCCAAGTGGGAATTATCAATTGTATAACATGGCTGTAACACGTCTTTCAGAAGTTATTTTGGAACGAATAGAAGCAAATAAAAAATGTAAACACATCATATATAACTAAATATGTGCATCTATTTAATATAATTATTTTTTAGCTAAGTCGTCTGGTATTGTTATAAATACTTGTGGATGGGTTAAAGGCGAAGGTTACAAACAGCTTACACATGCAGCACAAGCTTTTGAAGTTGATGCTATTTTAGTTTTAGACCAGGAACGTTTATTTAATGAACTGGTCAGGGATATGCCGGATTTTGTTAAAGTCGTATTGTTACCTAAAAGTGGAGGTGTAAGTAAATTGATTGAAGTATAATAGTATGTTTATTGTTATTGTTTTTGATTGTGTGTTAGGTTGTTGAAAGGAGTAAAACAACTCGAGCAGAAACCAGGGAGCAGAGGATAAGAGAATATTTTTATGGGGAGCGAATACCTTATTATCCACATTCTTTTGATGTTAAATTCAGTGAAGCTAAAATATATAAGGTATAAAATATATATAAGTTCGATACACAAGTTTTGTTCTATAATAAATATAATTTTCATTTTAGATTGGCGCTTTAGATTTGCCCGATTCCTGTGTCCCCATAGGCATAAAAATAGACGACAGTTCTACAAAACTGATGCCAATTCCACCAGGTCCAGCACTATTGCATCATTTACTAGCTGTAACTTTTGCTGAAAATCCAGATGAAGAAGTATTACAAAGTAACATTGCCGGTTATGTTTGTGTGTATGTATTATATTTATTAATATATGAAAAATTATCAGAATTTTATCCAATACAACAAGGATGATTCTTAAAGATTTAATGAAAATTATTTTAGGACACATGTAGACATGGAAAGACAAGTTTTTACAGTTCTCTCACCTCAACCAAGACCGTTGCCACAAACAGTTTTACTATTGTCCGATTTGCAGTTTATGGACAGTCACTGACACTATCAGAATTAACATTAATAACATATTATGAGATAAGTATTTTTTTAAATATATTTTGACACCAAAAATTAGTGTTTTTTATGAAGTAAAAAATTAGCTACATCTGGTTTGGTGTTTAGAAAGAACATAGTGCTTATCAAATATAACATTTTATAAATATTTTAACATGCCTACAAAGAAAAAAGTGCATCTAGCAACTACAGAGAGAAATATTCCCATATTACTATTAATTACAAGCAATCTTTGATGTAAGAATTAATAATACATTCTTCTGTTGAACAAGGATTGCCTGATTTTAATTGTACAATCGTTCAGCAATCAAAACTTTGTGCTTTTGTAAATTTTTGACATACTTAAATAAATTAAATGTACAAGTGAGACATGAGCAAGCTAATATTAGTGAAGAAACTATGGCAAAAACAATTTCACTCTATAAAAGCTTATTCAAAGTGAAAAATGTGTTTAAAAGCATTATCTAGTAAAAATTTTGGACGACTATGACTGTGACTAGTTTGTAATAGAAATTGTTCTAAATTAAATATAACTGAAATTAAATCTATATTAAATAGTAATCACAGAACAAAAACACAACTTAAAGCTTTCAAAATAAAATAAACTTGAATCTCAACAAATAATATAAAAACAAAAAATCTAGTCACGCTTTTTGGAAACAGCTCCCTTTATTTGTTTAGGAAATTCTTTTTGTTCTTTGTATAAATTATTCAAATCAAACGCAGCTTTGACATTATCTTCAGAAAACAAGAATTTCTGCAGTTTCCCCTTTGTATCGACCGTTGGTCTTCTCATATACTCTTTACCATTTTTAAACATTATTATTGTGGGCAACTGTCGACTTAGAGAACTATCAGACACATGATACTTCTGACCAGCTTCTGGGTACCTTCCAACGTCCATTTTACCAAATTTTAAATGATTCAAGTGGTACTCTGATGAAATTCTGGCAAAAACTGGAGCAAAAGTGGTGCACGCAGGGTTCCAAACCGCATAAAAGACTACCAGCCAGATAACAGTTTTGTCTTTAAACAATTCTTCTTCTAATGCTGTTTCGGAACGGAAGTACACTACATTTTCTGGTCCTGAATATGTCGGCTCGGGGAGTAACAAACCACATACTGATAGAAAAAATATAGTTACACTCTGGTATACATTTGTACAACTACAAAATACTTACTTATGAATATGACTCCAAAGACAATCCCCATTCGTACGTCTGAATAAAACCAGAGGAATAAATTTGCAACCTTTGTATATATAAAGGATGATGTCAAATAATTTATCATTGTGACACTGCCAGCTTTTCGTGTTCTTATCATAACCACAATCATCAAGAAGAACAATATTTCAGTCTCCCTCTGAAACCCACATAAATCATTTAATAAATATATTTGTGTATGAAATGTACAAAATAACTCACTCCATCGAGTTCGCAATTGTCAGCCCCAAAAAGATACACACAAGGAATCGAAAAACGTTTAGCAATTATGTAGGATAAACTTAATAATATATTAACCCAATAATAAGGTTTCAATAGTAAAACTAGATCTTTCTTAAACGACATTTTACGCTAAATATTTAGTACTCGAGTAAAGTTAACAATGCATATTATTATACGGCAAGCTTATCGCATATTTATTATGTTAAAATAAATTAACACTCAAGTGTTAAATAATAGTATTATTCAGGGCAATATTCATAACCACAAACAGATAAAAGTGAATTTGACATCAATTAACTGTCAATGTCAATCAATAAACTCATAGAACGACGGACACTCCTAAATGGATAGAGGTGCGACTAGATTGACGAATTTTGGCAAACTGTGAAATTATCATACGTAGAAAATCTTCAGAAGATAATTAAATAAATAACAATGTAACAAATCATTACAGAATAATAAAAAAAAATATTTAAATACATACGTACACATACATCATTTTTTTCTGAACTATGCCAAACTGTTTAGTTGAGTTTGAGTAAAAATAATACTATGAGTGCAAAAATACTATGACGAGTGTAAAAATATTATTATGAGTCTAAAAATAATACTATGAGTGCAAAAATACTACAAAAAGTGTAAAAATATTACAATGTGTACCAAAATACTACGACAAATTTAAAAATACTACGGCGAGTGTAAAAATACTACAATGAGTACCAAAATACTACAATGAGTGTAAAAATATTCTAATGAGTGTAAAAATACTGTAATGAGCGTAAAAATACTGCAATGAGTACCAAAATACTCTAATGAGTGTAAAAATACTCTAACGAGTGTAAAAATACTCTAATGAGCGTAAAAATACTACAATGAGCGTAGAAATACTACGACGAGTGCAAAAATACTACAATGAGAGTAAAAATACTACAATGAGTGTATATGTACTACAATGAACGTAAAACAATACTACAATGAGTGTAAAAATACTACAATGAGTATATAAATACTACAAAAAGTGCAAAAATACTACCAAGAGTGTATAAATACTACAATGAGTGTAGAAATACTACTATGAATGCAAAAGTACTACAATGAGTGTATAAAAATACAACAATGGGTGTAGAAATACTATGTCGAGTGTAAAATATTATTATGAGTCTAAAAATACTATAATGTGTACCAAAATACTACGACAAATTTAAAAATACTACGGCGAGTGTAAAAATACTACAATGAGTACCAAAATACTACAACGAGTGTAAAAATATTCTAATGAGTGTAAAAATACTGTAATGAGCGTAAAAATACTGCAATGAGTACCAAAATACTCTAATGAGTGTAAAAATACTCTAACGAGTGTAAAAATACTCTAATGAGCGTAAAAATACTACAATGAGCGTAGAAATACTACAATAAGTGTAAAACTACTACAATGAACGCAAAAATACTACGACGAGTGTAGAAATACTGCAATGAGCGTAGAAATACTACCACGAGTGCAAAAATACTACAATGAGTGTAAAAATACTACAATGAGCGTAGAAATACTACCACGAGTGCAAAAATACTACAATGAGTGTAAAAATACCCTAATGAGCGTAGAAATACTACGACGAGTGCAAAAATACTACAATAAGTGTAAAACTACTACAATGAACGCAAAAATACTACGACGAGTGTAGAAATACTACAATGAGCGTAGAAATACTACCACGAGTGCAAAAATACTACAATGAGTGTAAAAATACTCTGATGAGCGTAGAAATACTACCACGAGTGCAAAAATACTACAATGAGTGTAAAAATACCCTAATGAGCGTAGAAATACTACGACGAGTGCAAAAATACTACAATAAGTGTAAAACTACTACAATGAACGCAAAAATACTACGACGAGTGTAGAAATACTACAATGAGCGTAAAAATACTACGACGAGCGTAAAAATACTACAATGAGTGTAAAAATACTCTGATGAGCGTAGAAATACTACCACGAGTGCAAAAATACTACAATGAGTGTAAAAATACCCTAATGAGCGTAGAAATACTACGACGAGTGCAAAAATACTACAATAAGTGTAAAACTACTACAATGAACGCAAAAATACTACGACGAGTGTAGAAATACTACAATGAGCGTAGAAATACTACCACGAGTGCAAAAATACTACAATGAGTGTAAAAATACCCTAATGAGCGTAGAAATACTACGACGAATGCAAAAATACTACAATGAGTGTAAAACTACTACAATGAACGCAAAAATACTACGACGAGTGTAGAAATACTACAATGAGCGTAGAAATACTACCACGAGTGCAAAAATACTACAATGAGTGTAAAAATACCCTAATGAGCGTAGAAATACTACCACGAGTGCAAAAATACTACAATGAGTGTAAAAATACCCTAATGAGCGTAGAAATACTACGACGAGTGCAAAAATACTACAATAAGTGTAAAACTACTACAATGAACGCAAAAATACTACGACGAGTGTAGAAATACTACAATGAGCGTAGAAATACTACCACGAGTGCAAAAATACTACAATGAGTGTAAAAATACCCTAATGAGCGTAGAAATACTACGACGAGTGCAAAAATACTACAATAAGTGTAAAACTACTACAATGAACGCAAAAATACTACGACGAGTGTAGAAATACTACAATGAGCGTAGAAATACTACCACGAGTGCAAAAATACTACAATGAGTGTAAAAATACCCTAATGAGCGTAGAAATACTACCACGAATGCAAAAATACTACAATGAGTGTAAAACTACTACAATGAACGCAAAAATACTACGACGAGTGTAGAAATACTACAATGAGCGTAGAAATACTACCACGAGTGCAAAAATACTACAATGAGTGTAAAAATACTCTGATGAGCGTAGAAATACTACCACGAGTGCAAAAATACTACAATGAGTGTAAAAATACCCTAATGAGCGTAGAAATACTACGACGAGTGCAAAAATACTACAATAAGTGTAAAACTACTACAATGAACGCAAAAATACTACGACGAGTGTAGAAATACTACAATGAGCGTAAAAATACTACGACGAGCGTAAAAATACTACAATGAGCGTAAAAATACTACAATGAGCGTAAAAATACTACAATGAGCGTAAAAATACTACAATGAGTGTAAAAATACCCTAATGAGCGTAGAAATACTACCACGAATGCAAAAATACTACAATGAGTGTAAAACTACTACAATGAACGCAAAAATACTACGACGAGTGTAGAAATACTACAATGAGCGTAGAAATACTACCACGAGTGCAAAAATACTACAATGAGTGTAAAAATACTCTGATGAGCGTAGAAATACTACCACGAGTGCAAAAATACTACAATGAGTGTAAAAATACCCTAATGAGCGTAGAAATACTACGACGAGTGCAAAAATACTACAATAAGTGTAAAACTACTACAATGAACGCAAAAATACTACGACGAGTGTAGAAATACTACAATGAGCGTAGAAATACTACCACGAGTGCAAAAATACTACAATGAGTGTAAAAATACCCTAATGAGCGTAGAAATACTACGACGAATGCAAAAATACTACAATGAGTGTAAAACTACTACAATGAACGCAAAAATACTACGACGAGTGTAGAAATACTACAATGAGCGTAGAAATACTACCACGAGTGCAAAAATACTACAATGAGTGTAAAAATACCCTAATGAGCGTAGAAATACTACCACGAATGCAAAAATACTACAATGAGTGTAAAACTACTACAATGAACGCAAAAATACTACGACGAGTGTAGAAATAACACAATGAGCGTAGAAATACTACCACGAGTGCAAAAATACTACAATGAGTGTAAAAATACTCTGATGAGCGTAGAAATACTACCACGAGTGCAAAAATACTACAATGAGTGTAAAAATACCCTAATGAGCGTAGAAATACTACGACGAGTGCAAAAATACTACAATAAGTGTAAAACTACTACAATGAACGCAAAAATACTACGACGAGTGTAGAAATACTACAATGAGCGTAGAAATACTACCACGAGTGCAAAAATACTACAATGAGTGTAAAAATACCCTAATGAGCGTAGAAATACTACCACGAATGCAAAAATACTACAATGAGTGTAAAACTACTACAATGAACGTAAAAATACTACGACGAGTGTAGAAATACTACAATGAGCGTAGAAATACTACCACGAATGCAAAAATACTACAATGAGCGTAGAAATACTACCACGAGTGCAAAAATACTACAATGAGTGTAAAAATACTACAATGAGCGTAGAAATACTACAATGAGTGTACAAATACTCTAATGAGCGTAAAAATACTACGACGAGCGTAAAAATACTCTAATGAGCGTAGAAATACTACAATCAGTGTAAAAATACTACAATGAGTGTATAAGTGCCACTATGAGTACAAAATACTACAATGAGCGTAGAAATACTACAATAAGCGTAGAAATACTACAATGACGTAGAAATACTACGACGAGCGTAAAAATACTACAATGAGTGTAAAAATACTCTAATGAGCGTAGAAATACTACGACGAGCGTAAAAATACTACCACGAGTGCAAAAATACTACTATGAGTGTAAAAATACTACAATGAACGTAAAAATACTACGACGAGCGTAAAAATACTACAATGAGTGTAAAAATACTCTAATGAGCGTAGAAATACTACGACGAGTGCAAAAATACTACAATGAGTGTAAAAATACTCTAATGAGCGTAGAAATACTCTAATGAGCGTAGAAATACTACAATGAGTGTAGAAATACTTCAATGAGTGAAAAAATACAGACGACTGTAAAAATACTATAATGAGTCCAAAAATATTGTTATGAGTTTACATTTATGAGTTTTATTTATTACAATGAGTGTAAAAATACTACAAAGAGTGCAAAAATACCACAATGAGTGTAAAAATACTACTATGAGAACAAAAATACTACAATGAGTGTAGAAATACTATAATGAGTGTATAAATACTACAATAAACGTGAAAAATACTAGAATGAGTATAAAAACGCCAAATTTAAAAATACTACAATAAATATAAAAATATTACAATGAATTTAATTCAACGTAAAAAGTTGACTCTCTATTGGCAAAATTTATATTATATAAAAATCGAATGGTAAATGATGAAAATCGAACTTGATGTCATATTTTGTAATAGAATTTAGTTAATTATCGTCCAGTTTGTGCCTAAAGAAGTTTCACTTCAAAAATGACAATCTAGTTCCTCCTTTTACCGTCGGTCTTCGCCTAGTCCAGTCTATTACCACCGCCTCTCTATGGCTATTCCTCTGAATTGTTTTCGCGGTCATTTCGTGTCCGTGTTGGCGCCATCTAGCACACGTGAGCCTCATTGGCCAATCAGCTGGTGAGTGTGTGCCAGCCGTAGTGTTTTTCAAGGCGCCAAGCTTATTTGTGGGACGATTTGCACGAAATACCCTTTTTTGACGTGCCACGTATGCGTCAAAAATGTGATCTCGGGCGATGTTTTTGGATAAAATCAAACTTTGAAATATTATTTACGACTGTGTCTGTGAATGGAACGATTTGGTGCAGTAATTTTAATTTGTTTGCCCGTTGAAAAATTATGCTCTCGGAGGCGCCATTTTGTTGATTTATGTGTGGTAAACAATATAGAGAAGCTTAGAATTAGCGGAAAAATTTAAATTATCGTGGTACTGTTGAGCATTACAGGCGCTTAGATTTTGCGTTAATAAAATGAATCAACAAAATACAATGAATCTGATTATTCAGGATGCAAACGGTGAGTGATATTTGTAGCACGTTCTTGACTTAGAAACAGAATCTTAGGGATTAAAATATACCTATACGAATTTATTATAAATTAAACAACTACTTATAAATTATCCAATAATATTCCAAAATTCTTAAACATTTATTAATATGTACTACAACTCAATATGCCTTTGCTAAAGCAAGTACTTCCACAAAAATTCCTTGCAATTTTCAAACAAATCATATAAGCAAAATATACTCTATTCATTGTAATAAAATTATATTTATCGTTTATCTTAATTTTATCTTATTATTTTATCCCAATCGATAAAATTGACCATTATTTTCGAAATACAAGATGGCTCAACTTTGTCAATGACATATTTGCCTTTTTGTTGACATCTGGACTTTGAAATATTTTTCATAAATATTTATTGACTATTTGAAAATTTATATTTACTAATCAAAATTATATTTTTAACGTTAATTTGGCGCAATCGTTGCTATAAACAATTTTGTTAAAATGGCGGGAAATGTGCAATTGTAATTGAACTTTTTGATATAATTGCGCAATGGTCGCTTGGGGGGAAACAATTTAACAAATATGATTTTTAGTTTTATTTAAATATAAATACAGTATAGCACAGATATTTTGGTATTTGCTGGTAATTCTGCTGTGTGGTTGATGTATATATATTATGCTCCCCCAGGGACTGAAGTTTCAAATTATATAATGGCATTTACACATGCACTTATAAGAATATTAAATTCTGATGTAATAAAATCTTAAAGGACATGCTATCAAGTTAAAATAAAAAGTTTTACATTTTTTGTTTGACATACAATTTTGTCATACTGAGTGAACATGAACAATTTTAATTTGAACTCTGATTTTGTCTTGGATTCATCGAAACAGTAATTAAAGTCTTTAAAGTTTTAATATTGCAACTGTTTTTAACATTTATTCTGCAAAATAGCATTTATTCTATAAAATCATTTTATTTATAATTTTTCAGGAACCCAAATAAATATTATAGAGTTATAGAATCATAGTCATCATATGAAAAATAAGACAATAAATATAAAATTGGCAAAAACTATATTAAGAATCGAACCACCAATACCCAACTTTGGTATTCATTTAGTAACTTCATAGATTTGTTTCAGGTGCCCATCCAATTATTAAATACAAACTTAGGTCAAGATAATACAGGAATTTAATTGACCTAGTCCTACTTCGGCATAAAAATATCTCCTATAAATTGGCCTTGAAATAATTCAATTCATCTACAAATATTTCTATTGGTCCAAACATATTCCTTCGTTTATATAAATATCCTTCTGGGCTTAAAAATATAGAATTGGCTTACTCGGTAGTGATATTTTTCTTCAAAATATTTTTCTCTGAATAGCATTAATAACTTAACAATATTTTGAAATTTTTGTATGTATTTTTAAATTTTTTTTAAACTTGAAATATCAAACAGCCAGACAAATTTTTGCTCTTATATTCTTTGCATTTGTCAAAAAAGTTAAAAATTAGTCTCTATATTTATTATAATAAATTTAAATTTTTATTATAGTAAAATATTTTGAAAGTATAAGATAAAATTATGAAAGTTTGTCATTTACGAAACTTGAGTGTATTTATACAATTGATTATTTTTTTTCCTGGAAACAACTATATTCAAAATTAACTCGTTAATGTTGCAGATTTTTCTTTGACGGTTCTTATAAATTGGACAATTCTAAATCATTGTGCATTGTAAAGATAGGTAATTTAGGTCAGTTTAATTAACTAAACAAATGTTAAAATTTCTTGTTGTTTAGTGCAAATGAAACCATAATTATTGCCAATAATAATATAAAAAGCAATATAAATTTATCGTAATTGGCCTTTTCATCAAGAACTCTCTATAATTGTATAATTTTATATATCGATTATAGTTTGCATATATTTTATAATCATTTGAGTTTGTATGAACTTGTAAAATTATTCATTTATCATTAAATAACAATTGAAGTTTTTGATAATATAAAGTAGCTAAAAATTATACTAGAACATTGTAATAATTGTGTCCTTGAAATACATTTTTCAAAAACATGAGGTAACAATTTAGTGTATCGAGGATTTTTATATGTTAACAATCATTTTCTATATTAGAATTAGAATAATCTCTTAAATTCTGTGAATTATTATTTTATCAGTTATTTGAAATGATTACAAATTTAATTTTTTGCAATAATTTTCTTTTTTATGTAATACATATTTTGTAGTATTTTTATCATTGAGGTTCAATGCTCCTGGTTAAATATATATATATATATATATATATATATATATATATATATATATATATATATATATATAGCCCCACGTACCGTAATTTCGCGATTCTTTTACTTTATAAATAGAAAATTATAATTATACTTTTAGTATAAGAATACTATGTTCTTTATATAGTTGCTGCAATGTGGGAAGATGATATATATATATATATATATATATATATATATATATATATATATACATATATATATATATATATATATACTAGATTATTATTATGAAACTATCAAGCATTTTACCAGTTTACAAATTCGCCAACTTTTAATGCAACTTGCCATCACACTTGAGTGCATTTTTTCCAAAAGATATTTTGAATTCAGCTATTAACAAAAAGTTTTAATTTTTGAAACTCGAGACAATTGTGTTATTATTTTTCAGAAATTTTATTTTAACTTTATTTAGTAATTTATTTTTTGAAACAGTAAATTCAAAGTTTAAATCAACAAAATCAATCACAATAACCGAAAAATGGTCAGAAATTTACAAAGTTTTATGTTGCACTTACTAAGCTCATAATTATTTTTTCTAACTTTTTGACGTTGAGTTCTGGGACACTATGTATATATCTTTATATGTATGACATATTCTACTACCTTGGACGTTATTTAGAATCTGTAGATTCCAAAAATGCTTTTGGTCTTTGTTTGTCTTTTAGGGCGTTTTACAATCTCTTTTAGGGCTTTCGGTAGAGTTTTCAGTAGCATTTTTGAGCCCTCGGTTGCATTTTAGAGTGCCTGTGGAACCTTATTGATGGTTAGGGGTCTTTTTAGAATTTCTGGGCCTTCTAGGGTTCCTTGGAGGCTCTTTAGGAAACATTTAGGTTGCCTGGGCTCTTGTAAGATTCTTTGGACGATTGTAAAAATAATAGTAAACTTGTGAGATTTTTTTTAACTCATATAAGATTTTTTGGACGCTTATAGGATTCAATGTAATATTGCAAGATTTTTTGGACTACTGTAAAAAACATTGGAAGCTTTTAAGATTCTTTGGTAGCATATAAGATTCTTGGGGCGGTTGTAAAAATATTTGGACGCTTGTAAGATTCTTTTGACAATTTGGTCGTAGAAATCTTTGGGTGCGCTCATAACATTCTTCGAATGTTTATAATATTCTATGGACGCTTGTAAGATTTTTTAGACATTTGTGAAAATCTTTGAGATGTACTTATGAGATTCTTTGGGCACATGTAAAAAAAATTCTATATTTATAAGATTCTTTGGGTGTTTCTAAAAATCTTTGGGCGCTTGTAAGATGTCCAAAGAATCTTACGAGAGCGCCTTGTAAGATTATTTATAGAATTTTGTTGTAGAAATCTTTGGATGTTTATAAGATTTTTTTTACGCTTGTAAGATTTTTGGACACTTGTAAAAAAAATCTTTGGACGGGCTTATGAATTTTTTGGACGGTTGTAAAAATCTTTGGGCGCTTGTAAGATTCTTTAGATAGTTGTTGAAATTTTTGGTGCACTTTTTGTTTCTTAGATTCTTTGGATTATAATTTTAAATATAATTATATTATAATGATTATAATTTTTAAAGTTATAGTTTATAATAAGATTCTTTGGGCTCTTGTTAAAATTTTTGGAAGTGCTTGTAAGATTATTTGGACCATTGTAAAATTCTTTGGATGTTTGTAAGATTCTTTGGACGCTTGTGAAAAATGTTGGGAGCTTCTAAGATTTTTTGGACACTTGTAAAAATCTTTGGACATGCTTATAAGATTCTTTGGATGTTTATAATCTTATAAACAATTTTAACGATTGTAAAATTCTTTGGGCGCTTGTAAGATTTTTTGGATGCTTGTAAAAATCTTGCGGTTAAAATATTTTCTTGGATTTTTGTGAGATTTTTTGGACGCTTGCAAGATTTAGTTGTAAGATATTTTGTTTTATAATCTTGGTCGTTTCTTACTTTGGAATTGGATCTATTTTGAGCTCCCCTTATATATTTTATAGCAATTGTTAATGCTTAAAGCCAATTCTTAACGTTTTAAATAATTGTTTATGTTTTGTGCTCATTGTACTCTTTGTTTTTAATAGTCCCGAATTTTCTATTAATTGCTAAGGAATTAAATATCGAATTCAAAATCGTTTCATTCAAAACTTTTATATCGGAAAGTATAAAAGTGTTTCCCAGGAAATGTAGTAAATTTTATCTAGTTTTACCCTATCTAACTGAAAACGAATGGTTCTATATGAAATTTTTGAGTTATTTGACAAAAACCAAAAAAAATGTCCCGAATTTTCTATTCAAAACTTTTATATCGGAATGTGTTTGTTTTCAAGTTTTTTGTACTCCTTTCATATTTTCTCATTTTTTATCCCTTCATAGGCTTTAGTTCGTGAAAATAGTTTTAGAGCTCTCCTTTAACACATCCCAAAGACTCTTCACTTTTAAATATAATACTGTAATCATTATTTACATATAGAAAAATCTTGAAGCGTTCTTTACAAAACCACTATATAATAATAATTGATTAAAATTAGCATGGTTTTTATTGAAATAAAATTACTAATTTTCTTCTAAATAATATGTCTGTACATATGAGTATGGAAATTGATAACATACACAGATTTTCTCCATTTGTTGTTTTATCAATGCACACAATCGAGGCGCGCTCGAGGTGAACACTTGTACATGTATGTTGGAGCTAAAAATATCATTTATTTATATAATATATAAAATATATATTAATATTATAAATTCAGTAATTAAAATGTCGAACATATTGGTACAATTCAAGCTTTTATTGTGATTTTGTGGGAGATTTCTGAGCGTCGCTGAAGATGTAGGGTTATGTTTGGTATGTCATCATTTTGTATACGGCGTAATTCGTGAGATCATATATATATATATATATATATATATATATATATATATATATATATATATATATATATATATATATTATATATATATATATATATATATAATTTATTTATTTATTTAATTTTTTATTAAAAATTTTAAATTGTTTTTCAATAGTCCGATAATTAAAAAAATACATAAGAATACAATAAATTGTTTTTAATTTGTATGAGTATAATAAGTTGTTTTCATATACTAATTTATATAGTATTTCTTGTTTCTTACCAAAATGCACTATTAAAATATTAAAATTTGCAAGACACAGACCAAAACCTTTTTAATTGATATTTTAATTAACACCGAAACATTATTACAATTATAAAACAAAAAATGATAACATTTTGCTGATAAAATATGTGTAATTGTATTCTTTATTTTAGAATTGTGGTGTTGAAACGTATAAATATTAAGTTCAAGTTTTTTTTTTAAAGAAATATTTAATTTATATAACATTTAGTATGTTTTATTAGAACAATTGTTGGTTCTAGCTTTTCTGTACTCTTCAATTTAACAAGTTCTTGTACATTTTTTTTAACCCTGAATTTCATCGATTTTTTTTATTTTCTAACATAATACATGAATCCTGATGAATCATGGGAGATCCTGATTAATTTTTTTTATTACTATATTTGTTACAATTGCTAAATAATTAACATCAAGTAACAGTAATGAACAATTATATAAATTTAATAAAAAGAACACAAAATAAAGGATAGACTTTTCAATAAAATGTTATCCGTAGTATGTTGACTTAATATAAAATAAAAGCAACTAATAATAATAATAATATTAATAAGTAAAATGAATAAAATTTCTGAATGATAAAAATAATATTAGAATAATAATGAAGTTGAATAAAAACACTAAGTGAAAGATAATAGTAAATATAACAAAATAATTAATTTATTATTATCCTGATTTATTTAAGTTTTAAAAAATATATATATTTACTTCTTTGTTTTTTATTTTCACTTTTTTTAATGTTAGCTCGAAGTTCAAATGAAATTATATAAATATAATAAATTTTATCGAGATTATAAGAATACAATAATAAACTCTTGATATTATTAACTCCTTTTATTTTTTTTGCTATTTATGACACGTTTTCTTCACTGAGACTTACAAAGAAATTACAAGAATATAATCATTTTTACGATATTATAAGAATAAAATAAATTGTTTATGGAATCTCAAATCCTATGTATTTTTAGTAACGTATGTATTTCAACTACAAATTATTCAAAATTTTAATATCAAAGTGTATGAAACAGTTTTTAATAGATTTTAATAAATTTTATCTAGTTTTTGCTAATGCAAACAAATTATAATGTCCGGAATGAAAATTAAAAGTTATTTGAAGAAAAGTAAAAAAATGAACTCTTTATATTATTAACTCCTTTCATTTTTTTTTTGCTATTTATGACACGATTTCTTCGAAAATTATAAGAAAAAGAAATTATATACAAGAATATAATTTTTTTACGATATTATAAGAATAAAATAAACTGTTTATAGAATCTCAATTACTATGTATTTTTAGTAACACAGCAAAAGGCATTATTTAAATTTTAGAAACACAATTCATATGCCTTTTTGGTTTTGTACATTTTTAATGATTGAAATGATTTAAAAATAGATTTAGTCGATGATTTTACTTGATTAATTCTGTATAAAATAATAAATTTTTCTTAATTTGCCAATATATTATTGTATTTAACGTTTTATATATCGTGTTCTTTAATTTACTAATTTTATATTTATTATTTTTTGTGGATTCAAAAATTCATTAATAATTTTATTGATATAATATATAGTAGACAATTCTATATATGCTCGCTAATAATTTAATAATAATTTCTGTATAAAACGATTTAGTTTTTTTTTAATTCCTTTTGTTTTCATAAACTATTTTTTTATTCATAAAACGTTATCAAACTAACTAATTTAAGGATTGATCAGTTTTTAGGGTAAACTAGTTTTAACTTGTATAACAAATTTCTTATTTTATTTTTTTATTATAGAAAAGGTTTCAAAATAAATTTTTGCATATTTGTTATATATATAAATATGTTTTTTTTTTGTGTTTTAGGCCAACAAAAAATTATTAAAGTCCTGCATAGTGGTGGAACTGGAAAACAATTGGTAACTGCTTCGGCAGTACAAAATATGCTATCAGCACAAAACAACCAAGAAATTGTACAAGTAATAAAAATATAAAATTTTATACTTTATTTTTAAATTGCAATTTATATTTGTGTATTTTTTGTTCAGAATTCTGCTGGGAGTGCTGCAACTGCTCAAGTCATACGTAAAGTAAATATACAAACAAAAAATGGACCAAGTAAGTAATAATTGATATAGAAAAATGTATTTGGTTGTATAATGCATTTTTTAAAATTGTTTCAGGGGTTGTTACGTTGCCAGTTCAACAAACCAGCAATGTAAATACACCGATCAAGAGGACACCACAACTTGTACAAAAAACTTTGAAGTTAACACCTCAACAACTGGTAAAAACTAAAACCATTGAAAAACTTGAAGATATATTATTTTATTTTTTTATCTTTATCATTTATTAGGCTGCCTTGAAAATGGTGCCAATGAAAACCCAACAAAAAGTAGTTACAGTACAATCAAATCAAATGAATAACAGTTCGTTAAATGCATCGGACATTGCTATGCAAAATAATGTACAAGTGACTCCAAATGGTGTAAAGATAATTTCACCAGGAATACTGGATCACACAGGGTCCAGGAAAAGACACGAGCCTGAAAATGATTACACACCCGAATAGTGAGTACAATGATAATTGATACACTAAAAAAAATTTTAATGTTATATACAATAGAGTCAAAATATAAAAGTTTCTTTTTGACTCGTTTTATTCAAAATTTCAATATTCAAGTGTATATGAAAGTTTTTACTAGATTCTAGTAAATTTTATCTAGTTTTTGCTAATGTTAACATATTATAATGTCCGGAATGAAAATTAAAAGTTATTTAAAGAAAAGTAAAAAAATGTACTAAATCCATGTAAATATATTGCAAGTTATAGAAGTACTAAAGTCCGCATTTCAACTACAAATTATTCAAAATTTTAATATCAAAGTGTATGAAAGAGTTTTTACTAGATTTTAGTAAATTTTATCTAGTTTTTAATAAAATAAATAAATTAGAGACCCCAAATAGAAATTTCAGAATTATTTAACAAAATCTAGAAAAATCCATATCGCATTAGAAATTGCATACTAAAGTCTGCATTTCAAGTACGAATTGTTCAAAACTTTAATATCCAAGTTTATTAAACAGTTTTTACTAGATTTTTACTAATATAAATAAATAAATTAGAGACCCGAAATCAAAATTTCAGAATTATTTAACAAAATTCAGAAAAATCCATAAATCCTATTAGTAATTGCATTCTAAAGTCTACATTTCAACTACGAATTGCTCAAAATTTTAATATCAAAGTGTATGAAGCAGTTTTTACTAGATTTTAGTAAATTTTATCTAGTTTTTAATAATGCAAATAAATTAAAGTCTCCAAATAGAAATTTCCAAATTACTTGACAAAATATAGAAAAATCTTTATATCCTATTAGTAATTCCATACTTAAGTCTGCATTTCAAGTATGAATTGTTCAGAATTTTAATATTGAAGTGCAATAAACAATTTTTACTAATTTTAGTCTTTTTTTTTCTAGTTTTAGTAATGTAACTAAATTAAAGTCTCCAAATCGAAATTTCCAAATTATTTGACAAAATTTAGAAAAATCCATACGCTATTAGTAATTACATACTAAACTTCGCAATTCAAGTACGAATTGTTCAGAATTGTAATCTTGAAGGGCAATTAACAATTTTTAATAATGTAAATAAGTTAGAGACCTCAAATTAAAATTTCAGAAATATTTGACAAAATCTAGAAAAATCCATATCCCATACTAATAAAGCCTGCAATTTCCACTGCGAATTCTACTAAATTTCAATATCAAAGTGTATGAAACAGTTTTTACTAGATTTTAGTATATTTTATCTTGTTTTCAGTAATATAAATAAAGTGCCCAAATTGAAATTTTCTAATTCTTTGACAAAATCTAGAAAAATTCATGTATCGTTTTAGTAATTACATACTAAAGTCTACATTTCGACTGCGAATTGCTCAAATATTTGATATTGAAGTGCTATTCACAGTTTTTACTAAATTTTAGTAAATTTTATCTAGTTTTCATTGATGTATATAAAATAAAGTGTCCGGACCAAAATTTCTAACATATTCAAAAAAATATAAAAAAAATGTCTAAAGTTCACATATTGTTAAGAAATATATTACCAGAAAATAAATGTTCCAACAAGTTTTATTCAAAATTTTATTATATAAGTGTATAGAAACACGTTTATACCAGATTTTAGTAAATTTTATCTAGTTTTTATTGATGTATACAATTTGAAATGTTCAGGATGAAAATTTTAAGTTATTTTAAGAAATGTAAAAAAATCTACCTAGCTAATTTAGCTAACTATTTCAATATCACATGTATACTGATTTTTAAAATTAGTAACATAAATTCGGTAAAAAAATCCGGGTATAGAAGGGTATTTTTACTTGCCATGTTAAGATAAAAGATGTATTTATTATTTTGTTTTTTTTTTCAGCAGCAGTAACACAAAACGTAGGAAAACAGATAAAGTCGGCAAAGGTCTTCGTCATTTTTCTATGAAAGTTTGTGAAAAAGTCCGAAACAAAGGCACAACATCTTATAATGAAGTCGCTGATGAACTTGTTACTGAATTTACATACGGCTTACATGGCGGCAGTCCTGAAAGCCAAGTAAGGAAAAAAAACATAATTTTATTATCATTTTATTGGTGTTTATTTAAATTTTATTTTGTTCTAGCAATACGATCAAAAGAATATTCGCCGAAGAGTGTACGACGCTCTGAACGTCTTGATGGCCATGAATATTATCTCAAAAGAAAAAAAAGAAATTAGGTGGTTGGGATTACCTACAAATTCTGCAGAGGAATGCAGACTTCTGGAAAAAGACAAAATGAAACGTCTCGAAAGAATTAAAGGCAAAACACAACAGTTACATGATCTCATATTACAGGTAAATAATAATAATAATAGTAATAATAATAGATAAATGAGGTTTATTAACTTCCCAAAGGAGAAGTTTATGTTTTCATCAAAAAATCCGATTCGCTAATTTTATGTTTTCTCGACGTTTCAAGCCATTCTGAATCGAATGAGACCAACATTTGGAAAAAGTATGTGTGTGTGCGTGTATGTGTGTGTGTGTGTGTGTGTGAACAGATTTTTTGCCGTAAATCGACGTTTTCTCGAAAACGGCTGGGCCGATTTCAAAAATTTAAAAGCCGTTCGATGTATCTCGACGAGAACTATTGTTTGTCAGTTTTGTGCGACGATCGGCCAAGTCGTTTCTTTATAAATCGCAGAAAAGTAAAAAAAATTTCGTCCACGTTTTAGCCTGCAATTCTGAATCGATTCTGAAAATTCAAAAACCATTCGATAGATATTGGTTAGGAATCGTGCTGATTAGTTTTTGGTAGAGATCGGCCGGGCCGTTTTCTTGTAATAAAGTTTAAAAAAAAAAAAATCGACGATTTTTATGATTATTTTTTTGACGGTAGATACCATAGTCTTCTAGATCATACTAAAATATTACGGCCCTACGACAACTGGTTCAGCTTTAAAAATTCGTCAAAGTTTGCAAAAATTGGTATCGTTTTTTTGGCATTTGTCAAAATTAGACCTTTGATCGACGTTTTCTCAAAAACGTCTGAACCGATTTCAGAAATTTAAAAGCCATTTGATGTATATCAATGAAGACTATCGTTTGTCAGTTTTGTGTGACGATCTGCCAAACCGTTTCTTTGCAATTTGAAAAAAAGTGTTAAACTTTTCGTCCACATTTAAGCTCATTCTACCGACTCGATTTTAAAAAATCAAAAACTGTTCGAAAGATATTAGTTGGGAATGGTACTGATTAATTTTAGGTGAAAATCTACCGAGCCGTTTCCTTGTAATTAACTGTTGAAAAATAAATTTAAGCCGATTTTCATGGAACTTTTTTTTGGCGATATACATCATGGTCTTATAGAACTTACTGTAATATTACGGCCTTACGACAAGTAGTTTAATTTTAAAAATTCGTCAAACTTTGCTAAAATTATTATCGTTTTTTTTAAAGTAGGATTGATGAAGTATATTATTTACACATTTTTTTTGATTAAGTCGATTATTTACACATATCAGGAAGTTCATGTAACTTGCCTCAAGGCTAAATACCAAACTAACTAGATAAATGAGGTTTATTATATTTTGGTTTATGTCATTTTCAGCAAGTGTCTTTCAAAAGTTTAGTTGAAAGAAATAAAAGAGCCGAGGAACGGGGCCACACTCCGCACGCGAATTCAACTATCGAATTGCCTTTTATTATTGTTAATACTGATAAGAAAACAAACATAGATTGTAGCATATCAAACGACAAGTAAGTATGATTTTATGAAATATTTATATATAATTCTATTACTTATTAATGTGTTTTATGGTTTGTTTTAGATCTGAATATTTATTCCATTTCGAAGACAAATTTCAAATCCAGGATGATATTGAAATATTGAAGCGAATGGGTTTAGATTTAGGTAAGTGCATGCTGCTAATAAATTTGTTAAACATATACAATGTGTCTAATTAAAATTGTTTTAGGTTTAAGCAAAGGTGAATCTACGGAAGAAGATATCGCTAAAGCTAAGACAATGGTGCCCAAATCATTGGAGTCTTACATAGAAGGTAATAAACCCTAGACAATGATAATTGATACACTGATATATATATATATATATATATATATATATATATATATATATATATATATACTAGCTGACCCGGCAGACGTTTTGCCATAAAAAATATGCCTAAATTGATAAAAAGTGCAAATAGATCTGATTCTTTGACAAATAGTGAAAAACTTGTTATAATTTCCAAATTTATTTGAGATTTCATACTTCAAAAATTAATTCATTCGCATCATAGTTTTTTGTTTATTATACTTGTCATGTTATTATATATGTCAATAAAATTTTCTTTCAAATATTATTTATTTAAATAAATTAATAATTATTTTAAATCATCAATGAATAATTATATAATTGTTAAATTCATAAGTTTGGCTAATCAACACAGGAATATTGTGGAAATAAATATTTTTTTACATAAAGATCTGATTTTTGACATTTGCATTTTATTTCAAATTAATTATAATTGTCAAAATATTTTCTTTTCGGTCAAAATTTGATATAATATGATATAATGTTTAGTTTGTCTAGTTTGTTTTTGTCAGATTCCAATGATACCCTCAGATATCGTTTATTTGCTTCTTATTGAAGTAAGTCGTTAAACATTTTTGTGTGAAATGTCAAAATTTTGTTTGATTAATTTTAAATTCAATATGCCGCTTTTTTATTGTGATCTCTGATCTATAATGTTTTGATGAAGTTTTGGTTTCCGAAATAATTTGGTAAGCTAATCAATTAAATCTAAATCGTAAATCTATTTATATCATTATTTTCATAAATATTGACAAATGACATTTATTTTTTTTACATGTCAACATTTATTTAAATTTTTAAGCATTGTTTTTTAATTAGATTTAAAACTATAAACAGTGATTTTGAATATAGCATTTCATCAAATTTGGATTTAAATGTTGGATATTTCTATATATGTACATGTTTTTGAATTTTATTTTTGGAAATGTCAATTTTTTTTTTTTCAAAAATTATATATCAAAATTTCCTTAAATTTTGACATTTGTCATTTTAGTGATTTTTTTTTTTTGGTCATTTTCTGTCAAAAATTTTAGAAATTTATAAAAATTATATATTTATATTTCAAATTTACTTTTCAAAATTTCCTATAACCTAAGTTGGATATATATGCACACGATGAGCCAATAAAATTTAAAATCGGTTCAGTAGTTTGGCCGTCCATCGCGAACCAACATCGTGACACGAGATTTATATATATATAGATATATATATATATATATATATATATATATATATATATATATATATACTAGTATTGAAACAGATTGTATGTTTCCAAAAATGCACAATTCGATTTTGATGAAACTTGACATACATTGTTACTATACTTCAATAAATATTTGACCAAAATTCAAAGTTGAAACATTCAATAGTTTCTGAGATACACTCAGACGTGAGAACGCTGTTATCGGCATCAAAAGTAATTGCGCGAAATTTGAAATGAATCTTATTAATCGGGCATTTGAAACTAAATTTGGCATTACAATTGCATTATGTTTTGTAAAAATATAATAATAATAAGAATATACTAAATAATATTGTATTATAATAAATATATGGTAATAAACTAGGTTAAACCTGGTAATCTATACCTATAGGTAATTATTTGATTTCCATGTGTCTTTATCTCCTTAGAGCTTGGTCGAGGTATAAGGCCCGAAGACTATCTGATGCCCGTCTACGACGACGAGTGTGATGATAACATCGTAGAAATCCCAGAAAACATGCTCTATTCGACAGGCGTCGAAGACTTAATCGAATCCAGTTTAGGACTAGACGAAGAACGATCTCTATCAGAAGTGGACGACGAAGAAGAGTCCGAGGAGAGCGGTAGTGATGTTGAAATCAACTAACAAACCAAGTGCTATATTAAGAGTATAAATTACAATATTAAGTTTAAAGAAACAATAACTAGAGTTCAAAAATTGTTCAAGTTTATATTTTGCCGAGGGGGGGAGGATTTCAGACGCCATTAATGTAAACTTGTCAACTTGAACATGTTATTTTATTTAATATACTTTATTATTATATAATAAACTGTTTAATATCAGAGAGAACATTGTTGTTATTATTTTTTCTTATTTGACTTCTCTTTTCTTTTCTTAACGTGCTTTTTCATTTTAGTTTGCCTCTTCTCGGCTTGAGCTTCTTTAACAGCCTTTTTTCGGAGTTTTTTGCTTTCTGGAGTCTCATGCGCCGGCCGAGCGCTGTTTTTGAATTTGGATCCTAAAAAACAAAGGTAAGCATGTCACATTTTAACATACTATATAGTCCAGTCATTTGGTTAAAAAAAGGCTGTTGCCGGTATAGTACTTTCGGGGTAGGGAATGCAATACCGATGGAAAATTTCAATACCGGTATTTCGGTAATTTTTCATTTTAAAACCGGAATACCGGTAAATTACCGGTATTTTTAACTTCCCGTAGGGCAAGTTATAGTAATCGCAAAAAAATCGAAAATGAAAATTTTTGCATTTCTCGACGTTTCAAAGGTTTCTGAATATTTTGGCATACCTTAGAAAAAATAGATGTATGTGTGCGTGTGTGTGTGTGTGTATGTATGTGTGGATACAAATTTTCGTCCACGATTTCGGGAACACGGATCAACCGATTTGAATAATTCAAAAAACATTCGATTCGTATTGATAAGGAGACGTGCTGATTAGTTTTTGGCGAAGGTAGGTCTAGCCGTTCCGAAGATACGGGGCAAAAAGTGCCGAAAACGGTAACTCAGTTTTTAAGAGAACGGAGCGTCCGATTTGAATAATTCAAATAACATTTTACTTATATTGACAAGGTGAAGAAACGGCCAAATTTTCATAAAGGCAGGTCTAGCGGTTTCGGAGATCTAATGAAAAAAGTAAAAAAAAATGCCATTTGGCGGTCAAAAATGATAATTAGACTTATGCACATCAAATTATCAGATATTTTATAAAGATTTTAACGATAAATATGAATTTGGTTTACAGTCCTATGGGTTCCGTACCAATGTTTACGCGTTAGACGGCGACGCGGCGCTTACGCGCTTTGATATTTCGTCTTTATGCAGTTAAAGCAGTACGATTGCTTTGAAAAAAAATTTAGATCTTCCAAAATATGTCAAAATAAAGAAAACATTTTAAAAAAAAAAAAAATTAATTTTTTTTTTTTTTTTTTTTAATTTTTTTTTTATAAAAAAGTAATTTTTGGTCCAATTTATAGTTTCTCAAAAATCTTATTTTTTTGAAGTAATTTTTTTTTCAAAAATGTTAATCGTTTAAAAAAAAAAAATTGGTACGGGAAGTTCCAGCAATTTGCCTTAAGGCACGATGCCTTAATTGCCTTAAGACAGAATTCCACTTACAGCTAGTTATTATCTTCAACAAACGTAAACAAAATTGAAAGTTACTAGTACAAATATAAAAAAAAAAATTCTATACAACTACAACTATATTTAACTAAACAATAATAACAATAAGTTTATTTTTTTAAATAATGATTTAACAAAAGTATATCCAATTTAATTAATTCATTATCACTATCGAGTATATTGAGTACTTTTCATCAAAAACAAACTTATGAGTAAAAAAGATCAAAAACTCATAAAAGATCATATTACATTATTATTATAATAAACTGTATTGTCTGTGTCCGATGTGTTAAATTAGCATAATCTTCAATATTTTAAAATAATAATTTCTCTACACTAATTTAAGATTGGATACTTTGTCGAGATAAATAATATAAGTTACTATAATTGTTGAGCATTGTTATTTAAAACAATGTGATGCTTCTATAGTATTTTCAAACTTCGAAACGTTGTCGAAAAATAATATTTTATAATTGTAATAAGAAGCAAACATATTTAATAATTATCATAATTATTATGTATAAAGTTAGAAAAAATAAAGATTACGCAGGGGTAATCTCTAATAAAATATTTTGACGCAAATATCACTTAAACAATCGTTACATTTTTACATAAGATGAAACAAACACCATTATCTATCAGTCCAATTCTGTTTATTGTAAGACGATATGAAGCCCTTAGTAAAGCAATAATTATTCAGTTTAATAACGAGTTGAGATAATATTTGACAATTGTTTATCCTATAAAATCACTTGAAGATATAGCTGTTTATGCGATTATGGAATTTAACGATAAATTTGTTCCGAGAAATTTAAACTTTAGTGTATTGTGTATCAAATAGCGCTTACGTAAAAATACCGAAAATATCGGTATTTTTGGGATTATTACCGGTAAAAATCGGGCGGTTTACCGGTAATTCGGTATACCGGTATTGCATTCCCTACTCCGGGAATTCTAAAAATTGGTGATCTTATAGTTTTCTAGGTGTTCTACGAATTTCAACTTTGCGACCTCGAGTTTTTGCGCGTTTCTTTTAAATATCTCCTTTCCGGCTCATTCCACGATAAAAGTAGCTTTGAACGAATTAAACTAGATAAAATTTCCTACAATTTATTCAATAACTGTTTTTTAGTAAAATTAATAGTTTCAGAGTACGGGCGCCTCAAAGTCTTTGCTGCTCTCGCCGCCATATAGGATCTCGGTGTCAATTTTGGACATTTTCTAACATTTCTTTAAATATCTTGGAAATTTTTCTACGGTCGCTAAGTTTTATATACTTCAATAAATACTATATAAAATTTACTAAAACCTGGTATAACCTGTTATTTACACTTGCATATTGAAATTTTGAATAATTCGTAGTTGAAACGCTGACTTTGGTATCTCTATAACTTGGAATACATTTTTTTACTTTTCAAATAACTTTTAATTTTCATTCCGGACATTATAATATATTAATATTAATAAAAACTAGATAAAATTTACTAAAATGTAGTAAAAACTGTTTTATGCACTTTGATATTGAAATTTTTGAATAATTTGTGCGAGTTGTAATGATTATAATAATATATTAAATTATAAACTCCCAACATATAAAAATATATCAAATTTATTGACTATAAAAAATATTACGATATGAAAAATATACAATGACAAGTCCAATTGTTTTCTCTCAATCATCACCAGCCTGCTTGATCCCCACAAATTCATAGCCGAAATGCGAATTTTAGTATTTTTACGTAGATTTAGGACATTTTTTTACTTTTCTTCAAATAACTCTTAATTTTCATTCCGGACATTATATGTTTGCATTAGCAAAAACTACATAAAATTTATTAAAATCTAGTAAAAACTGTTATATACGCTTTGATATTGAAATTTTGAATAATTTGTAGTTTAAATGCAGACTTTGCTATTTCTATAGCTTACAATACATGGTTTAAGACATTTTTTAATTTTAGTCAAATAACTTTTAATTTTCATCCCGGACATTATAATATGTTTGCATTAGTAAAAACTAGATGAAATGTACTAAAATCTAGTAAAAACTGTTATATACACTTGGGTATCAAAATTTTGAATAATTTGTAGTTGAAATGTGGACTTTAATAGAAATCTGATGTGGCTAGTATTTTTACTATAGAGTGTTAATAATACAATTATTTACCTTCTTCACAATTGTCTGTGCCTGATTCACTGTCGCTTCCACTATTTAATTCGTCTTCACTTGTTGTACCTTCATCTAGAATGACAGGTTTTTCATTTGTAGCAGATAAGTCCGGTTTCAGACCAGAAAGTGTGTGATAAACTAAGTTTGCCCCTCCGGACTTAGCTAAGTTTATATCTCTTTCGTAATCTACAACCTAAAAGCAACACATTGTTAAAAAAAAAAGCAAGTTAAAATAATACTGATTCTGTTTCAATTACCTCTGTTAATGTTTGTGGAATGTAGGAGTTTTTGAAAACTTCATCATCTACTTGTTCTTCTGCTGTTACGTCTCTTTGAGAAGCCTTTAAAGATATCTTCTCTAAATATTCTTCCATATTTTCTTCGTTTATTGTAGGGTCAGTAATAAAATCAAAAAGTTCCTTCACCAGCATCACTGCAACTTTGTTTTTCTTAAAGAAATCAGTGATATTAGAACAATCTTTGCGTAAAAACTCCAAAGCATGTGGGTGATCATGTTCTACTGATTGTGATACGTCAATAATAATAATCTTGCCTTTGTGGTATAACAAATTAAATTCTGAAAGATCTGCATGGACAAGTTTGCATTTATTATACATTGTCCACATCATTACAACAATATCATGGTAAAGTTCTCTTGCTTTTGTTTCAGTCAACTCAGCATCTTTCAGTTTCTGCGAAGGCCAACCGTCCACACCTATAAACTCCATCAAAAGCACATGACTTCTGAGTAAAATCGGTTCGGGAACAGGTAAACCAACACTTTTCATTCTTGTTAAATTCCTCATTTCTTTCTCAGCCCATGTGTTAACCATTTTGCGTGGGTTGTGTCTGCAATAACCGTGACGAAACCGGAATTCACCGGTTACATACTTGTCACGGTCTTTAAAAACTAGAATGGATGTTTTGTAGATTTTAATTGCGTATTCTGAACCATCAGAAGAAGTTGCGTGGTAAACATTAGCTTCTTTGCCTGTTGATATACAACCGTTGATTTCTGTTATAGCACCACGGTTTAGGATTTTGAACAAAATCATCCTGGTTCTAGGGTCCATGACTTGTTCAACTGTAGCACGATCGTTTTTATCTTTTTTTCTAAGCCTGGAAGCATCGTATTTTCTATTGTTTTCTATTAAAGTGTTGACAACATGTCCGGGCAAAGAGGGCCCTTCGTATTTTTCTAAATTGATTTTGTTGGTGAACTTTTTAAAGACGTTTTCTTGGGGTTGATAGCTTGTGAGTTTGGTGCTGTTGTGGGAGTTGACGTGATTTGAATCATTTGTTTGGTAAAGTGCATGTGATTTTTGGTAATCTACAGAAGTCTCCCAGGTGTCATACTCTTCGTCTGAGGAGTAATCGTTTTCGTCATCGTTTGATATATATTCGTCTACATCACATTTTAATTTGTGCAAATCTTTAGATAGATCCTAAAATAATAATAAAAATTGGAAAGTAATTATAAAAAACTTGCAAGACGAACTATTAAATTTATTGAATACATAGTATAGTTACATTTAGCTTGTTGTCGGGTATTATTGAACTTTCATCATCACTAAATTGATGTTCCATTTTTATTAAAATACTTTTATAATTAACAAATTAATATATTATTTTTGTTTTGTGAAGTTAACCTCAACTGTCACATGTTTTTAGAACATGCACCATAGACACTAATATTTTTGTTCGATGGATTGGAAACGTCATGCTAATGTTGGTATTTGACAGCAACGCAAACGAAGTATCTATGTCTTGACAGTTGGTAGTTTGATTATTTTGACAATCAAACATTCTTGTAAAAATGCATTTAAATAAATCTCAAGTATTATTTAATTTAAAGTATTATTATTAAAATAAATATATATGTGTATAATAGTTTAAAAATGTGTTCTAAAAAGCGCAGTGTTTTACGTGTGATTTTACCAATATTATGTGCCATGTTTGTGATATACATTTTGCTGTACATAAAATACAAAAACACTTTCATATCAAAACCGCCATTAAATAATTTAAAAATAGTAAATAAATATATTACAATAACCCCTGATATTATTATAGCATGTGTGGTTTGTGGGGATCGTTTAAACGAAGCCTTAACAATGCTCAAATCAGCAATAGTATTTTCAATGAATGCAAGACTCAAATTTATAATATTTGCTGAAAACAATTTACTTTTTGACATAGACAAGGTGCTGAATAAATGGACTGTCAATACAACTTTGAGCTACGAGTTGAAAAAACTATCGTTTCCTATTAAAAATAATAAAGAATGGAAAAATTTGTTTAAGCCTTGTGCAGCACAACGACTGTTCCTACCAGATTTGTTAACAGACATTGATTCTGTACTGTATGTAGATACTGATACTATTTTTATGGCGCCTTTGTATATCACTTGGAATCTTTTTAAAGAATTTAATGCAACACAACTAGCCGGTTTATCACCTGAGCACGAGGATCCAAATGTCGGTTGGTACAATAGATTTGCAAAGCATCCTTATTATGGAAAACTTGGAGTTAATTCTGGAGTTATGCTCATGAATTTAACACGCATGAGACACTTCCAATGGTCCAAATATGTGCTACCCATTTACCAAAAGTATAAAAACAAAATATCGTGGGGCGACCAAGATATAATCAACATCATATTCCATTACCAGTCTGATAAACTTTTATGTATTTCCTTGTCTTTTCAACTACAGACCAGATCATTGTATGTACATGAGCGTTTGTAACCCACAAAAACCTTATGAAGGTGTTATTGTGTTACACGGGAATAGAGGTTACTTCCATTCCTTAAAACAACCCATATTTCATACAGTTTATGAAGCAATGGCCAATTTTGATATAACAAGTGATCCGTATCAAAATTTCTTGGCGGTTGTTGAAAAGTTTGTTGAAACTAATTCAACTACAAATTGTGGAAGAGTTAAAGATCTATTCTTGACTTATGGTAGAAAATATATTAAAAATAATTCATGATAATAGGAATAAATTGAAGTGAAAGTGCAATTGAAATACTCATTGGTGTTTATATAATAAATTATTAAAATTGAATAAGAAAAAATTACTTAAAATGCATAATTCAGGATATAGTTTTGTATTGAAAAACTTTATGATAAATGTGATATGCAAATAGTTTTAACTTTTAAGTATTATAGACTTATGAAAAGTGTTTTAATTATATAAATTCATTAAAGTTTGCATTAATGGGCTGTGCTGTTTCTTAGGACACTCATTGTGTAAGTAATTGTTTTTATTTTTTTAATAAATATTTATGTATGTAAGTTGTGTGTTTCAGATTTTAAAGTTTGACGACTTTTTTCGTCATATTTTTGTTCCAAAAGTTGAAAATTGGCAAATGCATTTGTATAGAGAATTTTATAAGCTTCTTAACTATATAAAATAATATTTATGTAATCCAACAAGTTTTTGCACATTTTAAATAACAGTCAAAAAACGTACGACATTTTGTTTGCAAAATTGTATGATTTTAAAGTTTGACGACTTTTTTGTCATGTTTTGTTCCAAAAGTTAAAAATTGATAAGTGCAGTTTTGTAGAGAATTGTATAAACTTTTTATCTATATAAAATAAACTATATGTATTTAAACAAGTTTTTGCACATTTTAAACTTTTGTCGAAAAACGTACAAACATTTTGCTAGCAAAGTTATACGATTTTAAAGTTTGACGATTTTTTACGTCATGTTTTTGTTCGAAAACTTGAAAATTGGTAAATGTAGTTGTATAGACAATTTTATAAGCTTTTTATTTAGATAAAATAAAATTTATGCATTTAAACAAGTTTTTACACAATTTAAACTTTTGTTGAAAAACGCACAAACATTTTGTTTGCAAAGTTATACGATTTTAAAGTTTACCGACTTTTTTCGTCATGTTTTCGTTCCAAAAGTCAAAAAATTGGTAAATGCAATTAAGTAGAGAATTTTATAAGCTTTTCAATTATATAAAATGAAATTTATGTACTTTAACAAGTTTTTACAGAATTTGAACAAATATGAAAAACAAACATTTTACTCGCAATGTTATACGATTTTAAAGTTTGACGATTTTTTTCGTCATATTTTTGTTCCAAAACTTAAAAATTGGTAAATGCACTTGTGTAGAGAATTTTATAAGCTTTTTATCTAGATAAAATAAAATCAGTGTACTTTAACAAGTTTTTGCACAATTTGAACAAATATCAAAAACGTACAAACATTTTGCACGCAATGTTATATGATTTCAAAGTTTGACGACTTTTTTCGTCATGTTTTTGTTCCAAAACTTAAAAATTGGTAAATGCAGTTTTGTAGAGAATTTTATAAGCTTTTTATATATATAATATAAAATGTATGTACTCTAATAAATTTTTGCACATTTTACAATAATGTCGAAAAACCAACAAACATTTTGTTTGCAAGTTATACGATTTCAAAGTTTGACGACATTTTTCGTCATAGAAAGTTAAAAATTGGTAAATGCCATTGCATAGACAATTTTATAAGCTTCTTATCTGTATATAATAACATTCAAGTGTTTTAACAAGTTTTTGCACATTTTAAACTTATGTCGGAAAACGTACAAACATTCCTTTCTCAAAGTTACGACTTTAAAGTTCAACGATTTTTTTCGCAATATTTTGTTCCAAAAGTTGAAAATTGATGCATGCAGTTGTGTAGAGAATTTTATAAGCTTTTTAACTATATAAAATAATCTATATACATATTAACAAATTTTTACGATTTGTAAAAAAATGTACCAGATGAAATTTCAAATTCATGATATTTTTGTTCTACAAGTTAAAAGCAAATTAATACACGAGTATATATTATAAATATATTTATTCTAGTTATTACATCATATATTTCTTTTACTATTTCGATGCTAATTTCTTATAATGTGCAATTTTAAGTCCGATAACATTCAAAATCTCCTTTCCAGATGTCGAAGAATCTTCAGTACAAGCATTTATTATGAGTCCACATTCCCGAATAAAATACTCCAGTTCCTTCTCAACAGAATCCGGCAAAGGATCACTTGGATTACTAGGAACGGATTTATTTTTTGCTGCTGTTATACATTTATTAGTAAGTTGTGCTAATTTTGATTGCTCCGAACTGAAAGCTTCATCCAAATCGAATAATTCTAGGGGAGGATGTTGCAGTTCCATAAATTGGGGCGGAAAAACCTAATAGTAAAAGACACATTTTAGAACTTGTACATTTTGCGGACATTCTTTTGATTTTACTTAAATATCTTCAAAAATTTATTCTACGAAAATATAAACAAATATACGGTTGGAAAGCTGTTTAAATTGTCTATAATGTTGTGTAGTTTTTTATATTAAATCTGATTCTAGATAAATATAATGTCGATTAAAAATACATCTTTGCTTACGCCGTTTTTTTTCAAAGAAGTTCTTTGCAATAACGGCGGGAGCAAAGTTGTGCCTGGAATATATAGAGCGGTCATTTTTTTTTGGTTTTTCTTAAATATCTTCAAAAATTTATTCGACAGAAATAAAACTAAGTATACGGTTGGAAAGCTGTTTAAATTGTCTATAATGTGGTGTAATTTTTATATATTAAATCTCATTCAAGATAAATACAATGTTTATTAAAAATACAACTTTGCTTCCGCCGTTTTTGCATGGCGAGTTCTTTACAATAACGGCGGGAGCAAAGTTGTGCCTGAAATATTAATGATAGCACTCTTCTTTTTATTAATGATACTCTTCTTTTATCTATGAATGATAGATTGCGGACCTTTTTTAGGTTTTTCTTAAATATCTCCAAAAATTTATTCGACATAAATAAAAATATGTAGACGGTTGGAAAGCTATTTAAATCGTCTACCATATGGTGTAATTTTAATATATTAAATCTGATTCAAAATAAATATAATGTCCATTAAAAATACAACTTTGCTTCCGCCGTTTTTGCTAGGCGAGTTCTTCGCAATAACGGCGGGAGCAAAGTTGTGCCTAGAATATTAATGATAGATTGCGGACCTTTTTTAGGTTTTTATTAAATATCTTCAAAAATATGTTCCACGAAAATAAAAACAAATATACGGTTGTAAAACTGTTTAAATTGTCTATAATATGGTGTAATTTTTATATATTAAATCTGATTCTTGATAAATATAATGTCCATGAAAAGTACAACTTTGTTCTTGCCGTTTTTGGTAAAGGAATTCTTTACGATAGCGGCGGGAGCAAAGTTGTGCCTGCAATATATAGACAATGATCGCGGGCATTTTTTGGTTTTTCTCAAATATCTTCAAATATTTATTGGACGGAAATAAAACTAAGTATACGGTTGCAAAGCTGTTTAAATTGTCTATAATGTGCTATAATTTTTATATATTAAATCTTATTCAAGATAAATATAATGTTCATTAAAAATACAACTTTGCTTCCGCCGTTTTTTTCAAAGAAGTTCTTTGCGATAACGGCGGGAACAAAGTTGTACCTGTAATGTATAGATAATGGATATTTTTTTAATTTTTCTTAAATATCTTCGAAAATTTATTCCACAGAAATAAAACTAAGTATACGGTTGGAAAGCTGTTTAAATTGTCTATAATGTGGTGTAATTTTCATATATTAAATTTGATTCTAGATAAATATAATGTCCATTAAAAATACAACTTTGCTTCCGCCGTTTTTGCTAGGCGATTTCTTTGCAATAACGGCGGGAGCAAAGTTGTGCCTGGAATATTAATGATAGATTGCGGACCTTTTTTAGGTTTTTCTTAAATATCTTCAAAAATTTATTCCGGGGAAATAAAACTAAGTATACGGTTGGAAAGCTATTTAAATTGTTTATAATGTGGTGTAACTTTTATATATAAAATCTGATTCTATATAAACATAATGTTTATTAAAAATACAACTTTGCTTCTGCCGTTTTTGCTAGAGAAGTTCTTTGCAATAACGGCGGGATCAAAGTTGTACATGTAATATATATGGATAATGGACATTTTTTATTTATATTGTGGACATTTTTTGTTTTTTCTTGAATATCTTCAAAAATTTACTTAAAACAAGAAATACTAAATATACAGTTGAAATTTTGAACTATTTTGTTTATTTGTTGATTAATATATATAATTATAAATGTATTTGAAATTTAACTAAAACATGCAAGCGCCTTAGTTAAACAACAGATTAACCTTATTGTTACGGACATTTTGCTAGTTTTTCGTAAATATTTAAAAAAAAATTTTCAATACAAGAAAAACTAAATAAACAGTTGAAAAGCTAATAAAATTTTTAACAGTTTTGCATAATTATTAAATAATATATATATATATATAATTGTAAATGCATTTAAAATTTAATTAAAACTCGTTGACGACGCTTTTAGTTAAACAGCAGACTATAGCCTCGTAGATGCGGACATTTTTTTAGTTTTTCTTAAATATTTTTAAAAATTTATTCAACACAAGAAAAACTAAATATACAGTCAAAAAAAAACTCTTTAAATTGTCTATAATGCAATATAATTTTTATTTACGATATTTAATTCAAAATATATCAAAAAAGCCTATTGCAAATTCAATAGTATCGAAAATGTACAGTTTAGATTTATATGGCGGACATTTTTTTAATTTTTCTTAAATATTTTTAATAATTTATTCAACACAAGAAAAACTAAATATACAGTTGAAAAGCTGATGAAATTCTAAACTGATTCTCATAATTGTTAAATAAAATAAATTAAAATAAAATATAAAATATGAAAACTATATACCCAGTTGAAAATCTGTTTAAATTGTCTATAATACCATATAACTCGTATATATTAAATTCATTTTCAAATATATATAATGTCCATTGCATTGAAGTATATTAAGTGTACAACTTTGCTTCGGCCGCTTTCTTTACATAAAACTTCCACCAAAACGGCAGAGGCAAAGTTGTATACCTTACATATATATATATATATATATATATATATATATATATATATATATTAAATCAATTATACTTACTGCTAATTCCAGTGGTGGCAAAGGAATTTCAAACTGTGGTGTTATTATAGACAATTCTTCGTACTTCACATTTAGTTTTTCATAAGCCTTCATTACATCAGGTACTAAAAAAATAATTATATATATATATATATATATATATATATACATATATATGTATGTATATATATATATATATATATAGAATTTTATGATATGAGTGGAACGAATATTAATTGTTTAATATGAACAAAACAGCACTCAGATTTGTTTAACACAACTTTATTTTATGATTACAGACGTTTCGAGACCATGGTGTGTCTCATCTTCAGTGTAATTTCAAAAACAGTTACTTATATACTACACATTCTTTAATAATTTATTTAAATTTCATTTAATTTTTGGTGTACAAAAAACACCAACTATTCCTTGCAATGCTTGACACAGTACTAAAGAAACATACTCCTATAATACTTACAGAAATATTCTAAACAAATTTGAAGTACTTATATAGATGGAGACAGAGAGGGTATCATCATTATAATGTAAACAAAAGGAGTGCTATCGCATACAAAAATCGATAAAAATGAAAAAACAAATTAATTTATTGAAAAGAATAAGATAAATGAAAAAAATTTATAAATTATTAATGATGTTTATATAAGTGTCATGTAAAATATTTGTGTCGGTTCTTAGATTTATGCTATTGTCAGTCCGAACTATTAACATTGATTCTGCCATGCTCCGTTTAAATAAGTCTTTCTCATGGAATAAAATTTGGGGATTGTCAAAATCAAACTTATGGTTGTTGATATTAGCATGATCCACAAGTGTACTTTTAAATTTTTTGTTATCTATTTTTTCACATTGTAATTCATGTTGCCTGAGTCTCTTTTCTAAGTTCTGGCAGGTCTGGCCAATATAAGAGCAATTACAATCCAAACAATTTACTTTATAAACTATATCTTTCTTTTTTGTTAATGGAGTTTCATCTTTAATTTTGGAATATAAAAATTTTAATTGTTTTAATGGAGAAAAAGTAATACGAATATTGTGTTTTTTGAAAAGTCTTTTTGATAATTGGTTAAAATTATTGTCAAGATATGGAAAATTAATGAAAAAAGTTTTTTCAGGAACACTTGTTTTGCCAGGCTCTTCCGGTTTCTTATCAAAAGGTTCAAGTAATTTTGCGACTCTATTTTTAATAATTGGACAAATTAACTTATATGGAAAATTATTGCCAAGTAGGATCGTTTTAACTAATTTTATGTTTGTATCATAAAACAGGGGATCAGATAATAAAATAGCGTGATCTACAAGATTTAGAATGGTAGAAATTTTTATATTGAGAGGAACATGCGAATTAAAATTAATGTATCTCCCGGACCAACTATCTTTTCTGTACCAGTCTGTATTATTATCTTATTCTTTTCAATAAATTAATTTGTTTTTTCATTTTTATCGATTTTGTATGCGATAGCACTCCTTTTGTTTACATTATAATGATACCCTCTCTGTCTCCATCTATATAAGTACTTCAAATTTGTTTAGAATATTTCTGTAAGTGTTATACGAGTATGTTTCTTTAGTACTGTGTCAAGCATTGCAAGGAATAGTTGGTGTTTTTTGTATACCAAAAATTAAATGAAATTTAAATAAATTATTAAAGAATGTGTAGTATATAAGTAACTGTTTTTGAAATTACACTGAAGATGAGACACACCATGGTCTCGAAACGTCTGTAATCATAAAATAAAGTTGTGTTAAACAAATCTGAGTGCTGTTTTGTTCATATTAAACAATTAATATATATATATATATATATATATATATATTATAGAATTTTGTTATATGAGTGGAACGAATATTAAATGTTAAATATGAACAAAGCAACACTCGTCAATGCAACAATTGTCACTTGTCAATGCAAGGAGTAGTTGGTGTTTTTATATTCAAAAGTTAAATATAGTTTAAATAAAATATTAAATAATGTATAGTAATAAGTAACTGTTTATTGAAATTACACTGAAAATGAGGCACACCATGGTCTTGAAACGTTTGTAATAATAAAATAAAGTTGTTAAAAAATCTGAGTGTTGTTTTGTTCATATATAACATTTAATATATATATATATATATATATATATATAATATATATATATATATATACATAATTTATATTATATACCTAAGTCGGTATTTATGGAATACAATTCCATATTAAACAGTTGTCTAAAATCACTTGGGACTTCTGTTTCGATAGAATCGATCAGGCACAATCTTGGTTTATCAGCTAATTTAACCAGATCACCAGCCAAGTAATAATCTATTATCTAGAAACAATTATTTACTTTACATATATATATATATATATATATATATATACGTGTATATATATATATATATATATATATATATATATATATATATATATATATATATATATCTTACATCTGGTTCATGTATATCATTCCTATTAAGTTCCATATCATCGGTCGTTATCAAAGTCATCAGAGTTTGCCAAATGCACCAATTATCATCCTGATCGATATACTGGTCACATATGAAATATCCTGAACCCAAAACCAACAGCTTTCCTAACAATATATATTTATAATTAATATTATTATAAAACTCTAAATTATTTTATTATCACCGACCTCTATTTTGGTTTTTGTAATAAGCTGCCACAGGCCTTTGCATAGGGTAACAAACTGTTCCCGAAGACAATAAAACAATTGAAGGCTCGACTACGTTTAATGTGGCCCCATAAGGGTAGACAAAATGCAGTTTATCCTGTAAATAAATAATAATAATAATGTTAGTAATAAGTGCCATGATAATAGATATATGATAATGGTTTTATAAATAAGATATGTGATATATTTTTTTATATATTGAGAAAATAAACATTTCATGTATATATAAATCCTATAAGGTTTTTATATATGTAAAATAAAATGTATGTGCTTAAAGAAGTTTTTGCAGAATTTGTGATGTCAAAAAATGCACAAACATTTCGTTTGCAGTGTTACACAATTTTAAAGTTTGGCGAATTTTTTCGTCATGTTTTTGTTCCACAAGTTCAAAATTGTTAAATGCAGTTATGTAGAGAATTTAATAAACTTTTTTTCAATATAAAATAAAATGTATGTGCCTAAACAAGTTTTTGCACCATTTAAACAAATGTGAAAAAATGTATAACCATTTTCATTTTTGTTCGCAATTTTATACGATTTTAAAGTTTGACGATTTTTTTCATGTATTTGTTCCAAAAGTTGAAAATCTTTAAATGCAGTTATGTAGAAAATTTCTTAAGCTTTTCATATGTGTAAAATAAAATTTATGTGCTTAAACAAGTTTTCGCACAATTTAAACAAATGTGAGAAAATGTACAAGCATTCTCATTTTTGCTTGCAATTTTATACGATTTTAAAGTTTGACGATTTTTTTCGTCATGTATTTGTTCCAAAAGTTGAAGTTAGGTAAATGCACTTGTATAGAGAATTTTATAAGCTTTTCATATATGTAAAACAAAATGTATGTGCTTGAACAAGTTTTTGCACAATTTAAATAAATATCAAAAAACGCGCTCGCAAATCAATTCTTATCGATTAAGCTGATTATTTACGCCTTTCACATAACTTGCCTCAAAGCAAAGTGCCACTTACACCTAGTTCATTTTATATTCAACATTATATATATATATATATATATATATATATATATATAAAGCGAGAGATATTTCTTCAGATGGTGAAATAATATAATAAAATTGTTTCTTGGGCATCCATCCAGTAATTAACTAGTTGGTTTGGTATTTAGCCTTGAGGCAAGTTACATGAACTTCCCGATATATGTAAATAATCGACTTAATAAAAAAAAAAGTATAAATAATATACTTCATCAATCCTACTTAAAAAAACGATAATAATTTTAGCAAACTTTGACGATTTTTTAAAATTAAACTACTTGTCGTAAGGCCATAATATTACAGTAAGTTCTATAAGACCATGATGTATATCGCCAAAAAAAGTTCCATAAAAATCGGCTTAAATTTTTTTTTCAACAGTTAATTACAAGAAAACGGCTCGGTAGATTTTCACCTAAAATTAATTAGTATCATTCCCAACTAATATCTTTCAAACAGTTTTTAATTTTTTAAAATCGGTTCGGTAGGATGAGCTTAAATGTCGACGAAAATTTAACACTTTTTTTCAACAGTTAATTACAAGAAAACGACTCGGTAGATTTTCACCTAAAATTAATCAGTATCATTCCCACCTAATATCTTTCGAACAGTTTTTAATTTTTTAAAATCGGTTCGGTAGGATGAGCTTAAATGTCGACGAAAATTTAACACTTTTTTTCAACAGTTAATTACAAGAAAACGGCTCGGTAGATTTTCACCTAAAATTAATCAGTATCATTCCCAACTAATATCTTTCGAACAGTTTTTGATTTTTTAAAATCGGTTCGGTAGGATAAGCTTAAATGTGGACGAAAAGTTTAACACTTTTTTTCAAATTACAAAGAAACGGCTTGGCAGATCGTTGCACAAAACTGACAAACGATAGTCCTCACCGAAATACATCAAATGGCTTTTAAATTTCTAAAATCGGTTCAGGCGTTTTTGAGAAAACGTCGATCAAAAGTCTAATTTTGACAAATGCCAAAAAGACCATACTGATTTTTGCAAACTTTGACGAATTTTTAAAGCTGAACCAGTTGTCGTAGGGCCGTAATATTTTAGTATGATCTAGAAGACTATGGTATCTATCGTCAAAAAATAATCATAAAAATCGTCAAAATTTTTTTTTAAAAACTTTATTACAAGAAAACGGCCCGGCCGATCTCTACCAAAAACTAATCAGCACGATTCCCAACCAATATCTTTCGAACGGTTTTTGAATTTTCAAAATCGATTCAGAATTGCGGGCTAAAACGTAGACGAAAAATTTTTCACTTTTCTGACATTTATAAAGAAACGGCTTGGCCGATCGTCGCACAAAACTGACAAACAATAGTTCTCGTCGAGATACATCGAATGGCTTTTAAATTTTTGAAATCGGTCCAGCGGTTTTCGAGAAAACGTCGATTTACGGCAAAAAATCTGTTCACATACACGCACACACACACATACACACACACACACACACACACACATACTTTTTCCAAATTTGGTCTCATTCGATTCAGAATGGCTTGAAACGTCGAGAAAACATAAAATTAGCAATTCGGATTTTTTGATGAAAACATAAACTTCTCCTTCGGGAAGTTAAAAAACAGTTTTAAATTTACAATTTTTTTTAAATTTTCATAACTCGACGTTTTATCAATTTTTTATTTCATATTTATTTTTTTCGTGCAACTTTGTGTGTTTTTGTGTTATTTTTCAAAGTTTATTTGTATGGTGAGTTTCTTTGCATTTGTTTATTTTATGGTTGTTTTTCATATACATTGTTTTACTAATTTTTGTCTGTTAATTATGTATTTTTTATATTGTTTTAATTTGTAACCCTGAATTATTTAATTGTAGCACTGAAGATGGGTCAAATCAAGACCCGAAACGTATGTTCTCTATAAATAAAAACATTTTAAAACTGTTTTTTAATTACTGGATGGATGCCCAAGAAACAATTTGAATTTATATATATATATATATATATATATATATATATATATATATATATATGTTTACATACAGAACCAGAATCTCCTTGACCACTTTTCGATTTATTTTTTCCATTATAAATCAAAGCTTGTTGAGTTATAATTCTGTTTGTAATTCCTTGAGAGACTCGGGCTTCTTTGGGATGATAATATTTATAATAATGTGTACGTACAACGCAATCTGAAATAAATCAATACTAAATAATTAATTATAAACCGTTATAATGATTTCTTTCACCATTGTTTATCATTATTCCGAATTCTTCTAACAAAAAGTTAATATTTGTATCGAACTTGCTCTCGCCGCCTTCGCCTAATAAGACAACGACTGAACCACCATTGTTGATATAAATCTGGAATTGGTTAATAAATTAATACACAAAATTACTTATTATTTAGTGATTGTGATATTTACTTTTATGTGTTCAATTTCTTTTTCAGAAAATTTCTCTCGTGGACCTCCTAAGATAAATATTTTTGCTCCTGATAAACTTCTCTCGTTTATTTCGTCCTTGTTACTGAGGGAATAAATTTCATATATTAATTCGAGTATATTAACAAATTTGTAGAATGTTGTTCTGCGACCAATCACAATGCTCGAAAATGACGTATGTTATTAATTAATATTGTTCGTTCGGTTTTTTTCGTTTCCTTTCGCCCCTTTCGCATAGGTTATAAATAGGAGTGCGCGAAGGAATTCTTGGCAGTCGTCGGCCGCGGCCGGCGCCAGCGTCACCCAGGGCGGCGCTGAAAGCCCCCGGGGCACCAGGCCGGCAGCTCCCATCGGAGCTGGAGTGGTCGGGAGCCCCGGGGCATCCGCCGGAGACTCCCGGCAGCGGAGATTCCGTGCCTCGGAGTCTCCGAGCCACGGGAACTCCGTGCCTCGGAGACTTCGTGCTACGGGGACTCCGTGCCTCGGAGACTTCGTGCTACGGAGACTCCGTGCCTCGGAGACTTCGTGTCACAGAGACTCCCGAGCCACGAGGACTCCGTGCCTCGGAGACTCTGAGCCACGGAGATTCCGTGCCTCGGAGTCTTCGGGTCACGGAGACTCCCGAGCACGGAGACCTTCGGGCCACAGAGACTTCCGGTCACTGGAGACTCTAATCATAATCTGAACTTTAAAATCCAACTAAAATTACTTCCTTGCAGTCCGAAGTCTCAGTGGCCAGGTTACCTGGGAACCCCGTCGGCCGGAGTATCCGTGCCCGGGAGTCTCCGGTGGCTCAGAGTCTCCGAGGCACGGAGTCCCCGTGGCTCGGAGTCTCCGTGGCTCGGAGTCTCCGTGGCACGAAGTCCCCGTGGCACGGAGTCCCCGTAGCACGAAGTCTCCGAGGCACGGGTTCTCCGAGACACAGAGTCCCCGTGGCTCGGAGTCTCCGAGGCACGGAATCCCCGTGGCACGGAGTCTCCGAGGCACGGTGTCCCCGTGGCTCAGAGTCTCCGAGGCACGGAATCTCCGTGGCACGGTGTCCCCGTGGCTCGGAGTCTCCGTGGCCGGGAGCCTCCGGCGGATGCCCCGGGGCTCCCGACCACTCCAGCTCCGATGGGAGCCGCCGGTCTGGTGCCCCGGGGGCTTTCAGCGCCGCCCTAGGTGACGCTGGCGCCGGCCGCGGCCGACGACTGCCAAGAATTCCTTCGCGCACTCCTATTTATAACCTATGCGAAAGGGGCGAAAGGAAACGAAAGGAAACGAACGAACAATATTAACTAATAACATACGTCATTTTCGAGCATTGTGATTGGTCGCAGAACAACAATCATCTAAAATTATTTATTCAATAATAAAAGAACATCGCATTACCTATCTCAAGTATAAGGGATAAATGAACTTTTGGTGGTAACATTTTTATATAAACAGTTTTAAAGTATATAGAGTTGCTATAGGTCGTTATTATGTTAGACAATATTGTAGAACGTTTAATTCTTAACAAATTTCCCGAAAACAGCATTCGTTTTCATTAAATGGTCTAAAAGTTATTAAAGATATAAAATAATTAGATCAATATTTTGCCTAAAGAAACGCTAACGATAATTTTCAACTTCCCGTAGGACAAGTTATAGTAATCGCAAAAAAAACAAAGTGAAATTTTTTATATATCTTTACGTTTCAAAACCTTATGAACATTTTGGCATACCTTAGAAAAAATGGCTGTATGTATGTGTGTGTGTATGTATGTGCGGATACAAATTTTCGTCGACGATTTAGGGAACACGGATCAACCGATTTGAATAATTCAAAAAACATTCAATTCGTATTGATAAAGAGACGTGCTGATTAGTTTTTGGCGAAGGCTGGTCTAGCCGTTCCGAAGATACGGGGCAAAAAGTGCCGAAAACGGTAACTCAGTTTTTAAGAGAACGGATCGTCCGATTCGAATAATTCAAAAAACATTTGTATTAACTGAGTGAAGAACTGTTCAAATTTTTGGAAAGGCAGGTGCAAGGAATTCGGAGATATGGCGGAAATAGTAAAAAAATGAGCCATTTGGCGGTCAAAAATAAACATTAGGCATATGCACATCAAATAATTAGATATTTTATAGAGATTTTAACAATAAATATAAATTTTGTTTACATTCCTATGGGTTCCGTACCAATGTTTAGACGGCGAAGCGGCGCTTACGCGCTTCGATATTTCAACTTTATGCAGTTAAAGCAGTACGATTGTTTTGAAAAAAGTACAGAATTTCCAAAATATTTCAAAATAAATGATTTAAGATAGAATGATTTAAGATGATTTTATATGATTCGAAATTCTATTAAAAGTTTCAAATCATTGATCAACTTTTATTGATTATTATATTGATTATTTTTAACTACTCTAATTTTGAATTGCGGTACGGGAAGTTCCAGCAATTTGCCTTAAGTCACGATGCCTTAATTGCCTTAAGACAGAATTCCACTATTTTATTATGCTTTATGGAAGAAAAAATAGAAAAAACTAGTATGCATACTAGGCACGATGCCATGCACCATGGTGTATGGCATCGTGCCTTAAGGTAAATTGCTGGAACTTCCCGTAGTACCGTAATGAAATATTCGAGAAATTTTAAATGTTTTCAAATATATTATTACAAATACTGTAACTTTCATTATTTTTGCATCTTGTTAAATCTGAGCAAATCAAATGTAAATCATAAATCATAAATCAATTTATCTCTATAACATTAACAACAATCGTCATTTCATTTCGAATTCAATTAAAAAAAAAATAGTTGCCTAATTTACACAAAATTGAAAAAGTGCTTTATAGTCACAGTCTAAACGCATTTGCAAATAATTTTGTGCGACATGTTCACTTATACTGTGCTTAGCTTGGCGGCATTTTCACATTTTTCAATAGTTTTCACAAAATTGGAAAAGTGCTCCAGTAGAAAAACAGTCTAAACGCACTTGGGTAAACATTTGTACCAGAGTGGCGCTTAGACTGTACTTAGGTGGGGTGATTTTTTGAATTAATGTATACCATTGGAAAGCAAATTTTATTAACTATACAAAACCCTAATTCAATCGTTAACAATTCTTACAAAAATATTGTGTGAAAAATATTTTCTCAAAAAAGTGCACTTTCTTTACATGTGTTAAACACAAATATATTTATGCATATATAAAATTCTTATGTTAATTACTTACATTGATATTTTCCAATTAAATTTCAACTTTTTGTGCAATATTTTCATGTTTTCAGTAACTTTAAACAGTTCATTTTTAGAAACATTGAAAACTATCAAGTTATTCCTTTCTTCCTGATTATTCATAAAATCCTGCAAAAACATAATTAACCAATTAAACACATATCACTATATATATAAATATATTTTTTACCATCGTAGGTGCCATTATTTATTTATATTAAACCAATTTTCTTTTGTTTTTAATAATTCGTAAAGAAATTAAATTAAATGTTTTTTTGTTTACTTTTGGGGTTGCCATGGAGGAAACAGAAATGTAAAAATTGACAGTTGACAGGATAAAGAACTTTTAAAAACTTGTATTTGTTTTAATTAAATATATATTTATATTATATTATTATTTATATTATATTTGTCTTTGGCAAAATATAAACATTTTTGTCAATAAAATAAAAATATTTATATTTTAATTTGACAACAAACTTAACCCCAAAAAATGTGTCCTGACATAATGTAAATATTTGGTTTTAACATAATAAAAACTTTAATAATTTATTAAAGTACACAATATATAAATACTTTAATATGTTGAGACATCTGGGCAAGTCTAATTCATACAACAAATATCTAAAACTAATTTTGGTAATATTGTGTAAATATATTTGTAAATATAGGTTAATAACTTTATTTGAAACTTGTAGGATAATCAAATAAAAAGTAACAAACAGGATAAATGGATTTTTGTAGTCTGTCGAGGTATTTGTATATATATAATCTGAATAAATAATTGTGAATATAAATAATACTATTGTTTTCATATAAAGTATATACCTAACCTTAAATAATTGCTTGTTTTTATTTCATGATTTTCTTATTAATTGCTATATATTTTTCAAGGTGTACACAATCAAAAATGGTTACAACAAAATAAAAGTGCTCCTGAAGCATCTTTAACCAAATTTGATAGAGAGATTACAGATAGTAGATGCTCAAAAGTAAGTTTAAAGATTATATTGACATAAAGACTTCAGAATTATTGAATTCAAACGTCAAGTAATGAGGTACCATCAAAAAGATTACAAAGAAACCTCTATAAAGGCTTTTAGAATAATGATATTCCATTTCTTATAATTCCTTTCCTCCTCAGTTCACAACTCGATCCCACACTTGTGGAGAACTAGGAGTCCAAAATGTAGGACAAAATGTCACCTTATACGGATGGTTAGAGTTTCAAAGAATGAATAAATTTTTTACACTACGAGATGCTTATGGTATAACACAAATAATCGTACCTGAAGCTGTACAGCATAAGTTTTTAACTTTAGATAATATTCCTTTTGAAAGTATTTTGAGAATTACTGGTGTAGTAGCTCGGAGACCTGAGGCAATGGTGAATCCTAAACAGAAAACCGGGGAAATAGAAGTAAGGAAGATTATAATAATATATATAAATATATGCATATATATATATATATATATATATATATATATATATATATATATATATACATATATCATTTACAATGCAGGTTGTTATGGAGTCTTTAGAAGTCATTAATGAAGTTAAAGAAAAACTACCATTTGACATTCGTAGTTTTAACAAAGCCAAAGAACATATAAGAATGAAGCACAGATATTTAGATTTACGCTTCCCTGAAATGCAGCATAATTTAAGGCTGCGTTCACAAATGTTAATGAACATGAGAAAATATCTTATTGACACACAAGCATTTGTTGAAGTTGAGACTCCTACATTATTTAGAAGAACACCAGGAGGTGCTCAAGAATTTATAGTTCCAACAAGAAACCCAGGAGAATTTTATTCACTTGTTCAAAGTCCACAACAATTCAAACAAATGCTTATGGCTGGTGGAGTTGATAGATACTTTCAATTTGCAAGATGCTACAGGTGAATAAACACAAAGTTTTATATTATATATTTATATAAAAAGATTTTCTTACCAGAGATGAAGGATCTAGACCGGATCGCCAACCGGAGTTCACACAACTGGATATTGAGTTATCATATCCAAAACAAGATTCTATTCTTACACTTGTTGAAGAATTGCTTTATAATTCTTGGCCAATGGATAAAGATGGGATTGAAATTCCTTTTCCAAGAATGTCATACACAGAAGCTATGCATAGGTTTGGAAGTGATAAACCTGATATAAGATTTGGATTAGAAGTATGTAACATAATATATAGTAATCCTGTTTAATTCTTAATAAAACTTTTCAATAATACTTTAAATTCAACTTTACAACTGAAGTTTTTCACTACTGTCCGCGCCATTTTTATAATTCTACTACAACCAACTTCATACTTGTTGTTTGTTTGCACCGACGACCGTTACATTCAAATTCAAAAATCTTATTATATATACATTTTTATACACTTATAACTTTATTTCCATTCCAGCTATCCAATATTACCAGTTTAGTATCAATAAATAGCACAAATGTACATGATTTTGCTTGCTATATGATAAAAATACCAACTCCTCAAGCCAGTCTTACAAAATCAATAAAAACTACTTTAAATGAACTTGCTAAAAAGTATCCAGATGTAAAATTTATTCAAACTATCATATCTCCAGATTGGAGTACTTCAAAATTATCAAATATATTCGGTGAAGATGTTTTAAAAAGGATTCAATTTGAACAGAATTTGGGTATTGATGATGTTGTATTTATTGCCTATGGGGATAAAACAAGAACAGTAAGTGCTGTAATATATATACATATATAAAGGACATCATATGTTTTATGATTTGTGTTTTTTCAGCAAACACTATTAGGTAAAGTTCGAGTTTTGTACAAAGAACTTTTAGAAGCTAATAAAATCAGCATACCTGCACGTACAAAAAGTAAATTCAACTTTTTATGGATAACTGATTTCCCTTTATTCACACTGGAAACTGATGAAGAAACTTCTACTTCATTATCTTCTACACATCATCCGTTCACTGCACCACATCCTGAAGACTTCCATAAATTAGAAACAGAACCCTTAAATGTACTAATAATTTTTTCACACCATTAATATACATAAATATATCAATCCTTTTATTATTTAGGTTAGAAGTCAAGCGTATGATTTAGTACTGAATGGTGCAGAAGTTGCAGGAGGTTCAATTCGTATTCATGATCCAATTTTGCAAAAAAGGATACTGGAAGACTTTTTAAAAATTGATCATTCGCATTTGGAGCATTTGTTAAGTGCCTTGGCAAGTGGGTGTCCTCCTCACGGGGGCATAGCCCTAGGTAATAAATAGAAATATATATATATATTTATATATATATATATAAATATATATATATATATATATGGTTTACATTTATTTATGTATTTTTGTTCTCTCTTTAGGTATTGATCGTTTGATTTCAATTATTTGTGAAACAACAACCATTCGTGATGTAATAGCTTTTCCCAAGACTGTCGATGGTAGAGATCCACTTTCTGGTGCTCCTGTAGAATTAAATAAAGATGAGAAAGCCTTGTACCATATACAAAGTATTATGGAAGAGAAATGATATAAAATATAAGAATTTTTAATAGTAAATTGTGTATTATTTGTATTTTTATCAAAGAAGGCTTTAATTTTTATAGATCAGATCTGATTTTTTTTAAATGTTATATATACTAAAAATTAATATATGCTTATTTTATTATATCCATTTAAACTTATTTTAATTATTTACATAATTTGGTAAACTTATACTAAATACTTATTTGGTTACAAAAATACTATATAATTTTGATTAATCATTTAATTTAAGTTGCATTTAAGCATATAATTACAATTATAAACTTCTTATTTATTATTCAAATTTAAAAATACAAAAATTAAATGGTTTATTTTTCATTTTTCAATCAATTTCAAATTTAGCGCGTTTTTATATGTGACATGTTTGTCGCAAACTTCTGTGTAGTCCGCCATTTCTATATAAAGTAACAATCAGTAAAAATTCGTCAAATATTTTATTAATTATGTGGTGTTTAATGTGACTTAGTGGTTTTAAAATAGCATAAATACATTAATAATCATATAGACAATATTTACCTGATAATAGATTTTACAAGTCGCACAAGATGGTAAGTTAAATTCTTATTAAAGTGGTTGCCGCTAACCTAAAACACTTCATGAAAATATATCAATCATGTACAAAAACATGCTTTTTATGTATATATTTATCATTTTCTATTATTTTAGACGATCGGTAAAAACAATAAGATGCTCCAGCATCTTAACTACCGCGTAAGAATAATCCTGCAAGACTCTAGAACGTTTATAGGCACGTTCAAAGCCTTTGACAAACACATGAATCTAATTTTGGGAGATTGTGAAGAATTCAGAAAAATTAGACCGAAAACTAATAAACAAGTGGAAAAAGAGGAGAAAAGAACACTGGGCTTCGTTTTGTTACGAGGTGAAAACATAGTTTCATTGACAATTGAAGGACCACCACCTCCAGAGGAAGGTTTACCGAGGGTACCAATTCCTGGGGGTGCTCCTGGACCTGGAATGGGACGTGCTGCAGGGAGAGGAATGCCTGCAAATATTAGCGGGGTACCAGCAGGTAAGGAAATAATAATAATTCACAACAAAGTTTTAAATTTCTTACATGTTTTTATCTAATTTTTTTCCCCCAGGGCTTCAAGGTCCAGTTCGAGGCATTGGCGGTCCTTCCCAGCAACATATGACCCCAGCAGGCAGAAGTCAAGTATCTGCTCCACCTCAATTGCGTGCGATGCCCCCAGGCGGTCCAATGATGGGAGGACCTCCTCCAGGAATGATGGGTATGCCCCCGAATATGATGATGGGCAGAGGAGGACCTCCGCCAATGGGTGTTATGAGAGGGCCACCACCGGGCATGATGCGTGGACCACCACCAAGAGGAGGTGGATTTTAAATATTAATTTGCTGCTGGATGATTGATTTGTTTTAATATAATTTGGATATTTTTGTATTGTGTTTTACACAAGAATAATTTTGTACTAATTTTTAAGATCTTAGATTAGAATATATCATTTAAATAAAACTTGATGGTATTTTAATTGTACATTTATTAACTTATACTTAAATAGAACATTTTAAATTATAAAAATTAGTAAATCTTATATAAAAATATCTTAAAATAAGAAATATATCTGGTTTATGTCTATGTGGTTCCTTCATCATAAGTCGGCAGCCAAAATGCCATATTAGTACAAGCTGAAGCCAACATCATGAATTTTGGATTAAACTTTACGCATTGAATAGGTGCAGGGTGATCTCCGTTCAATACACAAACTTTATATCCTGTATCAGCATTCCAAACATGTACCCGTCCATCAGTCGAACCACTAAATATAAACTGTGAATCTGGGCTATATGAAGCCTCTATTGGAATCCCTTTATTATTCAAGTGTCCAGTAAAAGTTTGCAAAGGTGTACCATGGAAAGCATCAATTAAACGAATCATGGATCCATTCGTACTGATCAGAATAGTTTTTCCATCCCTGGAGAATTTGAGACCAGTCCAATCACACTCACGTTCATGGTTTAACTTGAAAGTTACAAAAGGACCTTTGTCAAAGGATCGAAGATCATATAGTTTTATGCTTTCTGAGTTTACACCTGCAGCAAATACTAATCCTTCAGGGTCAAATGCTGCAACAGGCCTACCGGATAGATGCATCAAACCTTGACAGTTGGGTGATCGTAAATCCCATAGCCTGAGTGTTTTATCCAAAGAGCCTGACAGAAAAGTGTCTTCTATAGGTGACAAGCATAAAGACACGACTTTTTTGGTGTGTCCTGGAAAGTAACGAATGTACTTGTTGTCGTGCAAGGATAGATAACGTATCGTATCATCAACTTTTGGTGGAACTGTGTATGGCGGTGTTCTTGGCGTGAGTGAAATGAATTAAGTCTACTCCATATTTTTTGCTATTAACAGTACGCATTTGAGTTCCCTTCTCGCAATCGTATATAACGATTTGATCATCTTCACTGCAAGATATTAGCGTTTCACCATTAGACGAAAAGTCTATACTGTTGATTTTATCGGTGTTCTCTCTGAAAACTTTAGCTACTTTGAAGCTCCTAACTACCGGGTCAATCAGCTTCATAATGATAGTCATTAATGAACTTTAACTTTGTAATTATATAAAAATATTCTTAAAATATCTTTAGATAATTTTATGGTTAAGTTTCGTTGTTTGTTTGACAACCGACGATTTTGGCTCTCTTGGAAAATTGATGAATTAAAGATGGAAACATAAGGGTCGTGCACACTATAGATTTTTGTAAGGTATAAATATTATATTAAAATTAAGCTTTATACATATTTTTATGCAAAAAAACGAATTAATACAATAGTAAATCTATATAATTGCCAATATTTAACTTTTTTATACTATAATTCTCAGGTAATTCTAATACTAATATTATGGTGACAAAAATAAACATGAGCGCTTATCCTAGTGCTCTCACGAAATGTTTTGAAATATAAATATATATAATAATTTAAAAATGTTTATTAAACAACTATTAAAGCCTTTATTTCCCAAATTCATCAACCACAAAATCCTATCTCCAATCTCGACCTCCTCTACAAGTTTCGCAGAGACTCATTTTGGTTACCAAACAGTCGACGAAAATGAAAAGGCTCAAAAAGTCTACACAGTATTCGAGCAAGTAGCAAATTCTTACGATTTAATGAACGATGCAATGTCTTTAGGAATACACCGTTTGTGGAAAGATAAATTTGTAGAAAAACTAGGACCTATGCATGGTACTAACCTATTGGACGTTGCTGGAGGAACAGGTGACATATCATTCAGAGTGTTAAAATATTTATTAAACACTGAGAATTGTATGAATAAAAATAGCCAATACTGTTTGTGATATAAACCAGCACATGTTAGATGTTGGTAAGAAACGGTTTGAGGAATTGAATATAAAACAAGATTCTGTTACCCTTGATTGGGTTTGTGGAGACGCAGAGAAATTGTGCTTTGAAGACAATACTTTCTCGGCTTATACTATAGCATTTGGTATCAGGAATGTAACACATATAGATAAAGCTTTGAAAGAAGCTTATCGAGTGCTGAAACCAGGTGGTAGATTTATGTGTCTAGAATTTAGCCACTTGGATAACAAAGTGTTGCAACAAATTTATGACAAGTACTCATTTGAGGTTATACCTCCTATGGGACAAATTCTTGCAGGACAGTGGCAACCATATCAATACTTGGTTGAAAGTATACGTAAATTTCCACCACAAGAAGAGTTTAAAGATATGATACGAGCAGCAGGTTTTTTAGAAGTTACTTTTGAAAATTTAACACTAGGCGTGTGCAGTATTCATTCAGGTTTCAAATTATAATAAATATAATATATATATTGTTACTTAAATTTATTTATAAATACACAAATCCTTTATGAAATTATTTCTTTATTATCTCCATTTTCAAATGATGACTTTTAGCCATGTGTACTTTAAGTTTGTATTGTATATAGAATCCTTTATTGCACAATGAGCATTTAAATGGTGTCTCGCCTGTGTGTGCCATTTGATGATACCTCAAGCCTTCCCTCAAAGCAAATCTTTTATCACACATATCACAAGCATATCTCCTCTCACCAGAATGAGTAAACGAGTGGGTCCTGAGGTGGGTTTGTTGGCTGAAGGATTTTAGACACACCTGTAAAAGGTAAAACATTAATAATGTACCCTTGAGACAAATGTTGTTGTTGTTTATTACTTTGCATTGATAAGGTCGTTCCCCTGTGTGTGTCCTTTCATGTATTTTAAGTCCTATTTGTTGTGAGAACCGTTTGGGACAATGTGGACAAATATAAGGCTTTTCACCGGTATGTATTCGTTCATGATTTTCTAAACCAGCTTTGTGATGAAAGGCACGACCACAATGCCTGCACAAATGTTCTCTAACGTTATTGTGTATTTTCATGTGCATGTTTAAAGCTGCAGTTGAACTTAACATTTTATTGCAAATAGTGCATGTTTGGGGCTTTGGTTTAGAGAACCTCGGTTTGACACTGTTTAAGGTTCCAATGTTATGTTCTATTACCATATGCATTGATAATTCATTTCTACGTAAATTTGTGAAGTCACAAAGCTTACAATTGTATTCTTTAATATTCTTGGCATGGAATATATCTAAGTGTTCTTTTAAAGTACTAGATCGTGAAAATTTCTTACCACACAAGTGACAAGCGTGTGGTTTGATACCCTGGTGGATTAGAGCGTGACGTTTCATGTTACCGGCATGAGAGAACACTTTATGACAAATTTTACACTCAGTACTACTTTCTTGTTTGGAAACTTTTTTCCTAGCCGTCTTAGTACTTTTTTTCTACCAGATTTTTGTTTTTTAATAGGCAGTAAATCTGGAATTTGTGGTTTTTCTGTTACTTTTTGCTCAGGCTCAGGTTCAGGTTGAGGTTCAGGTTCATATTGTACTAAACTGTCATCAGCTTCGATTTCTTCTATTGTATCACTATAAGCGTATATAATTTCAAATTGTTCTGATACTGTTTTTTCTGCTAGTTCTTCTTCCTTTACACTAATTGCTACTTCATCTTTGACTGTTGGACTTACTACAATTATTTCTTCGTCTTTAACAGTTTCAGGTTCAAATTCTACACTGTCTACACCTATATCATAATTTCTAAGAAAAACATCAGAGGTTTCACATAGCTGTTTGAATTCATAAGAGCTATTGAGTTTTTGCATACAACTTGTACATATATTGTCAGGCAAACCATCATCTTTGGAAATCTATAGAAAAAACATGATTAATAAACAAATAAAACACTTACAGTACTGATACAATTGCAAGACTAACTTTAATAACAGTACAAGCCATTATTGTATTACATATAGTGTCTGATGAATCGTGAATTGGTAGTAAATCATTTGTTATTTGTAAACATAAACGACAAATCTTTGAATATATTTCTTTCATTATTCACTTTTTCTTTCTAAACATATAATTCAATTCAAACAAATGAAATGTCAATGAAAATTGAATTGAAAGGTGCTTCACTGTTGACGCAATATTTAATATCGATACTGTCGACGAGAGTATCGATAATTTGTACAAAATTTAAAAAATGGCGGAAAAAATTAAAAAAAAAATATTTGGAGATATTATACGTGCAATAAACTATATTATAAGTTTTATATTAATTTTATACATATGGTATAGATATAAGTATAGAAAATATGTTTTAAGAATACCCCTATTTACATTACTAACTTTAATTTAATTTCTATAACAAACGATTGTATAATATATCTATTCATATAATATATTTATTTTGTAGAAAATGCATATAAACATTGATATAGCAACTGATTTTCTGTATATTTAAGTATATATTTGTAAATAAACAAATTTTTACTTGAAAATTTTAAATACATGTGTAAATCTATGTTAAAGTTAATTTATAAATCTATTTATATATATATATATATATATATATATATATATATTTATTTATAATGTATATTTAAAGTTATTATATTAATAATTTTGTGTATAAGTAAATATGATTAACATGTATCTTTTATCATTTTGGTTTATTATTTTAAGTTTCCCGCGTTTCCCAGTATACTATTTTGAATATGTGCACCTGGCAACACTTAAATATTTGTATACATATTTTGACATTTCATCACAAATTTGACATTTCTGTATTATTGTTAAACATTTAATTTTATTATCTACTAAGATCGCATAAAATCTAAATAAAAATGCATACAAGCAATGCGAATAACGAAATTTGTCGATTATGTTTAAAAATAATAGAAAATACAATACCAATATTTTCAAAAGACTCAAAAATATGCGATGCAATTATGCGTTGCACTTTAGTTCAGGTATTTTTATAATAAATATTTAAAAATATATATATTACATGTGTATATTATTATTTAGGTTTCGGAGCACGATGAGTATCCACAAGTGATTTGTCCCGAGTGTGATAAACGTTTACAAGATGCTTTTGAATTCAAATTAATGTGTGAAAAGTCTGATGAGATACTGAGAACCAAAAAAGCAACTAATGAGTCTTTATTATCTTTAATAAAAGAAGAACAAAGTGCATTTGATGCTGAAATATATGCTAAATCTGAGCCTGAAGATATTTGCTATGATGACAATGATGATGAACAGTTGAATGATTCAGTTCGGAGCGATAATGTACAATATAAAAGGAAAGTTAGAAGCAGATCGGGAAAAGGGAGTTATAAAAAGAAAACTAAACACAAATGTGGCTATTGCAGTGTAGAGACCAAGACAACAGAGGATTTAAATAAGCATAAACTGACACATTTGCCCCCGTATATATGTAGATTTTGTAAAAAAGAATTTTCCTCTATAAACTTCTTAATAAATCATGAAAAAACACATGCAAGTGATGATCCAGAATTACAATGCAAGGTAGTAATTGTTATACAATACTACTTTTCTTGTTTATTTTGCACTTTTATTTTTTGCAGATTTGTAATAAAAAGTTTGTAACACGTGCAAGATTGTCTGTACACATGGATATACATACTGGTGCTAATATTGTTGAATGTGATATTTGTTTTAAGAAAATTTCAAACAAGAATTTAAAACGTCATATGTTAATTCATTCTGGAGATAAACCCTATCCTTGCACAATATGTGACAGTGCTTTCACACGTTCAGCATTTTTAATGTAAGGCAGAATATATCAATAAATAATTACACAAATTGTAATACACTATTTTCATCTTCTAGGGTTCATATGGACAAACACCGTGACCCCAACGATCCCCATAAATGTCCTTTATGTAATTACACTACCCCAAAAATTAACAGTTTGTGGAAACACAAAGCTTTATGCAATCCGTTGTCTAAAAAATTAAAACATGGTTCACCAGGAAACGGTACAAAAAAGACAAGTACTCAAAAACTACAACAATTTCTTTGCAACTACTGTGGCAAAGTGTTTTCAACAAAAACTGGTTTATCAGTTCATGAATTAATGCATACTGATGAAAAGCCACATATTTGCAAAATTTGTAATAAAGGATTCAGATTGAAAATTGCTTTGATTAGACATGAGAGAATACATTCAGGCGAAAAGCCTTATCAATGCAAGGTAGTAAATACATACTTCAAATCCATTCCACAAGTTTATTATAACTTTTTTTTTGTTTAGGTTTGTCAAAAGAGTTTTAACCAAGATACACATCTGAGAAAGCACATGGTGCTTCATACTGGGATCAAGAAGTTTTCTTGTAATTTGTGTAATAAGGCTTTCGCACATAAAGATGCTCTTCAGTATCACACAATGACACACACTGGCGAAAAGCCATATTTATGTTCTATTTGTAATAAAGGCTTCTATATTAGGTATAGATTAAAAGTACATTTGTCTAAGACTCATAGTATATCTATTGAAACTGCACAAATAAATAAAAAGAAATGAAAAGGAAAAGTTGTTTTAATAATAAATGATAAGTAGATATATTACTTAAAAGATAAGACTTATTTCATTACAAAAAGATAAAGTTCTTATGAATATATTTTTTTTGTATTAGATTTTACTGGAAATCCGGCTCGAAGGACCAATGTTTTTTTGTATTTGATTTTACTGGATATCAAATCCGGCTCGAAGGACCAATGCTTTCTGTATTAGATTTTACTGGATGTCGAATCCGGCTCGAAGGACCAATGTTTACAGTATTAGATTTTACTGAATGTCAAATCCGGCTCGTCTGGACCAATGTTTTTTTGGTGTTTGATTAATTGAATTTGGAAGAACCAATTTGTTGTAAAATACTTTGATTATAACTTTATGTTTATTTTATATTAATTACAAGTTATATTTGTATTTACAATATATTTATGTTTAATAGGACAGTAATTATAATTTATTTATGTGATTGAAATATTAGAAAGTAAATTTTGTTTCATAAAATTTATTTGAATTTAATGTCCTTTTGTATTAATTTTCATATGTTACCCTCTCTTTTTATATTCCCTATGGTTTTCAATTCTGACAGCTGAACTGTCAAACTGACAGCTATGCAGTATATTTTGACAGCTGTGAATTAGGTGAAGAGATTAAAATTTTGCCAAAACATCAATCGTATTCAACAATTCTATAAATGGTATTTAATATTCACATAATAAAATTCATTCCGAATAACCACATAATTAAAATAAACACGTCCTCGTCAGAAATGATAATACCTAAAATGGCATCTGCTAATTGTAATATAAACATGTCAAGAATAACAGTAAATAAATATTTTGTCTAATAATTTATTCATAACTAAATATATAATTAAATGTCGATAGTGATAAAAAGTTCGAACAAAAATATACAAAATGCAGAACATGTTTGCTAAAAAATCACACCAGGATGTTAAAAAATCTATTAGTAAAATACAGGATATTAAAAAGGACTCTGTGACGAGGTTGAAACATTTAAAAATCATCTTGGGTGAGAAAAATAACTATTTTATAATTTATATCAATATATAATTATATATATTTTAATTTCTGGTAACTAAATGTCTATATAAATATTATTTGAGCATTCATTTAGTTATAGAAATTATATTTAAATTCAATTGCACAATTCCATATAAGTTATTTTTCATATTAACATAATATAGAAAATATTATGGTAATCTTTTTGTTTGGTTATTGAAATTAACATCATTGTGTTACATTATTTACATATAATATTTATAAATCTATGTATATATATATATATATATATATATATATATATATATGCATATATATGTATATATATCCTTTACAGAACATGTAGATATTGACGAAGCAAAATCTCTATTCGAAGCTAATTACAGTCATGTCTATTACATCCTTTACGACAGTTTTGTTCAAGCAGAAACAAATCTACGTCAAAGAGGTTAGTATTATAAATCAAGTAATTTAAGTCAGTTATATTAAATTTGTAATGTTTAAATTTTTAGTTCAAAAAGCGCACAAAGAAGAACTAGAAAATGCACTATGGTTAATGCGCAGAGTGATTTGTTTTTTACCAGAATTATTGTCAAGGGGATGGCAAGCTCATTCCCTTGGCAGACTTTTGAGTAAAGTATTGCATCCTGCTAACAACCAGAAATTATGGAGCGAAGGAGTCAGGTAATAATAGATAGATAATAGATAATTAGGTTGTAATGATATGCTGATTGTTTGTAATTTTTTAGGTTATTTTTATTATGGTATCAGCGTTAGGTGATAATGCTCCAGCTATGGTGCATAGTATGTACGCTAGTTTAGTACCAGGTTTAGGCTCAGCAATAATTGGTGACACCAAAAACATCAACGCATCTCCTGAGCTTGAATTTAATCCTACAGAGTTGTTACACCATCCTAACTTTACACTGCAGAAAAACAGTGGTTAGTAATAATATATATTTAACAATATATATTTAACAATGGTTATACTCCTAATTTGTAATTATTGCAGGTGCTTCAGTCTTCCACGATACTGCATCGTCTCCTGTCCATTCCCTGGATATTTTACCATTAATTCCATGCACCGGCCAAGAACGAGCTCAACACCAACCTCATGTTTTTCTGGATCTAGTTTTGGATTGTATGGTTCAAGCGTCAGCTTGTCTTGTGTGGAGGGAAAAATGTGCACAAAAACATGCTAACGGTTTCAGTTTCCTCCTGGACAGGTTCAGGAAGATTTATTTGCCTATCATATGTCCGGATTATGATAAAAGGCATTCATTGTATGAACCTGTACTGGGTAAGATTGAATTTGAAACATTGTAATAGATATTTTACTTGTTTGCTATAATTTTTTGGTTTGTTTGTAGATTTACCAGAAATCCGGCAAGTTAACAAAAAAGATGAACAATTATCCTTGTGCAGAGTGGTTTTGATCAAGTGGATTGTTTCTTATACGCATGATATGAAGAAGATTGATAAACCTCCAGTTCAACCACAGGTAACTTTTAAGTAATTTTTATTGTTGATGCATTCAATTCTTACTTTATTAGTGTTTATCAGCCTAAACTTGACATACCTATTTTATTTGACCATAATGATAGAATCATGATAGATATAGGTGAAATTGATTCTAGTACTGTGCAACTTGCAATAGCAAGTTTAAAGAACTCTTTATACGTGATCGCTCATCTGCTCTATCTGATGCACTTGCATTTTTATTTAATCTATCATTGTGTACAAACACTTTTCCAAATAGTTGGTAAATTGCACAATTAGTACCAACTTTTAAACAAGGTGATACATCAAACATTACTAATTACAGGCCGATACCACTATTATCAAACTTTGCTAAGGTATTTGAAAAAAATATTTATAGAGAACTAATTCCTTCTGTTAGAACTTTAATCTATCTACTAATCAACATGGATTCATACATCATACAAATATAATCTGTATTAAACAATATATAACTGAGAATCTTGACACTAATGGACAAGTTGATGTTATTTACATTGACTTCAGTGATAAAAATTGATCATAACATTCTTCTTACTAAATTATCTAAGATTAGTCTTAATTCTTCACTTATTTTTTTTTTAAGAGTTATCTTCATAATCATAAACAGTTTGTCTATCTTAATGGATTCTTGAGCAATATTGAAAATATCAGTTTAGGTGTTCCTCAGGGATCCATTCTTGGTCTACTACTATTTATTATTTTTATTAATGACATCTTAAATTATTGGCTGTCCACATTTATTATTTGCAGATGATCTCAAACTATGTCTCAAAATAAATTCTATTGATGACTGCTTATTATTACAATCTCAACTTGACTCTTTCCACTCTTGGTGTATCTATAACAAACTACATTTAAATACACCTAAGTCTGCTTTTACACGGTCTTTTTGTACACGGTTTGAAAAATGAGTATTTTTAATTTTTTTACACGATTTTATTCCATTTAGCACGATTTGAAATTTTATGTACTTAATTTTTTTTGTCAAATTTAATTTTTGCGAAGTATGTTCATATAACAAAAAAGTATTTATGAAAGAAAAAAGTCTGAAACCATCGATAGTATCGATAGTTTGCGAATACTAGCTTAAAATTTTAAGTGAATTCCCCTTCAGCGCGTACAAACAATTTTTACTGGTCAAAGCAAATGTGAATAGCACTAATTTAGGGGAATACCCTAAAAATTCTTGTTTTTCACTAATTTTAATAAGTTTTAGAGATTAGGAACAAATCACCCATTTTTGTATAAGATCAATGTCTTTTTTTACACGTTTTTTTTTTACATGGCTTCTTCTGGAACCAATCTACCGTGTAAAAACATACTTAGGTGTATATCAAAGTGCAAAATTCTTAGTTTTTCACACAAGCGCGTTCTAATACATTCTGATTATAAAATCTCTAAAACCAGCATTGATAGATGTAATAAAATATTAGACTTAGGAGTTTTATTTGATTCTGGTTTGTTCTTCACTGATCATATAACTGATTTTTATAATAGAGCACATAAATCTTTAGGTTTGATACTGAGAAATTGTAAAGAATTCAATTCTAACAATGCACTTCCTTGCATGTACTATTCTAAAGTACGTTTAAAATTGGAATATGGTTCGATCATTTGGTATCCTCATCAAATCAAGAAGTCTGATGGGATAGAGAAGGTTCAGCGAAAATGTCTGAAATATCTTTATTCCAAAACATATAAAATTTACGCTGAACGTGGGTTTGATCACAACACTTTACTAAAAGAATTTGGTATTCCTTCTCTTGCCTCACGTCGATTTATCTGTACAATTATGTTCTTATTTAAACTTTGCAATAATTCTATAGACTGTCCTCTTATTCTTAACCAACTATCCTTTAATGTTCCAAGGCTCCTAAATCTAATTCTCTCTTAAATTCGCCTATTTTACTTATGTCCTCTAACTTTACCTTAATTAATAATGAAATAGACATTCACAACACATCACCTAATCAAATAATCTCCATCTGCACAAGTTAATCTTTTTATTTTCTTTCAAATATCTCATTATTTTATCTTATTCTGTTTATAAATAATATTGTTGCATTCTGCATTATATGTAATTTTATGTTAAGCATTTTATGTTGATAACTTTATATTGTAATCTTCTATATATATAAAAATAAGTCGGGTTTTCCTGCCTGACAAAATAACTCCAGAATGCACGAACCGATTTTGACAATTTTGCATTCGTTGGAAAGGTCTCGGGCTTCGCACGGTTTATAGCTAAGAAAATTAGTGGTGCATAGCATCGTGCCCTAATGCAAATTGCTAGAACTTTACGCACCGTAATTAAGAATTCGAGTAATGACATTAGTGAAAATTATTAGAATTATGCTTCGTTAAGTCAACGAGCAATTCTTGCCGCAAAGAATAATGATGTACACGCACTGAATTTCACCATTCAATCAAAAATTGCTGGCGATTTGGTGACATACCAATGATTCCGACTGGTCTTTCGTTTGACTTCAAACGATTGCAATTTCCAGTTCGCCTTGCGTTCGCAATAACAAGTCGCAAGGCCAATCGCTTAGTGTTTGCGGAATAAATTTCAAATAGATTATTTAGAAAATCATTGTTTTCCACATGGGCAGTTATACGTTGCCTGTTCACGAGTTGGAAAACCATCCGCTTTGTTTGTGTTAACGTCGGACCAAAAAACAAAAAATGTGGTTTACCAAAGAGCACTTCAATGAAACGGATAATTTGCGGATTCACTTTTATTTACTTAGAGAAGTTCAACTAAAAAACACTTCATTTTTGTAATCGGAATAAATTCATTACTGTTGTATGAAAAAATCAAAATTTTCCTTTTCAAATATAAAACAAACAAAAAATTTCTTCATCTTTCTTACGAAACCATCTGGTGGCGAAACGGAGTTCGTCGGTTTTGCTAGTTTTGTATATATTTTAATTGTTATTTATTATGTAAAATAATTGTATTTTTGAATCCTCTTGGAAGAAATCTGTGGGCTATATATTTAAAATAAATAAATAAATTACTAAAATGAGTCTACCTATTTCTTTTATTCCAGTCTTTACAATCAGAAGAGGAAAACTCACCGTCTCTAGACAGCATAGGATTAGTTCAAAACAGTGTGAATTTACAAAACAGCTCACAACTCGTCAGAGATGTCTTATTCGGCACCAGAGAAAACATCAATTTTATTCATGAGATATACAGACAAGCATTTCTGTTGAGTTTTACACAATCAGCAGCAATTAGGAAATCTATTGCTGTTTACAAGGACTGGATACAAATGACGGTAATTAGAAAAACAAATATTTTGTATCCAAAGTATTGTTATTATATTATATTTTATATTTAGGTACCAGATCCACCTCCATTTTTATTGGAACCGACAAAAAGTGATCTCGAACAAGAATCTCAAGACTTGAATTTAGCTATAAGGGCAGGATTGCAAGTAAGGAAAAAAATTAATTACACTTATTGAATTAAAAGTGTTAATAAAATATTCTTTCTATTTCAGAATGTTTTGCAAGTGTTTGTAACACAAGCAGCCAATGTGTTTCTACTAATTGTACCGGAAGATCAATTGCATTTATTAGAAGAACAGACTGATACTTGTAAACGAGTGCTGAATATTTATCGGTACATGGTTATGCATGTTCATATGGAGGCAGCTACTTGGTAAATAATAATAAATAAACTAGCTGTAAGTGGAATTCTGTCTTAAGGCAATTAAGGCATCGTGCCTTTAGGCAAATTGCTGGAACTTCCCGTACGAAAAATTATTATTTTTTCAAAAACGATTAACATTTTTGAAAAAATTTTTACTTTGAAAAAATAATAATTTTGAAAACTATAAATTGGACAAAAATTACTTTTTATTGAAAAAAAAATTAGCCGCGTCGCTGTCTAACGGATAAGCATTGGTACGGACCCATAGGAATGTAAACAAAATTTATACTTATTGTTAAATCTCTATAAAATATCTGATAACTTGATGTGCATATGTCTAATGATCATTTTGACCGTCGAATGGCATTTTTTTTATACTTTTTCATTAGATCTCCGAAACCGCTAGACCTGCCTTTTTGAAATTTGATCAATTCTTCATCTTGTCAATACAAGTGAAATGTTTTCAGAATTATTCAAATCGGACGCTCCGTTCTCTTAAAACTGAGTTACCGTTTTTGGCACTTTTTGCCCCATATCTTCGGAACGGCTAGACCTACCTCCGCTAAAAACTAATCAGCACGTCTTCTTATCAATACGAATCGAATGTTTTTTGAATTATTCTAATTGCTTCATCCGTGTTCCCGAAATCGTCGACGAAAATTTGTATCCGCACACACACACACACACATACACACACACATCCATTTTTTCTAAGGTATGCCAAAATGTTCAGAAACCTCTGAAACGTAAAAATATATAAAAAAATTTATTTTCGATTTTTTTGCGATTACTATAACTTACCATACGGGAAGTTAATAAATAAATAAATAAATAAATAAATATATATATATATATATATATATATATATTACAAGTATTTTATTATTTATAGGGAGCAATTACTTCTTGTTTTATTGCAAGTGACTTCTTTAGTTTTAACCAGGACAGACCCGAGAAGGAAAAATGACACTTTAGGTAACAATTTCTTACTTAAATAATTTTTTATTCTATTTAAAACATTTTTAAACTAGTTTTTAAATCTTTTTAAAGGTGGAACCTTAGCACAAGCCATTTTCCAAACACTAATCGTGACGTGGATCAAAGCTAATTTGAATGTGAGCATAAGTCCTGATTTGTGGGCTAAATTTTTATCAGTATTAACATCGCTCACACAGTGGGAGGAATTAATCAAAGAATGGGCGGTAAGTTATAGGGAAAACATTTAATTAATAATAATAATATAGCAATTTTTATTATCTGTGGATTTGGGTCCTATGTAATTTGTTTATTAGAAGTTATCCATTATGAAAATCTTAATAAAAATGAATCGCAAAATGTGTTGGTAAGCGCATAACTCAACAACGCCTGGACCAATTTGGCCAATTCTTCTTTTAAAATGTTCGTTGAAGTTCAAGGATGGTTCTTACGGCGAGAAAAAAATCCAATAATTGCCGGGAAAACCCTAAAAACAGCCCTTTTCGTTTTCTCATACAAACGTTTTCTAACTAAAACGTAGAATCAATTTGAGCTTTATTGCTATTATATAAAGTTCATATTAAATTACAAGCACTCACTGTATACTTCTTCTAAACGATTATGCGGATTTTGATCAATCTTTCTGAAGTTTGTTAAGGAAATTGTCTAGAATGTTTGTGATTATAAAGTACTGGGATTTATATGCAATATCGTAGAAATAAATGGAAAAAATTGTAAAAAACGACATGTCATTGTTTGAATTGAAAACAAATGAAAACTATCATCTGCCAAAAATTTCAATTTACTTATAAACCTAGACAATATTAGAATATGTATAATAAATTTATGATTATGAATAAGAAAAATGAAATGTCTATATTATTATTGTCAAAAAGCAGCTGAGATGTGCCAGAAATTAAAATAATATAAAATACAGTATATGTATGGCAGATTGAATGTTACACATATGAACAGCATATGACAAATTAATTTACTTGAAATATGAAATTAAGTAATAATCAAAAAATTAATCGAAAAATACGAGCGCACGCCCTAGGAGGCGCCAACACGAGATTCGGATATTAATTTTTCAATATAGTTTTTTTTCAATATATAAATTCTTTGCATCTTTTATTAATCTTTCCACAATATTTTTAAAATTCGTAAAATTTTCGCTTTATAACAACAAAGTAAAGTAAAGATGAATATATACAATTCGGCCTTCACGATATCGATTAGGAGAAGTTTAAGATGCAATTTTAGATATCATAAATAACAAAAAATTAAATTAACTTAATCCAACATGAAGTACTAGTGTTATGTTATGGTTATGTTATACCGCTTAGAAGACTTCAATTTCCAATAAAGTGTGGGGATTGAGACTCATCATTTTATTTAAAGCAGTTCTATATTTAACATCGCTCATATTATAAATGTATATGCAATTTGGCGTGAAGAGTAATTTAAAAAACAATAATTATTATTTTTAGGTAAACGGTAAATATTAGTATATTATATTAAAAAATTGTAGATATGGGTACAGGACAACGTCTGTCGGTTCATCTAGTTTTATATAAAACTCTGAATGTGTAGACTTTGTATATATCTCCGAAATTTTTTAACTGTTTATCTAAAAAAAATGAAATATTTGCTGAATTTGTTACCTAATTACTACTTACTTAACTAATTTGTTAATAAATTGATTTATTTATAAGTCAATCTACTTTTAAACCGATTTTGTTCAACATTTCTAATAAGGGTTCATCAATTCATCAACTTTTATATTTTTATATATTTTTTTTATTTATTTATTTGTATTTTGTTTTTTTTTTTCAGAAAACCATGGAGACTTTAACACGTGTATTGGCACGTCATGTATATTCCCTGGATTTGGCAGATTTGCCCTTGGACAGACTTTTGCAGGAACAAAAAAATGGTAAACGAGGAAGGAAACGAACAAGTGCAAGATGTGCTGTTAATGTTGGGAATGTTCCTACTCCTTCTGCACCCAGTAAGTAAAAAATAATTATAATTATATATATATATATATATATATATACACCTAAGTCTGTTTTTACACGGTAGATTGGTTCCAGAAGAAGCCGTGTAAAAAAAAGACATTGATCATATACAAAAATGGGTGATTTGTTCCTAATCTCTAAAACCTATTAAAATCAGTGAAAAACAAGAATTTTTAAGAAGAATTCATGTTTATTTTATTAAATCAAATATATAATTCTGATACTATCGATGGTTTCAGACTTTTTTCTTTCATAAATACTTTTTTGTGATATGAACATACTTCGCAAAAATTAAATTTGACAAAAAAAATTTAAGTACATAAAATTTCAAATCGTGCTAAATGGAATAAAATCGTGTAAAAATTAAAAATATTCAATTTTCAAACCGTGTTATATCAAAACCGTGTACAAAAGACCGTGTAAAAAAAGACTTAGGTGTATATATATATATATATATATATATATATATATATATATATATGTATAATTTAAAAATTGCTTTCGCTGAAGAATAAATTATATATTATTTCACCATCAATTTCAATTATAATGTCATACAATATTGTTGACTGTAATCATATATTGTTGATATTTACACTTAGACAACAATTCTTCAATTATACCTGTGCATATTTTTGTTTATTGTTGTATTTTCGAACATCCTCTGAAATATTACATACTTGCATTTAAGTTTCTTAAACTTTTTACACTAATTTTAATTATATTTTAATATTTCTATTTGAAATTTTCAAAAATTATGAAAAAACTGCAAAACTAATTTTATATATTATAAAATTGAAAATGTATGTGTTTGCAAAGTTATACGATTTTAAAGTTTGACGATTTTTTTCGGCATGTTTTTGTTCTAAAAGTTGAAAATTGGTAAATGCAGTTCTGTAGAGAATTGTATGAACTTTTTATCTGTATAAAATAATAATTATGTGTTTTAACTGGTTTTTGCACATTTTAAACAAATATTTTACTCGCAATATTATACGATTTTAAAGTTTGACGATATTTTCGTCATATTTTTGTTCCAAAACTTGAAAATTGATGAATGCAGTTATATAGAGAATTTTATGAACTTTTCATTTATATAAAATATCATTTATATATTTTAACAAGCTTTTCCACATTTTAAACAAATGCCAAAAAAAATGCACAAATATTTTGTTTGCAAAGTTATACGATTTCAAAGTTTGACGGCTTTTTTCGTCATGTTTTTGTTCCAAAACTTGAAAATTGATAAATTCACTTGTGTAGAGAATATTATGTACTTTTCATCAGTATAAAATAAAATTTATATATTTTAACAAGTTTTTGTACGTTTTAAAGAAATGCCAAAAAATGCATAAACATTTTGTTTGCAAAGTTATACGATTTCAAAGTTTGATGACTTTTTTCGTCGTTTTGTTGTTCCAAAACTTGATACTTGATAAATGTAGTTGTGTAGAGAATTTTATAAATTTTTTATCTGTATAAAATAAAATTTAAGGGTTCTAACAAATGTTTGCACATTTTAAACAAATGTGAAAAAACGTACAAACACTTTCTTTGCAAACTTAAACGATTTTAAAGTTTGACGACTTTTTTCGTCATGTTGTTTTTAGAAAACTTGAAACTTGATAAACGCAGTTCTCTAGAGAATTTTATGGACTTTTTATCAGTATATAATAAAATTTAAACTAACAAATGTTTGCACATTTTAAACAAATATGAAAAAACGTGCAAATATTTTACTCGCAATGTTATACGATTTTAAAGTTTGACGACTTTTTTCGTCATGTTTTTGTTCCAAAACTTGATACTTGATAAATGCAGTTGTGTAGAGAATTTTATTAGGTTTTTATCAGTATATAATAGAATTTAGGGGTTTTAACAACTTTTTGCACATTTTAAACGTGAAAAAACGTCTAAACATTTTGTTTGCAAATTAAATTATATTTTAATATTTGGATATGAAATTTCAAGAAAATAATAATCTTAACATTTTAAATTAATAGCAATAACAAATAGTCTATCTGTTGTATCAAAAATGTTATAGAAAAGTGTATAAACTTATATTACATTAAAATTAATTTCCAGGAAAGTGGATAATATAAAATTCGTTAAAGTGTTAGAATTTTTTATACTAAATTAGTTTCTTGGAAAAAGTGTTAGAAAATACACACATAAATCATGCAATATATATATATATATATATATATATATATATATATAGTTATTCATAATATTTATATATTGTTAGAAAATCCACAAAAATCATATACTAAATTCTGATACCCGGAATTAGTGTTTAAAATTTTTTTTTGATAATATTAGATACTAAATTCAATATTGAAAACAAATACAAATAATGTATTAATAATGATGTTAATACCCGAAAAAAAATCTTTTAAAAATCATATACTAAAATATTAATATAAGGTTGTCAAATATCTCCCTTCCGCCTTTTTGTATTATAAACCAAGAGCAAAAAAGCGGAAGGGAGATATTTGACAACCTAATATTAACAATATTAAAAAAAAATCTATTCTCGAGTTCGCTAACACTTGTTTTGAACAGGATATCAATTGTTTCTTCTTAAAGCTCTAATTTTATTATTTTACTAAAACTTTTATATATTGAGCGATAATTTTATTTTGATAAATTTAATCGACAGGGTTTTGTTTATGTTAATGTATGACTTTGTTTATGATATCTCAAAGAATGTTATTTTGGGAGTGATTCACAAAGAATATTTCCCATATTTTCTATTATTTACTGATTGAGAATCGGTCCATTATTATTTTTTAGTGAAATCAGACAATGAGAATACATATACAGAAGACGAGTGCGACTTTTTCAACAGTTCAACGAATGTTAGCAGACTGATGAGGAGCTATAGTGAAGGAAATTTGTCGAACATCAGGAAGTTGAAGACCACCAGGACGAGACATCATAGGAAAAATAGGCCTAGTGTTGAACATAATGTTCTGCACAGTTCTAACGATTGTACAGGTAATAGTAATAAATAATATAGTTGTTGTTATTAATTATTGACTTTCCGGAAGGCGAAGTTCACGTGTTTGTAAAGTTCAATGATTTTTTTCGTAATGTTTTTGTTCCAAAAGTTGAAAATCGGTAAATGCAGTTGTATAGAGAATTTTATAAGCTATCTATATAAAACACAGTTTTTGTATACTAACAAGTTTTTGCACATTTTAAACAAATATCGAAAAGCGTACAAACATTTTGTTCGCTGAGTTATACGATTTTATAGTTTGACGATTTTTTTCGTAATGTTTTTGTTCCAAAAGTTGCAAATTTGTAAAAGCAGTTGTGTAGAGAATTTTATAAGCTTTGTAACGATATAAAATAATAATTATGCGTTCTAACATTTTTTTCCACATTTGAAAAAACGTGCAAACCTTTTGCTGTTATACGATTTTAAAGTTTGACGATTTTTTTTGTCATGTTTTTGTTCCAAAAGTTGAAAATTGGTAAATGCAATTGAATATAGAATTTTATAAGCTTTTTATCTGTACAAAATAGTATTTATATATTTTAACAAGTTTTTGTACATTTTAATCAAATTATCAAAAAAGGTACGAACATTTTGTTTGCAAAGTTACATGATTTTAAAGTCTTTTTTTTCAAATTTATTTTATTTATTTATTTATATATTATTTTCATATCTCAGTCAGACAGGGGTATCTGGTATGAGAGATTATGAAACAATTTTCTTATTATATATATACATATCATTTGTCTATTTCATTATACTACAATATAATATTTATTATAATTAAAATATCTATTCAATCTTCAAATTCCTTATAATATTTCTTTATTTTTCTTTTAAATTTGTCGTCATCATTGGTCATCTTAAGTTTGACGATTTTTTTCACAATGTTTTTGTTTCAAAAGTTAAAATTTGGTAAATACAATTGTATTGAGAATTTCATACATTTTTATCTACATAAAATAAACTATATGTGTTTTAACTATTTTTGCACAATTTAAACTAGTGCCAAAAAATATACACACGTTTTGTTCGCAAATTCATACGATTTTAAAGTTTGACGATTTTTTTCTCAATGTTTTTGTTCCAAAACTTGAAAATTGCTATATGCAATTGAATAAAGAATTGTATAAGCTTTTTATCTGTATAAAACAAGATTCATGTTTTTTAACAAGTTTTTGCACATTTTAAACAAATGTCCGAAAACATACAAACATTTAGTTCGCCGTCTTATACAAATTTGACGATTTTTCTTCGCAATATTTTTGCACCAAAACTTGAAAATTGCTATATGCAATTGAATAAAGAATTTTATAAGCTTTTTATCTGTATAAAATAAAATACATGTATCTTAACAAGTTTTTGCACATTTTAAACAAATGCCAAAAAATACACAATCATTTTGCTCGCAATGCTAAACGATTTTAAAGTTTGACGATTTTTTCGTAATGTTTTTGTTCCAAAACTTGAAAATTGTTAAATACAGATGTGTAGATAATTTTATTAGCTTTTCAATTATATAAAATAATATTTATGTATTATTAAGATTTATAAATTAATCTTTAATTCCAAACGTTTCGACATTCAATACATGTCAATACATAAGCCTCGGAACTTGCAAAGTACAGAAGTCGTGGCAGAATTTACCTAACTATACTCACATTTTTGTTCAAATAAAATTATCATTTTTCTTTTTACATCATACAAAAAATTATAAAAAATGCATGGTGTTGACAAGTTAGTTGTATGAATGTTAGTGCTAATTTCTAGTGTTGTGTACACTTCTCTAGATGTAACCTACTAACGTTAATATCCACTGATGATGACATTAAATTGAATGTCGAAACGTTTGGAATTAAAGATTAATTCATAAATCTTTGCTTTTTATTCTTTGATGTATTGCCCCACAAGAACTTACTCATATAATAGGTTGTCAAATATCTCCCTTCCGCCTTTTTGTATTATAAACCAAGAGCAAAAAAGCGGAAGGGAGATATTTGACAACCTAATATCTCAACATCAAAATCATCAACTGAATCATATATATATATATATATATATATATATATATATATCACCGGTTCATATAAACTAAATCAAACAACGTTATCAACAACCTGTTGCTATTTTTAGTAAAACAAACACACACCGCCACGCATATACACCCAATCACACAATACATTTTCTAAAACCCAATAACTCTTAATCAATCACTTCTTCCCAATTTATCTTTTAGAATTATCATCAAACTCGGAAATATCTCCAGCAATCCACCACCATCAACCGAACCAGCATCTTCCACCAGTGGCTGGTTCAAGCACGTCTTCGGTTGCGATGACCTCGATCACTTTTTACCGAAATCCTTCACGACCAGGAATAGAACCACCAGGAGCTGGTCATCAGTTAAAAAGGGCTTTGAGTCTTGACAGTGGCCTGGTGTTTTGGAGAGATCGAACTGGACGAAGAGATGGTAATGATAGTGACAATAACACCAGGTCACCATCTCCTAGTCCTTCGAGTGGAGTTGATGGAGGATCGATAAAGGATTCGCCTATGCAGATTGATGTCTTGGGAGGAGATAATAGTTTAGGTATGATATTTTGATTAAGGGGCACGGGGTGATTTTAAATTGAATTTTAAATTTTTCTATATTTCGATACATTATACACCTAAGTCTGTTTTTACACTGACTTTTTGTACACGGTTTTGATATAACACGGTTTGAAAATTGAATATTTTTATTTTTTTTACACGATTTTATTCCATTTAGCACAATTTGAAATTTTATGTACTTAAATTTTTTTTGTCAAATTTAATTTTTGCGAAGTATGTTCATATAACAAACTAGTTGGTTTGGTATTTAGCCTTGAGGCAAATTACATGAACTTCCCGATATGTGTAAATAATCCACTTGATCAAAAAATGTGTAAATAATATACTTCATCAATCCTTACTTTAAAAAAAAAACGATAATAATTTTAGCAAAGTTTGACGAATTTTTAAAATTAAACTACTTGTTGTAAGGCCGTAATATTACAGTAAGTTCTATAAGACCATGATGTATATCGCCAAAAAAAGTTCGATGAAAAACGGCTTAAATTTTTTTTTAACAGTTAATTACAAAAAACGGCTCGGTAGATTTTCACCTAAAATTAATCAGTACCATTCCCATCTAATATCTTTCGAACAGTTTTGATTTTTCAAAATCGGTTCGGTAGATGAGCTTAAATGTGGACGAAAATTTAACACTTTTTTTCAACATTTAATTACAAGAAAACGGCTCTGTAGATTTTCACCTAAAATTAATCAGCATCATTCCCAAATGATATCTTTCGAACAGTTTTTGATTTTTCAAAATCGGTTCGGTAGGATGAGCTTAAATGTGGACGAAAATTTAACACTTTTTTCAACAGTTAATTACAAGAAAACGGCTCGGTAGATTTTCACCTAAAATTAATCAGCATCATTCCCAAATGATATCTTTCGAACAGTTTTTGATTTTTCAAAATCGGTTCGGTAGGATGAGCTTAAATGTTTACGAAAATTTAACACTTTTTTTCAACAGTTAATTACAAGAAAACGGCTCGGTAGATTTTCACCTAAAATTAATCAGCATCATTCCCAACTAATATCTTTCAAACAGTTTTTGATTTTTTAAAATCGGTTCGGTAGGATGAGCTTAAATGTGAACGAAAAGTTCAACACTTTTTTTCAAATTACGAAGAAACGGCTTGGCAGATCGTTGCACAAAACTGACAAACGATAGTCCTCACCGAAATACATCAATGGCTTTTAAATTTCTAAAATCGGTTCAGGCGTTTTTGAGAAAACGTCGATCAAAAGTCTAATTTTGACAAATGCCAAAAAGACCATACTGATTTTTGCAAACTATGACGAATTTTTTAAAGCTGAACCAGTTGTCGTAGGGCCGTAATATTTTAGTATGACCTAGAAAACTATGGTATCTTTCGTCAAAAAAATAATCATAATAATCGTCAATATTTTTTTTTTTAAAACTTCATTACAAGAAAACGGCCCGGCCGATCTTACCAAAAACTAATCAGCACGATTCCCAACCAATATCTATCGAACGGTTTTTGAATTTTCAGAATCGATTCAGAATTGCGGGCTAAAACGTGGACGAAAAATTTTTCACTTTTCTGCAATTTACAAAGAAACGGCCCGGCCCGATCGCCGCACAAAGCTCAGAGACGATAGTCCTCATCGAGATACATCAAATGGCTTTTAAATTTTGAAATCGGTCCAACCGTTTTGAGAAAACGTCGATTTACGGCAAAAAATCTGTTCACACACACACACACACATACACACACACACACACACACACACACACACACATACTTTTTCCAAATTTGGCCTCATTCGATTCAGAATGGCTCGAAACGTCGAGAAAACATAAAATTAGCGATTCGGATTTTTTGATGAAAACATAAACTTCTCCTTCGGGAAGTTAAAAAGTATTTATGAAAGAAAAAAGTCTGAAACCATCGATAGTATCGATAGTTACCTATTCTTTTCGTTCACAACACAGTTTTTTAGTCCTGAACTTGCCATACATTTAATTTATAATAGGTTGTCAAATATCTCCCTTCCGCCTTTTGTATATAAACCAAGAGCAAAAAAGCGGAAGGGAGATATTTGACAACCTAATATTACTTTTAGAATTAGAGTGCATATCTTTCTTATCATTAATTACTATGCTTGTGAAAATAAGCATTATATATTTGATTTAATAAAATAAACATGAATTCTTGTTCTTGAAAATTCTTGTTTTCACTAATTTTAATAGGTTTTAGAGATTAGGAACAAATCACCCATTTTGGATAAGATCAATGTCTTTTTTACACGGTTTTTTTACACGGCTTCTTCTGGAACCAATCTACCGTGTAAAAACAGACTCAGGTGTACTTTTAAAAATAACATACCGAAATTTTAAATCGATATCTTAAATAGTTTTTGAGTGACAGCCATTTAAAGAGTATATTTATAGTATATAGTATAACGATTATTTTATCTTTAAAAGCGTTTTTCTCGAAACAGCATTTTCCGAATTTGCTGCAGCGATTACTCAAAAACAAATGATTTGATCACTATCGATTTTTTACATGTTTTATATAGAGTTCTCCGTAATAATGAACTATCAAATTTTAATCTGATCAAAAATCGAATTTGGGCAGTCCAAAAACGACCAAAATGTTGGGGTAAAATCGACTTCTTTTTTCAAAAAACGCCGCCATTTTGTCAATTTCGATTTTTTTTTATTGTAGGTCATGTTACAAGACAATATTATCTAGTTTAACGAGAGTTTAACTTCCCCTAGGACAAGTTATAGTAATCGCAAAAGAATCTAAAATGAAAATATTTATATATCTTTACGTTTCAAAACCTTCTGAATATTTTGGCATACCTTAGAAAAAATGGATGTGTGTGTTGTGTGTGTTCGGATACAAATTTTCGTCGACGATTTCGGAACAACGATCAACCGATTTGAATAATTCAAAAAACTTCGTTTCGTATTGATAGGAGAGTACGTATTGTTAGTTTTTGGCGAAGGCAGGTCCAGCCATTCCGAAGATACGGGGCAAAAAGTGACGAAAACGGTAACTCAGTTTTTAAGAGATCGGAGCGTCCGAATTCAATAATTCAACAAACATTTCACTTGTATTGGCAAGATGAAGAATTGATCATATTTTCATGAGGGCAGGTCTAGCGGTTTCGGAGATCTAACGAAAAAAGTAAAAAAAAAATGCTATTTTACGGTCAAAAATGATCATTAGACATATGCACATCAAATTATCAGATACTTTATAGAGATTTTAACAATAAGTATAAATTTTGTTTACATTCCTATGGGTTCCGTACCAATGTTTACCCGTTAGACAGCGACGCGGCGCTTACGCGCTTTATATTTTGTCTCTATGCAGTTAAAGCAGTACGATTGCTTTGAAAAAAGTTCGGATCTTCCAAAATATGTCAAAATAAAGATTTTTTTTTTTTAATTTTTTTCCAAAAGAAGTAATTTTTTGTCCAATTTATAGTTTCTTAAGAATCTAATTTTTTCGAAATATTTGTTTTTGAAAAATGTTATTCGTTTTTAAAAAAATAATAATTTTTGATACGGGAAGTTCCAGCAATTTGCCTTAAGGCACGATGCCGTGCGCCCCACTAGTTTTTTTTAAATTTCATCCACGTAGAAGGCCGGAATCACTGCAGCAGTTAAGAGCCTTTTTTTTTGTCGCGCCGTTGAAGATCGACGATAACTTAAAAAATATTTAATTTTTTTCTTCAAAAATTTTACTATGTATTCTTAAAACATGTATAAATATACTCCTAAAATTTTGAAATGATTGATAAAGTATTTTTTTAATATAAATTCCCAAAAATCACCTTTTTTAGGCGGTTGCACTAGTTGTGCCCCTTAAATCCTGATTGGAAAGAGTCTGATTTCTTGTTTTGGTTTTTGGTTTTTAGATAATAGCGAATGCGATGGCCCAGAGCGTAGATCAGTGATATCTGGTGGTCAGGCTCGTGGATGGTTACCAGATGTGGCAGCTGTTCTTTGGTCCAGGATGTTGGGAGCTTTTGGGTAATGTTAATCATATCAGGAGTGCACATCTTCATGCGCAGCTTTTTGAGTACTTGGTTCATTTGATGGAAACTTTGATAAAGGTAAGGCAATTAAATAAACTAGTGGTGCATGGCATCGTGTCTTAAGGCAAATTGCTGGAACTTCCCAGTTGGATTTAGAAATTGATTTTTTAAAAAAAGATTCAATTTCACGTGTTCGAAAAGTTCAATGATTTTTTAACTTCCCGTAGGGTAAGTTATTGTAATGGGCCGAAAATCGGAATTGAAAATTTTTACATTTCTCGACGTTTTGAAGGTTTCTGAACGTTTTGGCATACCTCAGAAAAAATGGATGTGTGTGTGTGTGTGTTTAAAAAACATTCGATTCCTATTGATAGGGAAAAGAGCTGATTAGTTTTTGATGAAGGCAGGTCCAGCCGGTTCGGAGATACGGAGCAACGAGTGCAGAAAATAGAAAATCGACTTTTTGAGAGAACGGAGTATCCGATTTGAATGATCTAAAAAACATTCAATTAGTAATGATTGGAAGAAGGGGTTATTAGTTTTTTGCAAAGGCAGGCCCAGCCATTTCGGAGATACAGAGCTAAATGTACAAAAAATGGCAGTTTTTGAGAGAACTAAGCGTCCGATTCAATTGATTCAAAGAACTTTCTGCTTGTCTTAACAAAATAATTGATTTTGTAAAAAAAAATTTTTGTTCCTTTTTTTTTTTTTTTTTTTAATTTTTGTATATCGAAAATAATTCAGATTTTATTTTTAATTCTGACTATAGTTCTAATATCAGTCTATATAATTCTTATAAATATTAGACAATGTTACAATATTTATAATAATCTATTTGAAAACATTCAGTATTCCTCGAACATTTCGTTACTGTACGGGAAGTTTCAGCAATTTGCCTTAAGGCACGATGCCACCCACCCCACTAGTTTCGTAATGTTTTTGTTCCAAAAGTTGAAAATTGGTAGATGCAATTATATAAGCTTTTTAACTATATCAAATAAAATTTATATATTTTAACAAGTTTTTGCACTTTTTGAACAAACATCTAATAACGTGCAAACATTTTGCTCGCAGTTACTCGATTTTAAAGTTTGACGATTTTTTTCGCAATGTTTGTGTTCCAAAAGTTGGAATTTTGTAAATGCAGTTGTGTAGAGAATTTCATAAGCTTTGTAACGGTGTAAAATAATATATATTTGTATTAACAAATTTTTGGACAATTTAAACAAATATCGAAAAACGTACACGCATTTCGTTCGCTAAATTATACGATTTTAAAGTTTGATAATTTTTTTTATCATGTTTTTGTTCCAAAAGTTGAAAATTGGTAGGTGCAATTGAATAGAGAATTTTATGAGTTTTGTAACGATATAAAACAAGGCATGCCATCGTGCCTTAAGGCAAATTGCTAGAACATTGCGTACTGGCAATTGATTTTTTAAAAATAGATTCAATTTTCTTTTAGAACTCCGAAAAAAATCGATTTTTGAGATTTTTGAAATTTCGAAAAACATTGACCTTTTTGAAAAATTAGATTTCTTTAATTTGAAATACTTTGGGTATTTTAAACTTTTTTTTCAAAGCAATCGCGATACGTTAGCTGTGTAGATAGGAAATATCGAAGCGCGTAAGCGCCGCGTCTCTGGTTAACGGACAAACGACGTTACGGAACCCTTAGAAATGTAAAGAAAATTGATACACATTATTAAAATATCTATAAAATATGTGATAATTTAATGTGCATATGTCATTTTTAGCCGTCAAATGGATTTTTTTTTTTAATTTTTTTTACTAGATCTCCGAAACCGCTAAACCTGTTATCCCAAAAATTTAATCAGGACTTCATTTCGTCAATTCAAATAAAATGTTTTTTGAATTATTCAAATCGGACGCTCCGTTCTCTTAAAAACTGAGTTACCGTTTTTGGCACTTTTTACCCCATATCTTCGGAACGGCTAGACCTGCCTTTGGCAAAAACTAATCAGCACGTCTCCTTATCAATAGGAATCGAATAATTGAAATCGGTTGAACCGTTTTCCCGAAATCGTCGACGAAAATTTGTATCCGCATACACATACATACATCAATTTTTTCTGAGGTATGCCAAAATGTTCAGAAAGCTCTGAAACGTAAAAATATGCAAAAAATTTTAATTTCTTAATGAATAAAATTGTATCCTCACGTGTAGTACATCTATTTTTTCTAAAGTATGCTAAAATGTTCAGAAACCTTCGAAACTATATATATATAATATATATATATATATATATATATAATATATATATATATATATATATATATATAAAATTCATTTTCAATTTTTTTGCGATGACTATAACTTACTCCACGACAAGTTAATTCAATTCATATGTATAATGAATTTTGTTTGATTCTGTTTCCACAGATGAAAGAAAATATTGGTGTCCCTAACGATAAAATCACTGGTCCATCTATTCCTGATCTGGTGCCTCCAATAGGACTTTTGGCAGCTTGGTGCTACGATGCAATTGATTTGTTTCCAGAAAATCCAACTGGCAATAATAATCCTATACGATTGTTATGTTTAATTGCCAGACATGGTGGACCTATGTCGAAGGAACAACTTCCCATGTTTTACAGCACTTTACATAAAGGTAATAGATTTACACTAATGCTGGTAATATTTTGTGTTTTTTATATATTATTCCTTTTATCCAGGTTTATGCGGTGAAGACAAATCAATTGGAAATACTTGATTAAATATTTAGGCGGTCCAAGATTTTGAGTCTGTTACATTCTGGACATACTTTGTTGTTATTGGATTTGGTGCATGCAGCTACTGTGATTTTGACTTCATCTGATTTTGCTTCTCAGGTATATAATTGGTTTGTTTTACAAATGATTATATTGGATTTAATCAATATATTTTTTGTCTGTTTAGATTCCAAGATCGAAGCAGCTTCTTTATTGGGTTCCTTGTTGTGTTTGCCAAATTCATCTTTGCCTAAACCAGTTTTGCAACCTGCATCTCCAAATGTTACTTTGATGGAGTGCCAGATTTACAGGTAATTAAGAACTTATATATAATACCTTAAGTGTACAACTTGTTTGCGCCGTTTTTGCAATACGAGTTCTTTATAATAAC
>NW_020537758.1:4180236-4195315 GCF_003426905.1 Ctenocephalides felis | reverse complement strand
CACCCAATCACACAATACATTTTCTAAAATCCAATAACTCTTAATCAATCACATCTTAATTAATTTATCTTTTAGAATTATCATCAAACTCGGAAATATCTCCAGCAATCCACCACATATCAGCCCAACCAGCATCTTCCACCAGTGGCTGGTTCAAGCACGTCTTCGTTGCGATGACCTCGTCACTTTTACACGAAATCCTTCTCGACCAGGAATAGAACCACCAGGAGCTGGTCATCAGTTAAAAAGGGCTTTGAGTCTTGACAGTGGCCTGGTGTCTTGGAGAGATCGAACTGGACGAAGAGATGGTAATGATAGTGACATTAACACCAGGTCACCATCTCCTAGTCCTTCGAGCGGAGTTGATGGAGGATCGATAAAGGATTCGCCTATGCAGATTGATGTCTTGGGAGGAGATAATAGTTTAGGTATGATATTTTGATTAAGGGGCACGGGGTGATTTTGAATTGAATTTTGGATTTTTCTATATTTCGATACATTATACACCTAAGTCTGTTTTTACACTGTCTTTTTGTACACGGTTTTGATATAACACGGTTTGAAAATTGAATATTTTTAAATTTTTTACACGATTTATTCCATTTAGCACGATTTTGAAATTTTTTATGTACTTAAATTTTTTTTGCCAAAGTTTAACTTTTGCAAGTATGTTCATATCACAAAAAAGTATTTTGAAGAAAAAGGTCTGAAACCATCGATAGTATCGATAGTTTGCAAACTAGCTTAAAGATTTAAGTGAATTTTTTTTTTTATTTTATTTTTTTTAAAATTGAATAACCTTTTTTTTCGTTCACAGCATATTTTTTTAGTTCCTGAACTTGCCATAACGTTTTAACTTATATTACTTTTAAGATTAGAGTGCATATCTTTTTATATCATTAATTACTTTGCTTGTGAAAATAAGCATTATATATTCGATTTATAAAATAAACATGAATTCTTGTTCTTAAAAATTCTTGTTTTTCGCTGATTTTAATAGGTTTTAGAGATTAGGAACAAATCACCCATTTTTGTATAAGATCAATGTCTTTTTTACACGTTTTTTTTTTACACGGCTTCTTCTGGAACCAATCTACCGTGTAAAAACAGACTCAGGTGTACTTTTAAAAATAACATACCGAAATTTTAAATCGATATCTTAAATAGTTTTTGAGTGACAACCATTCAAAGAGTATATTTATAGTATATAGTATAGCGATCATTTTATTTTTAAACGCGTTTTTCTTGAAACAGCATTTTCCGAATTTGCTGCAGCGATTACTCAAAAACAAATGATCCGATCGCTACCAAATTTTTTTTACACTATATATAGTTCTCCGTAAAATGAACTATCGATTTTTTGATCTGATCAAAAATCGAATTTTGGCAGTCCAAAAACTACCAAAATTTTGGGTAAAATTAGACCTTTTTTCAAAAAACGCCGCCATTTTGTCAATTTTTGATTTTTTTTATTGCAGGTCATTTTCCAGACAATATTATCTAGTTTAACAAGAATTTTTAACTTCCCGTAGGGAAAGTTATAGTAATCGCAAAAAAATCTAAAATGAAAATGTTTATATATCTTTACGTTTCAAAACCTTTTGAATATTTTGGCATACCTTAGAAAAAATGGATGTATGTGTGTGTGTGTATGTGGGTGTGTTCGGATACAAATTTTCGTCGACGATTTCGGGAACACGGATCAACCGATTTGAATAATTCAGAAAACATTCGATTCGTATTGATAAGGAGACGTGCTGATTAGTTTTTGGCGAAGGCAGGTCTAGTCGTTCCGAAGATACGGGGCAAAAAGTGACGAAAACGGTAACTCAGTTTTTAAGAGAACGGAGCGTCCGATTTTAATAATTCAACAAACATTTTACTAAGTATTGATAAGATGAAGAATTGATCATATTTTCATGAGGGTAGGTCTAGCGGTTTCGGAGATCTAACGAAAAAAACGGTTAAAAATGATCATTAGACATATGCACATTAAATTATTATATATTCTATAGAGATTTTAATAATAAGTATAAATTTTGTTTACATTCCTATGGGTTCCGTACCAATGTTTATCCGTTAGACAGCGACGCGGCGCTTACGCGCTTTATATTTAGTCTCTATGCAGTTAAAGCAGTACGATTGCTTTGAAAAAAGTTCAGATCTTTCAAAATATGTCGAAATAAAGATTTTTTTTTTTTAATTTTTTTTCATAAAGAATTGTCCAATTGTCCAATTTATAGTTTCTTAAAAATCTAATTTTTTCGAAGTAATATTTTTCAAAAATGTTATTCGTTTTTAAAAAATTAATAATTTGCTATACGGAAAGTACCAGCAATTTGCCTTAAGGCACGATGCCATGCGCCCCACTAGTTTTTTTTAAATCTCATCCACGAAGGGCCTTTTGTCGCGCCGTTGGAGATCGACGATAACTTAAAAAATATGTAATTTTTTTCTTCAAAAATTTTACTATGTATTCTTAAAACATGTGTAAATATATTCTTAAAATTTTGAAATGATTGACAAAGTATTTATTTTTAATATGAATTCCCAAAAATCACCTTTTTTAGGCGGTTGCACTAGTTGTGCCCCTTAAATCCTGATTGGAAAGAGTCTGATTTCTTGTTTTGGTTTTTGGTTTTTAGATAATAGCGAATGCGATGGCCCAGAACGTAGGTCAGTAATATCAGGTGGCCAGGCTCGTGGATGGTTACCAGATGTGGCGGCTGTTCTTTGGTCCAGGATGTTGGGAGCTTTGGGTAATGTTAATCACATCAGGAGTGCACATCTTCATGCGCAGCTTTTTGAGTACTTGGTTCATTTGATGGAAACTTTGATAAAGGTAAGGGAATTGAAATAAATTAGTGGCGTATGGCATCGTGCCCTAAGGCAAATTGCTGGAACTTCCCTTACCGTAACGAAATGTTCGAGAAATTTTAAACGTTTTCTAATATATTAATACAAAAATTGTAACTTTCATTATTTTTGCTTTCTTGTTATATCTGAGTAAATCAAATGTAAATCATAAATTTCCAGAATTTATTTCCAGAACATTAATAATCGTCATTTCATTTCGAATTCAATTTCAAAAAAAATACATAAGTTTGCCTAATTTACACAAAATTGAAAAAGTGCTCCCGTATAGTCACAGTCTAAACGCATTTGCAAACAATTCTGTGCAACATTTTCACTTACACTGTGCTTAGCTTGTCGGCATTTTCACATTTTTCAATAGTTTACACAAAATTAGAAAAGTGCTTCAATACTTTTCCTTTACTAGACTGTTTAAGTCTAAACGCACTTGAGTAAACATTTGTACCAGAGTGGCGCTTAGACTGTGCTTTGTCTGGGTAAATTTTTGAATTTTTAATTCAATATTACAAAAATATTTTATGGAAAATAAAAAAAGGTGTAATAATTTTTTATCCTCAAAAGCAATTGTTTTGTCAATACAAGCAGAAAGTTTTTTAGATCATTCAAATCGGACGATTAGTTTACTCAAAAACTGACATTTTTTACACATTTAGCTCTGTATCTTCGAAATGGCGGGACCTGCCTTTGCCAAAAACTAATCAGCACATCTCCTTATCAATATGATTCGAATATTTTTCGAATTATTCAAATCGGTTGACCCGTGTTACCAAAATCGTTGACGAAAATTTGTATCCGCACACATACAAACACACAAACATATACATACACACAACATTTATCCATTTTTCGGCATACATCATCACGTCATAGTTCATTTATGTTACTATTTTTGTATTACTGTTTTTATTTTATTTTAATTTTTTTTTTCATTTTATATTCAATTTATTGTATTTTTTTGTATTTTTTCCTTTTTGCACATATCGATTTTGTAAATAAGACATTAAAGTCCTGATTAACAAAAATAAATTATAACAAAAAAAAAATATCCCTTTTTCTAAGGTATGCCAAAATGTTCAGAAGTCTTTAAAACGTAACTAGTGGTGTATGGCACAGTGTCTTAAGGCAAATTGCTGGATCTTCCCGTACCAAAAATTATTTTTTTAAAAAAGTTTTAATTTTTTTTAAGTTTTGAAAAAATTAGATTTTTGAGAAATTTTAAATATTTGAAAAAAACATTAATTTTTGAAAAAAAAAATTTGGAAAAAAATGTTTTTTATTTTGAAATATTTTGGATATTTTGAACTTTTTTTTAAAGCAATCGCACTGCTTCAGCTGCATAGAGACGAAATATATAGAAGCGCCGCGTCGACGTTTAACGGACAAACGACGTTGAGTTGAAAAAATTTATACACATTATTAAATAAAATAAAATAAAATATCAAATAATTTGATATGCATATGTTTAATGATCATTTTTAACTACCAAATCTCCGAAACCGCTATACCTGCCTTCCTAAAAATTTAATCAGTTCTTCATTTTGTCAATACAAATAAAATGTTTTTTGAATTATTAAAATCGGACGCTCAGTTCTCTTAAAAACGGAGTTAGCATTTTTGGCACTTTTTGCCTCGTATCATCGAAACGGCTAGTCCTGCCTTTGGCAAAAACTAATAGGCACGTCTCCTCATCAAAAGAAATCGAATGTTTTTTTAATCATTTTCGTGTTCCCGAAATAGCCGACGAAAATTTGTATCCGCTCACACACACATACATCAATTTTTTCTGAGGTATGCCAAAATGTTCAGAAAGCTCTGAAACGTAAAAATATGCAAAAAAATTTAATTTCGATATATGTGAAAAAAAAGATCAAAAAATTTCTTAATGAATAAAATTGTATCCTCACGTGTAGTACATCTATTTTTTCTAAAGTATGCTAAAATGTTCAGAAACCTTTGAAACGTATATATATATATATATATATATATATATATATATATATATAAAAAATTCATTTTCAATTTTTTTGCGATGACTATAACTTACTCCGTATAATGAATTTTGTTTGATTCTGTTTCCACAGATGAAAGAAAATATTGGTGTCCCTAATGACAAAATCACTGGTCCATCTATCCCTGACCTGGTGCCTCCAATAGGACTTTTGGCAGCTTGGTGCTATGATGCAATCGATTTGTTTCCAGAAAATCCAACTGGCAATAATAATCCTATAAGGTTGTTATGTTTAATTGCCAGACATGGTGGACCTATGTCGAAGGAACAACTTCCAATGTTTTATAGCACTTTACATAAAGGTAATAGATTTACACTAATGCTGGTAATATTTTGTGGTTTTTATATATTATTCCTTTTATCCAGGTTTATGCGGTGAAGACAAATCCATAGGAAATACTGTGATTAAATATTTAGGCGGACCAAGATTTTTGAGTTTATTACTTCCTGGACATACTTTATTGTTGTTGGATTTGGTGCATGCAGCTACTGTGATTTTGACTTCATCTGATTTTGCTTCTCAGGTATATACTTGATTTGTTTGATACAAATGATTAGATTGGATTTAATTAATATCTTTGTTGTTTGTTTAGATTCCAAGATACGAAGCGGCTTCTTTATTGGGTTCCTTGTTGTGTTTGCCCAATTCATCTTTGCCTAAACCAGTTTTGCAACCTGCGTCTCCAAATGTTACTTTGATGGAGTGTCCTGATTTACAGGTAATTAAAGAAATTATATTAGGTTGTCAAATATCTCCCTTTCGCTTTTTTGCTCTTGGTTTATAATACAAAAAGGCGGAAGGGAGATATTTGACAACCTTATATATAATACATTAAGTGTACACCTTTGTTTGCGCCGTTTTTGCAATACGAGTTCTTTATAAAAACGGCGGAGGCAAAGTTGTGCTTGTAATATATAGAAAATGTACATTCTTGATTTAGCTTGCGGACATTGTTTAGTTTTTCAAATATGTTTTAAAAATTTTGTTCCACATAAGAATGACTGAATAAACACCTAAAGAACTACTAATATTGTGAACTATTCTGCTTAATCGTTAAATGTTATATTGAATTATAAATGCATTCAAAATATAAAGAAATATTGGAAAGTAGACTAGCGTTATTATTGCGGAAATCTCCCTAGTTTTCTATAACTATTTTATAAAAATTTATCCAACACAAATAAAATTACAAATATAATTGAAAATCTATTAAAATTTTCTATAACACACACACACACACATATATATATATATATATATATATATATATATATATATATATATATATTATAAAAATATCTATAATGCCTATTTATTTATCAATCACACAACTTTGCTTCCGTCACTTTTGCACACGAGTTCCTTACAATAAAGCCTAGAATTTTGAAAAAAAAAACGGCGAAGCAAAGTTGTACACTTGATATCATGTCATATTTATAACATAACACAAGAGAAGTTTATGTTTTTGCCAGAAAATCCGACAAACTAATTTTATAACAATTTGAGACCTGGAAGAAGTATGTGAGCCAATTTTTTTCGCCGCGACATTTTTATTGTTTTCATTTTCAAAGTTCAACGATGTTTTCGTAATGTTTTTGTTCTAAAACTTAAAATTTGATAAATGCAGTTATGTAGAGAATTTCATAAGCTCTTTATCTATATAAAATAAAATATTTGTATCCTAACAAGTTTTTGCACATTTTAAACAAATATCAAAACAGGTACACACATTTCGTTCGCAAACTCACACGACTTTACAATTCAACTATTTTTTTTTCGCAAAGTTTTTGTTCCAAAAGTTAAAAATTGGTGAACGCAGTTGTTTAGAGAATTTTATAAGCTATTTATCTATATAAAATAAAATTTATGTATTTTAACAAGTTTTTGCACATTTTAAACAAATATCAAATATAATATTTAAAAAAGGTACACACATTTAGTTTGCAAATACACACGATTTTACAACTCAACTATTTTTTTCGCAAAGTTTTTATTCCAAAAGTTAAAAATTGGTAAACTCAGTTGTGTAGAGAATTTTATAAGCCTTTTATCTATATAAAATGAAATTTATGTATTAATATCTTGTTATAATATAGGGTCCGCCAAATATTTTTTTTTTTTACAAACTACTGAATATTTTCTAAAATTTCTTTTTTTATTTAAAGTACAATCCTTTCAGTTAATAATGAAAATTAATTTGGTTAATAATGATTATAATAATTTCATTCAAAAATAAAAAAAAAGCCTCGGATGACCGTTGAAAAAAAAATGAAAATGAAAAATGTTAGATGGCATACCCTATATAACATAATTTTCTTATATGATTGTATTTTTATTTATTTTATTTTTTTAGGAACATGTCCTAAATGTAATTCTACGTTGTGCTCGTCGTGAACCAACAGCTCGGGCACGTTGTGTGGCCCTAAGTTCCTTGGGCCAATTTGTATACCAACAATTGAATTTAACAAAACCAAGTCCTAGAATTCGTGAGGCTGTTTTAGTACTTTTGCACGCCCTTAAGGTACAACAATAAATATAATTTTCCCATCACTTTATTTATTTAATTATCTTTTATTATTTTTTCTAGTTTCGTCATCGAGTAGCTGCCCATCATGCTGCCGAAGCCTTAGCTCTGACTTTAAATCACAAAATAATTGTAAGGCATTTTTATGATTTGCCAGCTGTGATAACAAGATCAATAGCATCTGCCTTGACTTACTTAAGTCCGGCCCTGAACAAAAAAACAACAGAACAAGACAAGAATTTAATTAATTCCATGATCATGTGCTTGGGTGAATTTTGTATGGGGATGACGCAGGAGTATCTTCTGAAAGTTTTTCCTGGGGAAAAGGACTCATTATTGTTATTGGTAAGTGAATTTTCAACTTTTTTAACTTTCCGCAGAGTAGTTATAGTAATGGGCCGAAAATCTAAAATGAAAATTTTTGCATTTCTCGACGTTTTGAAGGTTTCTGAACATTTTACTGGCATACCTCAGAAACTAAATGTATGTGTGGAGACAATTATTAGTCGACGATTTCGGGCGCACGGATTAACCGATTTGAATGGTTTAAGTAACATTCGATTCCTATTAATAGAGGGATGTGCTAATTAGTTTTTGGCAAAGGCAGGTCCAGCCTTTACGGAGATACGGATCAAAAGTGCAGAAAATACAAATCGAGTTTTTGATAGAACGGATCATCCGATTTGTATGATCCAAAAAACATTCAGTTCGTAATGACAGGGAAAAGTGGTTGTTAGTTTTTGGCAAAGGTAGGCCCAGCGGTTTCGGAGATACAGTGTTAAATGTTAAAAAAATGGCAGTTTTTGAGAGAACTAAGCGTCCGAATTAAATGATTCAAAGAACTTTCTGCTTGTTTCAACAAAATAATTGCTTTTGGAAAAAAATTTTTGTTTCTAATTTTTTTTTTCAAAAAATCGTTTTGTAATTTTGGATTTAAAATTCAAAAAATTACCCAGGCTAAGCACAGTCTAAGCGCAACCCTGGTACAAATGTTTACCCAAGTGCGTTTAGACTGTTTTTGTACTGGAGCACTTTTCCAATTTTGTGAAAACTATTGAAAAATGTGAAAATGCCGCCAAGCTAAGCACAGTATAAGTGAAAATGTCGCACAGAATTATTTGCAAATGCGTTTAGACTGTGACTATACGGGAGCACTTTTTCAATTTTGTGTAAATTAAGGCAACTTTTTTTTTGAAATTGAATTAGAAATGAAATGACGATTGTTAATGTTCTGGACATAAATTGATTTATGATTTACATTTGATTTGCTCAGATATAACAAAAGATATCAAAAATAATGAAAGTTTCAGTATATGTAATAATATATTTGAAAATGTTTAAAATTTCTCGAATATTTCATTACGGTACGGGAAGTTCCAGCAATTTGTTTTAAGGCACGATGCCATACACCACTAGTTTACTATGTTTTGTTTGTTTTAGGTTTTTAGAGTCCTTTACGCTTTGACGATGGGAAAGGCTCCAAGTTATGTACAAAAACATTTAGACAGCGACGAAAGCGATTTTAATTTTACAATTTCAGTCGACGACATGACTGATATAATACCTTTGACTTTATCACCTTCATCTAACAGGAATTCAAATGCTGTGAATTCTATTAAACTTTGTGCTAAAACGGTAAGAGAAAATAGAAATAAATTTAAATGTTATTTATTATCACTTTAACTAATTTTTTGTTCAATTTTTTTGTAGGTTTTGATGCATTTAGTAAATAATATCGGACATTTCCCGATGAGTGTGGGTGCAGCTAGACTTAGTTCATTAGTTGATGAATTTGATGATTCTTTAAGAAGTGACAATGATGCAAATAATCAAGTAAGTACAAATCACTCATAATTCACATATAAATTATATATAAGCAATATTTTGCCTTAAATAATCGACGGAATTAATAAAAAATGAGATTTAACTATTAGCATTTACAACTGTTTATATTAGATATAACGTTTTTGCTATATTAGTTACATCATTTAACATTTAGAATAAAAATATCTCATAAAGTAGTCATTGATCTCAACAAAACACAATTACTTAGTGGATAATAATAGTAAGATTTATTTATTTATTTATTTATTTAAATTTTAATGAATAAATAAATAAAAATACGTTTAAACTTTATAATCGAGTTGTTTAAAACCAGAAATTTCCTTACGCACTTTTCTATTTAACTTATTTGTGCGAATTTTTTTTAAATTCATATATGTATACGTTAAGAATATTAATAACTATAATAATTAATTCTACGTGCATTAATTGTTTTTTTTTAAACTTTTAGAACAAAAAAATCGTGAAATTGAAAAGGAAAATACGTTAAGTATATATAAACCGACTGTTTTATCTGGTACATTTTTTTTACTATTCATATGTTTCTCGTAAAAACTTGCTTAAATACATAAATTTTATTTGATATAAATAAAAAACTTATAGATTTCTTTATATAACTGCATTTATCAATTTTCAATTTTTTGGAACAAAATAATTACGAAAAAAATCGTCAAACTTTAAAATTGTATAACTTCGTGAAGAAAATGCTATACGATTTTCGGTCATTTGTGTAAAATATTCAAAAACTTGTTAAATGACATAAATATTATTTTATATAGATAAAAACCTTATAAAATTCTCTATACAACTGCATTCAGCAATTTTCAACTTTTGGTACAAAAACATTGCGAAAAAAATCGTCCGAAAATCGTATAACTTTGCAAACATAATTTGTGTGCCTCTCCGGATATTTGTTTAAAATGTGCAAAAACTTGTTAAGATATATATATATAGTTAATTTTATACACATAAATCGCTTATAAAATTCTCTATACAACTACATTTAGCAATTTCCAACTTTTGGAACAAAAAACATTACGAAAAAATGGTTAAACTTGAAAATCGTATAACCTTGCAATCTTAATTTGTGTACATTTTTGGATATTTGTTTAAAATGTACAAAAACTCGTTAAATCACATAAATATTATTTTATGTTTATGTGATTTTACCTCTTACCTATTTTATATAGGTAAAAAGCTTATGAAATTCTCTAAACAATTGATTTACCAAATTACATGTATTAGAACAAAAGATTACGAAAAAATCGTTAAATTTGCAAATCGTATAAAATTGCGAACGAAATGTTTTGTACGTTTTGGGACATTTGTTCAAAATGTGCAAAAACTTGTTAGAATACATATATGTAGTTAATTTTATATAGATAAACAGCTTATAAAATTCTTTAAACAACTACATTTATCAACAAAATTTTGAACAAAAACTCTAAGAAAAAAATCGTTAAACTTGAAAACCGTATAACTGTGCGAGCGAAATGTTTGTAAGTTTTCGGTCATTTGTTTAAAATGTACAAAAACTTGCTAAAATACACAAAAAATATTTTACATAATTAACAATCTTATATTTTATTTGCAGGTAATGACGGCTCCAAACTTGCAACTATTTTTACTCAAACCAGGATTGATTTGTTCGATGATCGAATTACCAGCCCTAAAGTTACCAGGTGGTGGTGCTACAGCTGGTTTACTTACTGCAAGCATGCAGGTAAAATATACCCCAAAATACATTAATTTAATTAAACTTATAATCTAAATTATTATTTCTATCAAGGTACGTATGTTGTTACGTGATCTATCCGGTAAATCAAGTTGGGACACCACAATTTTATACTGCGAACTGGAAAACATTCCTCGACCAATACCTTGTGAACCCATGGAAATCCATTACGCAAAAACTTTAGGATTGGGAAATGCTGAAAATCAACAACCCATGTCTTTGTCGATGACTGGAAATCAGATTTTATCCTTGGGTTTGCCCAGAGACGCTTTAAGACATAGACCAGCTGATCAGTTACCCTTGTCAGAAAATTCTGCTTGTGATTTGGACCAACTGGACGATGTAAGTAGATCAGATAATATTATATTTTTTATAAAATAAATCTTTATTTATTATTGTTTTTTTCTGCAGCTTTTGCAATATATAGGACATACCAGTCCTGAGTGTTTGACTTCAGAAAATTCGCCTTTGAACAGTGCGGCTTGTCCACCGATTGATAATAACTTGGAAGCACAAATAATTTCTTCGATTTTGGGACAACGAGCTTCTGAGCAAGAATATCTTGCAAGGGAACAACATCTAACCAGGTAATAAATATATTGTAAAAATATTTTTAACTTCCCGTAGGGGACAAGTTATACTAATCGACCAAGAATCGAAAATGAAAATTTTGCATATTTTCGCGTTTTAACAAAATGTGTGCGTGTGTGGAGACAATTTTTCGTAAATTTTGGACGTATGAATGAACCGATTTGAAAAATTCAAAAAGCAATCGATTTCTATTGTTAGGGAGATGTCCTGATTAGTTTTTGGCAAAGGCAGGTCTAGCCGTTACGGAGATACTGAGCAAAAATACGATTCAAGTTTAACAATTTTCTTCGCAAAGTTATACAATTTTAATGTTTGACGATTTTTTTCATCATGTTTTTGTTCCAGAAGTAGAAAATTGGTAAATGCACTTCTGCAGAGAACTTTATAAGTTTTTCACTATGTAAAATAAAATTTATGTATTTTAACAAGTTTTTGCACAATTTAAACAAATAACCAAAAAACGTACAAGCATTTTCTTCGCATATTTATACAATTTTAAAGTTTGACGATTTTTTTCGTAATGCTTTTGTTTCAAAATATGAAATTTGGTAAATGCAGATGTTTAGAGAATTTCATAAAGTTTTTCTCTATGTAAAATAAAATTTATGTATTTTAACAAGTTTTTGCACATTTTAAACAAATATCCAAAAACATTCACAAATCATGTTTACACAGTTAAACGGTTTTAAAGTTTGACGATTTTTTTCTTAATGTTTTTGTTCCAAAACATAAAATTTGGTAAATGCAAATATTTAGAGAATTTTAAAAGGTTTTAATCTATATATAATAAAATGTATGCATTTTAACAAGTTTTTGCACATTTTAAACAATACCAAAAACCGTACAAACATTTTCTTCGCAAAGTTATACAATTTTAAAGTTTGACGATTTTTTTCGTAATGTTTTTGATAATGAAAATTTATGTATTTTAATAATCTTTTGCAAATTTTTAACAAATGTCGAAAACCGTACAAATATTTCGTTCGCAAAGTTATACGATTTTCAAGTTTAACGATTTTTTTCGAAAATGGAGTTTTTGACAGAACGGAGTATCCGATTTGAATGATTCAAAAAAACATTCAATTTGTAATGATTGGAAGAAGTGGTGATTAGTTTTTGGCAAAGGCAGGTCTGGCCGTTTGGAGATACCGAGCTAAATGTGCAAAAAATGACAGTTTTTGAGAGAACCGATTCGAATTTTTAAAGCCTCCGATTCGAATGATTTAAAACTTTCTGATTGTGTTGACGAAACGATTGCTTTTGGAAAATAAATTCATGATTTAATTTTTTTTCAAAAAAATTTTTTTTTGTATATCAAAAATAATTAAGATTTTAATTTTAATTCTGGCTAAAGTTCTAAAGCTCACTTATATGAGGGTTTTTCCTAAAGCAATATTTGTTCCGGGTTTTGATTTTTTGTCCTGGATTTTGATTTTCTGTCCCGGATGTCCCGGTTTTCCGAAAATCAATAGTTAAATTAACAAAAAATAAGGAAAAAAACTAACAGATGCATAATTTTTGTCAAATTAATTATGAAGAAAACTGAATAGAACATATAGATAAAAAAATATAAGATATATTTTAATATCATAGATAAAGAAGTCTTCGAAGTAAGTCGAAGGATAAAGCTCTTACTAAAAGTCCGCAATTAAGATAAAAAAATATTTATTTCAAAAAGTATTTTTTTTATCCTTGAATAGCATTTGTTATATAAACGACTAACACGTCCCGGATTAGCATAATTAAAAATAGCCATCCCGGATTTGACTTTAAAGAAATAATTTTAATTTTGCAATTCACTTTATAAAATTAAAATATTAGACAGTATTTATAATAATCTATTCGAAAACATTTAATTTTCCTCGAACATTTCGTTACGGTACGGGAAGTTCCAGCAATTTGCCTTAAGGCAAGATGTCATAGACCACTAGTTTTTGTATTAGCCCATCACTATTTGTGCACTCATTTAATATATCTGTTGTAACTTTTAAACGGTTCGTCTAAAATACATAAAATATTCTGCAAATTTGTACAAAATTAAATAATCTAAAATATCTTCTCACACCCTAACTCTGTATACTTTAAAATCGCACTTGAATATGAAAAAAATTTTTGTCGCATTACAATTTTACATACTAATAAAATTTTGTTCCTTCTATTTTATTTTTCAGTCTAAGTCCTTTATCCGAGTGTCCCCCAAGAGCCCCAGAAAATCACACCCCATTCCAGCACTGTAGACTTTTATACAGTCAACTCGGGTTGGCAGGATGGACTTGTCGAAGACAACTACAATTATTAGCAAGAACTGATAGACTTTTAAGGGAATTGAGAAATTTGGACACCCAAAGGTAAAAAAAAATCATATATAATTTTAGGATTGTATCATTATTTATATATACAGTAGAATCCGATTAGTATGACACCGGACATATTGACAACCGCTTAATATGACGTAATCGCACTAGGAATTTGGTTTCCATATAAAATTCCTTAAAAAAACAGCTGTCTAGTCGGATATATTGACATCGCTTACATTGACATGTCGCTTATAATGACACATTTTTGCAAAAAAAATATGTCCAATTATAATGACCGACATGATTTTACATGATGTGGCCAAGTCTACGAAAGCAATTGCTATGTCTTTTATGCACAATAGCACCAGGGACTGTTTTTACAATAAAATTATGCAAAGAAATCAATCAAAAATTACTGGTTACTTACATTAAAAAACACATTTGTATGTTTATGAGTAGGGTAGACTAATTATTAATGGCCCACCACGGATATCTCATAAACAAATAAAATTAGATTTTTTTTAACAATTATATTTGATAGTAGAGGGCGAAAAATGTATAAATTCATAACCAGCCATCACCTTTATTTTTATGACTTTGCTATCAGAAGATAAGCAGCACATGACTGTGATAAAAAGGACCAGCTGAACCTTTACTTTTGGCAATAAAATAGTAAAGTTTAAAAAAAAGCAATTTTACAAGAGACTAATTGAATAAATTGTTATTCCGGCTCTTCTGATGAATATTTCTGACCAATAGCAGATCAATGTAATATACTGTGTTGTCTTTGTAACAAATATACCCACAAAATTAATTAATTAATAGAAGAAATTGCATCTGTTCGCCTCCTGATTGTTTCACTTTACCCCGTATGTGAAGTAAAATGGGTCAGATACCAAATGTTTAAAAAATAGTAAAAAATATAATATTTATATAATTAGGAATTATGTACATAGTTCGATAGATGCTTCTTTGATGTATGTTATGTGTTGTTCATTGGGTTTACACAGTATAATTACCGTAAGTCAAATTGGACCGTTGTGCCCCGCCCTACCCTATGTCAATTTTATTTTATATTAAATTTTAATGTGTCATTTTTATTTTTAATTAAAACGTTTGTATAGGATTTTCTTTTAAATTACTGAAACATGTAACATATTTGCATATTAAAAAGTTTTTCTTCAGTACGCTTTTAATGACGACCGGT
>NW_020537758.1:4150536-4179236 GCF_003426905.1 Ctenocephalides felis | reverse complement strand
ACCATTCTGGCAGTCATTCCGCGGTTGCGTCATCATCCCTTCAATTTGTGAAAATGTAAAAAAAACTGTTTTTATAACTTGCTCGCACAAGGCTAAAATTTTGAGGGTGTCTTCTTTTAACTGTTCAGAAAGCATATGTAAAAAGCCAGCCCATTCTGACGGTTGCAAGGGTCTGCCAGACGAGTACATAAAGTCACGACGGCGCAAGGGTGTTGGCGCATTGCCATACATAATTGACTAATACCCTTGTATTGAATAATTATACGCCATTTTAAAGGTCATTTTGAAAACACCGTTATACCAAACTCCAATCAACTTTGTATCTCACCTTATGGCCGAGATATCATTGAAAATATGCCAAAGTGGCCCCTTTTTCAAACTCAATTTTTGGCGTACCATAAAAGATATCGAAAAAAAAATTACGTGATTCTACTCATATTGGCTTAAATCACATAATGTATAGTAATATATGCTAAATAATCCTTTATTATTAGCTAAAAAGGATAAATAATTTTTCAATTAATGTTTTCGGATAGTGTGTTTTGGTTAATTACTTTATTATTAGTGTTATTTAAAAGCTTATTGTTTTCTCTTTTAGTACTGCAAATATGGTTTAAATCAAATTTGTGGAACACATTGAAAAATTGAAGAAACCAAACCATACACCCGCGCGTAACGCATCGCTTATCCGACCGAACGAATTCTATGCGGGCTACAATTAGCGTTACGCGCGGGTGTACTGGTTCTGGTTTCTTCAATTTTTCAATGTGTTCCACAAATTTGATTTAAACCATATTTGCAGTACTAAAGAGAAAACAATAAGCTTTTAAATAACACTAATAATAAAGTAATTAAACAAAACACACTATCCGAAAACATTAATTGAAAAATTATTTTATCCTTTTTAGCTAATAATAAAGGATTATTTAGCATATATTACTATACATTATGTGATTTAAGCCAATATGAGTAGAATCACGTAATTTTTTTTTTCGATATCTTTTATGGTTACGCCAAAATTGAGTTTGAAAAAGGGGCCACTTTGGCATATTTTCAATGATATCTCGGCCATAAGGTGAGATACAAAGTTGAAGTTTGGTATAACGGATGTTTTCAAAATGACCTTTAAAATGGCGTATTAATTATTCAAATACAAGGGTATTAGTCAATTATGTATGGCAATGCGCCCACACCCTTGCGCGTCGTGACTTTATGTACTCGTCTGGCAGACCCTTGCAACCGTCAGAATGGGCTGGCTTTTTACATATGCTTTCTGAACAGTTAAAAGAAGACACCCTCAAAATTTTAGCCTTGTGCGAGCAAGTTATAAAAACAGTTTTTTTTACATTTTCACAAATTGAAGTGATGATGACGCAACCGCGGAATGACTGCCAGAATGGTACTTTCTTAATGGGCCGATAATAAAATATCATTAAAAAAATTTCTGGCTTTGTGAAAACAGGTTAGTCAAATAGTTCACTGGCTCTTAGACTATGAGGGCAGGTCTAGCGGTTTCGGAGATTTAACGAAAAAAACGGTTAAAAATGATCATTAGACATATGCACAACAAATTATTAGATATTTTATAGAGATTTTAAAAATAAGTATAAATTTTGTTTGCATTCCTATGGGTTCCGTACCAATGTTTATCCGTTAAACAGCGACGCGGCGCTTACGCGCTTTATATTTTGTCTCTATGCAGTTAAAGCAGTACGATTGCTTTGAAAAAAAGTTCAGATCTTCCAAAATATGTCAAAATAAAGATTTTTTTTTTAATTTTTTTTCAAAAAGAATTGTCCAATTGTCCAATTTATAGTTTCTCAAAAGTCTAATTTTTTCGAAATAATTGTTTTTGAAAAATGTTATTCGTTTTTAAAAAAATAATAATTTTTGATACGGGAAGTTCCAGCAATTTGCCGTAAGGCACGATGCCATGCGCCCCACTACTTTTTTTTTAAATTTCATCCACATAGAAGGCCGGAATCACTGCAGCAGTGAAGCGCCTTTTTTTCGCGCCGTTGGAGATCGACAATAACTTAAAAAATATTTAATTTTTTTCTTCAAAAATTTTACTATGTATTCTTAAAACGTGTGTAAATATGTTCTTAAAATTTTGAAATAATTGATAAAGTATTTTTTTTAATATAAATTCCCAAAAAATCACCATTTTTAGGCGGTTGCACTAGTTGTGCCCCTTATATCCTGATTGGAAAGAGTCTGATTTTTTGTTTTGGTTTTTGGTTTTTAGATAATAGCGAATGCGATGGTCCAGAGCGTAGATCAGTGATATCAGGTGGTCAGGCTCGTGGATGGTTACCTGATGTGGCAGCTGTTCTTTGGTCCAGGATGTTGGGAGCTTTGGGTAATGTTAATCACATCAGGAGTGCACATCTTCATGCGCAGCTTTTTGAATACTTGGTACATTTGATGGAAACTTTGATAAAGGTAAGGCAATTAAATTAAACTAGTGGTGCATGGCATAGTGCCTTAAGGCAAATTGCTGGAACTTCCCGTACCGTAATGAAATATTCGGGAAATCTTAAACGTTTTCAAATATATTATTACAAATACTGTAACTTTCATTATTTTTCTTGCTATCTTATTGTTATATCTGTGCAAATCAAATGCAAATCATACGAGTAAATCAATTTATCTCCAGAACATTAACAATCGTCATTTCATTTCGAATTCAATTTAAAAAAAATAGTTGCCTAATAGTTGCTCAAAAAATTGAAAAAGTGCTCCCGTATAGTCAGAGTCTAAACGCATTTGCACACAATTCTGTGCAACATTTTCACTTACACTGTGCTTAGCTTGTCGGCATTTTCACATTTTTCAATAGTTTACACAAAATTGGAAAAGTGCTTCAGTACTTTTCCTTTACTAGACTGTTTAAGTCTAAACATTTGTACCAGAGTGGCGCTTAGACTGTGCTTAGTCTGGGTAATTTTTTGAATTTTTAATCCAAAATTACAAAAATATTTTATGGAAAATAAAAAAAGGTGTAATAATTTTTTATCCTCAAAAGCAATTGTTTTGTCAATACGAGCACAAAGTTTTTTAGACCATTCAAATCGGACGTTTAGTTCACTCAGACATTTTTTGCACATTTAGCCTTGTACCTTCGAAATGGCTGGGCCAGCCTTTGCGAAAAACTAATTAGCACGTATTCTTATCAATATGATTCGAATGTTTTTTGAATTATTCAAATCGGTTGACCCGTGTTACCGAAATTGTCGACGAAAATTTGTATCCGCACACACACAAATACACAAACATATACATACTCACACATATACACACACATTTATACATTTTTACGCGGTATACATCATCACGTCATAGTTCATTTATGTTATTATTTTTGTATTACTGTTTTTATTTTAATTAATTTAATTTTGTAAATAAGACATTAAAGTCTTGATTAACAAAAATAAATTATAAGAAAAAAAAATTATCCATTTTTTCTAAAGTAAGCCAAAATTTTCAAAAGACTTTAAAACGTAACTAGTGTTATAATACTTATAATGGCCTTAGGGCAAATTGCTGGAACTTCTCGTTTGGCCAAAATTAAATTGTTTAAAAAAGATTTAATTTTATTTTAACCTTTGAAAAAATTAGATTTTTGAGATATTTTAAATTTTTTTTCAAAGCAATCGCACTGCTTCAGCTGCATAGAGACGCAATACAGAAGCGCGTAAGCGCCGCGTCGCCGTTTAACGGACAAATGAAATAGAAATGTAAAGAAAATTGATACACATTATTCAAATTTCGATAAAATATCTGATAATTTGATGTGCATATGTCTAATGATCATTTTTGACCGCCGACTGACATTTTTTCACTTTTTTTACTAGATCTCTGAAAGCGCTAGACCTGCCTTTCCAAAAATTTGATCAGTTCTTTATCTTGTCAATACAAGTAAAATGTTTTTTGAATCATACAAATCGGACACTCCGTTCACTAAAAAATTGAGTTACCGTTTATGGCACTTTTGTCAATTACCATTTTTGGCACTTTTTCCATCGTATCTTCGAAACGGCTAGTCCTGCCTTTGCCAAAAACTACTCAGCACGTCTCCTTATCACTAGGAATCGAATAATTGAAATCGGTTGAACCGTTTTCCCGAAATCGTCGACGAAAATTTGTATCCGCATACACATACATACATCAATTTTTTCAAAGTTTGCCAAAATGTTCAGAAACTTTTCATAAAAAAATCTTCATTTTCGATTTTTTTGCGATTACTATAACTTACTCCACGAGAAGTTAATTAAATGCATATGCATAATGAATTTTGTTTGATTCTGTTTCCACAGATGAAAGAAAATATTGGTGTCCCTAATGATAAAATCACTGGTCCATCTATTCCGGACCTGGTGCCTCCAATAGGACTTTTGGCAGCTTGGTGCTACGATGCCATCGATTTGTTCCCAGAAAATCCAACTGGCAATAATAATCCTATACGATTGTTATGTTTGATTGCCAGACATGGAGGACCAATGTCGAAGGAACAACTTCCCATGTTTTACAGCACTTTACATAAAGGTAATAGAATTATATTATTTCAAAGTTTGACGACTTTTTTCGTCATGTTTTTGTTCTCAAAGTTGAAAATTGGTAAATGCAGCTGTTTAGACAATTTTATAAGCTTTATGCCCGTATATAATAAAATTTAGGTGATTTAACAAGTTTTTGCACATTTCAAACAAAAACCAAAAAAAGTACAAACATTTGGCTCGCAATGTTATACTATTTTAAAGTTTGACGATTTTTTTCGTCATGTTTTTGTTCCAAAAGTTTTATCTTTGTAAATGTAGTTGTGTAGAGAATTTTATGCACTTTTTAACTGTATATAACACATTTCAAGTGTTTGAACAAATTTTTGCATTTTTTTACAAACAAAAGCCAAAAAAGTACAGACATTTTGCTCGCATTGTTATACATTTTTGAAGTTTGACGATTTTTTTCGTCATATTTCTGTTCCAAAAGTTGAAAATTGAGAAATGCAGTTTTGTAAAGATTAATAATAATATTGAATAATATATATTATTTCTTTTATCCAGGTTTATGCGGTGAAGACAAATCAATTGGAAATACTGTGATTAAATATTTAGGCGGTCCAAGATTTTTGAGTCTGTTACTTCCTGGACATACTTTGTTGTTATTGGATTTGGTGCATGCAGCTACTGTGATTTTGACTTCATCTGATTTTGCTTCTCAGGTATATAATTGGTTTGTTTAATACAAATGATTATATTGGATTTAATCAATATATTTTTTGTCTGTTTAGATTCCAAGATACGAAGCAGCTTCTTTATTGGGTTCCTTGTTGTGTTTGCCAAATTCATCTTTGCCTAAACCAGTTTTGCAACCTGCATCTCCAAATGTTACTTTGATGGAGTGCCCAGATTTACAGGTAATTAAAGAAATTATATATAATACCTTAAGTGTACAACTTTGTTTGCGCCGTTTTTGCAATACGAGTTCTTTATAATAACGGCGGAGGCAAAGTTGTGCTTCTAATATATAGAAAATGTATATTTTTGATTTAGCTTCCGGACATTTTTTAGTTTTTCAATTATGTTTTAAAATTTTTGTTCCACATAAGAATAACTGAATAAACACCTAAATAACTACTTAAATTCTGAACTGTTCTGCCTAATTGTTGAATATTATACTGAATTATAAATGTTTTCAAAATATAACGAAAAATTAGAAATTGCAGAAATGCTTGTAGTTTTTCATAATTATTTTATAAAATAATTGACTAATAAATAACAAGTAAATCTAAAAATATAATTGAAAATCTATTAAAATTTTCTATAACACTATATAACTTTGATATATATTACACCAGATTCAAAATATCTATAATGCCTATTTATTTATTAATTACACAACTTTGCTTAAGCCGTTTTTACAACACGAGTTTCTTACAATAAAGACTAAAATTTTGATAAAAAACGTTCGTACTTAATATTTTGTTATATTTATAACACAAGTGTAGTTTATGTTTTTGCCAGAAAATCCGACAAACTAATTTTATAACAATTTGAGACCTGGAAAAAGTATGTGAGCTAATTTTTTATCTTTCGCCGACATTTTTATTGTTTTCATTTTCAAAGTTTAACGATGTTCTCGCAAAGTTTTTGTTTCAAAAGTTGTAAATTGATAAAAGCAGTTGTGTAGAGAATTTTATAAGATTTTTATCTATATAAAATAAAATGCATGTGTTTCAACAAGTTTTGGCGCAATTTGAACAAATAACCAAAAAACGTACAAGCAATATTCATTCAAGCATTATTTTGCAACGTATTTCGCAAAGTTATACAATTTTAAAGTTTGACGATTTTTTTGCAATGTTTTTGTTCCAAAACTTGAAACTTGATAAATGCAGTTATGTAGAGAATTTTATAAGCTTTTTATCTATATAAAATAAAATTTGTGGAATTTAACAAGTTTTTGCACATTTTAAACAAATATCAAAACAGGTACACACATTTCGTTCGCAAACTCACACGACTTTACAATTCAACTATTTTTTTTTCGCAAAGTTTTTGTTCCAAAAGTTAAAAATTGGTGAACGCAGTTGTTTAGAGAATTTTATAAGCTATTTATCTATATAAAATAAAATTTATGTATTTTAACAAGTTTTTGCACATTTTAAACAAATATCAAATATAATATTTAAAAAAGGTACACACATTTAGTTTGCAAATACACACGATTTTACAACTCAACTATTTTTTTCGCAAAGTTTTTATTCCAAAAGTTAAAAATTGGTAAACTCAGTTGTGTAGAGAATTTTATAAGCCTTTTATCTATATAAAATGAAATTTATGTATTAATATCTTGTTATAATATAGGGTCCGCCAAATAATTTTTTTTTTACAAACTACTGAATATTTTCTAATTTTTTTTTTTTTATTTATAGTACAATCCTTTCAGTTAATAATGAAATTAATTTGGTTAATAATGATTATAATAATTTCATTCAAAATTGAAAAAAAAGCCTCGGCTGACCGTTGAAAAAAAATGAAAATTAAAAATGTTAGATGGCATACCCTATATAACATAATTTTCTTATATGATTGTATTTTAATTTTTTTAGGAACATGTCCTAAATGTGATTCTACGTTGTGCTCGTCGTGAACCAACAGCCCGAGCACGTTGTGTGGCCCTAAGTTCCTTGGGCCAATTTGTCTACCAACAATTAAATTTATCCAAGCCAAGTCCCAGAATCCGTGAGGCTGTTTTAGTACTTCTGCACGCCCTAAAGGTACAAAAATAACTATAATTTTCTTCCTTACATAAACCTATGACTTGATTTATTTAATTATCTTTTATAATTTTTTCTAGTTTCGTCATCGTGTAGCTGCCCATCATGCAGCCGAAGCCTTAGCTCTGACTTTAAATCACAAAATAATTGTAAGGCATTTTTATGATTTGCCAGCTGTGATAACAAGATCAATAGCATCTGCTTTGACTTACTTAAGTCCGGCCCTGAACAAAAAAACTACAGAACAAGACAAAAATTTAATTAATTCCATGATCATGTGCTTGGGTGAATTTTGTATGGGGATGACGCAGGAGTATCTTCTCAAAGTTTTTCCTGGGGAAAAGGACTCATTATTGTTACTGGTAAGTGAATTTTCAAATTTTTTAACTTCCCGTAGGGTAGTTACAGTAATGGGCCGAAAATCGAAAATGAAAATTTTTGCATTTCTCGACGTTTTCAAGGTTTCTGAACATTTTACAGGCATACCTCAGAAACTAAATGGACGTGTGTTTGTGTTTTGTGTGTCCGCATTTTTTCGTCCACGTTTACGGGCGCACGGATTAACCGATTTGAATGGTTTGAAAAACATTCGATTCCTATTGATAGGGAGATGTGCTGATTAGTTTTTGGCAAAGGCAGGTCCAGCCGATACGGAGATATGGAGCAAAGAGTGCAGAAAATAGAAATCGAGTTTTTGAGAGAACGGATCATCCGATTTGCATGATTCAGTTCGTAATGACGGGGAAAAGTGGTTATTAGTTTTTGACAAAAGTAGGCCCAGCGGTTTTGGAGATACAGAGCTAAATGTTAAAAAATGGCAGTTTTTGAGAGAACTAAGCGTCCGATTTCAATGATTCAAAGAACTTTCTGCTTGTTTCAACAAAATAATTGCTTTTGGAAATATTAATATTTTTGTAAATTTGGATTAAAAATTCAAAAAATTACCCAGGCTAAGCACAGTCTAAGCGCCACTCTGGTACAAATGTTTACCCAAGTGCGTTTAGAATGTTTATGTACTGGAGCACTTTTCCAATTTCGTGAAAGAAAAATTGAACTAGCTGTAAGTGGAATTCTGTCTTGAGGCAATTATGGCATCGTGCCTTAAGGCAAATTGCTGGAACTTCCCGTACCGTAACGAAATGTTCGAGGAATACTGAATGTTTTCAAATAGATTATTATAAATATTGTAACATTGTGTAATATTTATAAGAATTATATAAACTGAATTGCAGAGTTGAAATTATTTGTAAAGTATATTAGAACTATAGTCAGAATTACAAATAAAATCTGAAATATTTTCGATATACAAAAAACTAAAAAAAAAAAAAAAATTTGGAACAAATTTTTTTTTTCTAAAATCAATTATTTTGTTAAGGCAAGCAGAACGTTTTTTGAATCATTTAAATCGGACGCTTAGTTCTCTCAAAAATTGCCATTTTTTACTTATTTAGCTCCGTATCTTCAAAATGGCTTGACCTGCCTTTGCCAAAAACTAATAAACACTTCTCCCAATCATTACTAATTGAATGTTTTTTAGATCATTCAAATCGGATACTCCGCTCTCTCAAAAATTCGATATTTATTTTCTGCACTCTTTGCTCCGTATCTCCGAAACGGCTGGACCTGCCTTTGCCAAAAACTAATCAGCTCTTTTCCCCATCAATAGGAATCGAATGCTTTTTGAACCATTCAAATCGGTTGATCTGTACGCCCGAAAACGTGGGCGAAAATTTGTATCCATACATACATACACACACACACACATACACACACACACATATCCATTTTTTCTGAGGTATGCCAAAACGTTCAGAAACCTTCAAAACGTCGAGAAATGTAAAAATTTTCAATTCCGATTTTCGGTCCATTACAATAACTTACCCTACGGGAAGTTAAAAATGTGAAAATGCCGCCAAGCTAAGCACAGTATAAGTGAAAATGTCGCACAGAATTGTTTGCAAATGCGTTTAGACTATGACTATACGGGAGCACTTTTTTAATTTTGTGTAAATTAGGCAACTATTTTTTTTGAAATTGAATTCTAAATGAAATGACGATTGCTAATGTTGTGGACATAAATTGATTTATGATTTACATTTGATTTGCTCAGATATAACAAAAGATATCAAAAATAATGAAAGTTACAGTATTTGTTGTAATAATATATTTGAAAACGTTTAAAATTTCTCGAATATTTCATTACGGTACGGGAAGTTCCAGCAATTTGCCTTAAGGCACGATGCCATACACCACTAGTTTACTATGTTTTGTTTGTTTTAGGTTTTTAGAGTCCTTTACGCTTTGACGATGGGAAAGGCTCCAAGTTATGTACAAAAACATTTGGACAGCGATGAAAGCGATTTTAATTTTACAATTTCAGTCGACGACATGACTGATATAATACCTTTGACTTTATCGCCTTCATCCAACAGGAATTCAAATGCTGTGAATTCTATTAAACTTTGTGCTAAAACGGTAAGAGCAAATAGAAACACATCCAAATATAATTTAACCTATTTGTACGAAAATTTGTAACTAATTTTTGTTTAATTTATTCTTTTAGGTTTTGATGCATTTAGTAAATAACATCGGACATTTCCCGATGAGTGTGGGTGCAGCTAGACTTAGTTCATTAGTTGATGAATTTGATGATTCTTTAAGAAGTGATAATGATGCAAATAATCAAGTAAGTAAAAATCATTCATAGTTTAATTATAAATTACATATAAGCAATATTTTGCCTTAAATAATCGACAGAATTAATAAAAAATGAGATTTAGTTATTAGGTAGCATTTACAACAGTTTATATTAGATATAACGTGTTTGCTATATTAGTTACAACATTTAACATTTAGAATAAAAATATCTCATAAAGTAGTCATTGATCTCAACAAAACACAATGACTTAGTGGATAACACTAGTATGTTTTATTTATTTATTAACTTCCCGAAGGAGAAGTTTATGTTTTCATCAAAAAATCCGAATGGCTAATTTTATGTTTTCTCGACGTTTCAAGCCATTCTGAATCGAATGAGACCGAATTTGGAAAAAGTATGTGTGTGTGTGTGTGTGTGTGTGTGTGTGAACAGATTTTTTGCCGTAAATCGACATTTTCTCCAAAACGGCTGGAGCGATTTCAAAAATTTAAAAGCCATTTGATGTATCTCGATGAGGACTATCGTCTCTGAGTTTTGTGCGGCGATCGGCCGAGCCGTTTCTTTGTAAATTGCAGAAAAGTGAAAATTTTTTCGCCCACGTTATAGCCCGCAATTCTGAATCGATTCTGAAAATTCAAAAACCATTCGATAGATATTGGTTGGGAATCGTGCTGATTAGTTTTTGGTAAAGATTGGCCGGGCCGTTTTCTTATAATAACGTTTTTAAAAAAAAAATTTCGATGATTTTTATGATTTTTTTTTGACGGTAGATACCATAGTTTTCTAGGTCATACTAAAATATTACGGCCCTACGACAACTCGTTTAGCTTTAAAAATTCGTCAAAGTTTGCAAAAATTGGTATAGTTTTTTTGACATTTGTCAAAATTAGACTTTTGATCGACGTTTTCTCAAAAGCGCCTGAACCGATTTCAGAAATTTAAAAGCCATTTGATGTATTTCGGCGAAGACTATCGTTTGTCAGTTTTGTGCGACGATCAGCCAAGCCGTTTCTTTGTAATTTGAAAAAAGTGTTAAACTTTTCGTCCACATTTAAGCTCATCCTACCGAACCGATTTTAAAAAATCAAAAACTGTTTGAAAGATATTAGTTGGGAATGATACTGATCAGTTTTAGGTGAAAATCTACCGAGCCGTTTTCTTGTAATTAACCGTTGAAAAAAAAATTTAAGCCGATTTTTATGGATTTTTTTTTAGCGATATATACCATGGTCTTATAGAACTTACTGAAATATTACGGCCTTAAGACAAATAGTTTGATTTTAAAAATTCATCAAAGTTTGAGAAAATGAGTAGCTCTTTTGACATTTGGTAAAATTAAAATTAGACTATTTACTTGGTATAATGATAGAGTACTTGGTCTTGAACATAATAAATCATTAAAGTCCTGAAAACTGGTTCAATTATAAAAATTATTGATTTTTGAAAATTTGCTTTTAGAAAATACTCCGAGTTCGTTCGTTTTCAATTATGTGTAACAAATCCACTCGGAATACTTTTAATGACTCATAAATTAATTTATTTTTTATTGATTAAGTCGATTATTTAAATATATCGGGAAGTTCATGTAACTTGCCTCAAGGCTAAATACCAAACCAACTAGTTTATTTAAATTTTAATGAATAAATAAATAAAAATACGTTTAAACTTTGCAAATCGAGTTGCTTTAAAACCAAAATTTTCCTTACACACTTTTCTATTTAACTTATTTGTGTTAATTTTTTTTAAATCATAAATATGTTAAGAATATTAATAACCATAATAATTAATTTTACGTGTATTAATTATTTTTTAACTTTTAGAACAGAAAAATCATAAAATTTGAAATGGAAATATGTTTTATATAAACTGGTTGTTTTATCCGTTACATTTTTCCACTATTCATATGTTTCTTGTAAAAACGTGTTCAAATACATAAATTTTATTTGATATAAATAAAAAGCCCATAGATTTATTTACATAACTGTACAAAACTGCATTTATCAATTTTCAACGTTTGGAACAAAATAATTACGAAACTAGTGAGGTGGGTGGCATCGTGCCTTAAGGCAAATTGCTGGAACTTCCCGTATCGTAACGAAATGTTCGAGGAATATTGAATGTTTTCAAATAGATTATTATAAATATTGTAACATTGTCTAATATTTATAAGAATTATATAAACTGAATTGCAGAGTTGAAATTATTTGTTTAAAGTATATTAGAACTATAGTCAGAATTAAAAATAAAATCTGAATTATTATTTTCGATATACAAAAAAAAAAAAAAAAATGAAACAAAAATTTTTTTTCCAAAATCAATTATTTTGTTAAGACAAGCAGAAAGTTCTTTGAATCAATTGAATCTGACGCTTAGTTCTCTCAAAAACTGCCATTTTTTGTACATTTAGCTTTTTATCTCCGAAATGGCTGGGCCTACCTTTGCGAAAAACTAATAACCCCTTCTCCCAATCATTACTAATTGAATGTTTTTTAGATCATTCAAATCGGATGCTCCGTTCTCTCAAAAACTCGAATTCTATTTTCTGCACTCTTTGCTCCGTATCTCCGAAACGGCTGGACCTGCCTTTGCCAAAAACTAATCAGCTCTTTTCCCCATCAATAGGAATCGAATGCTTTTTGAACCATTCAAATCGGTTGATCTGTACGCCCGAAAACGTGGGCGAAAATTTGTATCCATACATACATACACACACACACACACACACACATCCATTTTTTCTGAGGTATGCCAAAGCGTTCAGAAACCTTCAAAACGTCGAGAAATGTAAACATTTTCAATTCCGATTTTCGGCCCATTACAATAACTTACCCTACGGGAAGTTAAAAAATCTTCAAACTTTAAAATTTGTATAACTTTGCGAAGAAAATGCTATACGATTTTCGGTCATTTGTGTAAAATATTCAAAAACTTGTTAAATGACATAAATATTATTTTATATAGATAAAAACCTTATAAAATTCTCTATACAACTGCATTCAGCAATTTTCAACTTTTGGTACAAAAACATTGCGAAAAAAATCGTCCGAAAATCGTATAACTTTGCAAACATAATTTGTGTGCCTCTCCGGATATTTGTTTAAAATGTGCAAAAACTTGTTAAGATATATATATATAGTTAATTTTATACACATAAATCGCTTATAAAATTCTCTATACAACTACATTTAGCAATTTCCAACTTTTGGAACAAAAACATTACGAAAAAATGGTTAAACTTGAAAATCGTATAACCTTGCAATCTTAATTTGTGTACATTTTTGGATATTTGTTTAAAATGTACAAAAACTCGTTAAATCACATAAATATTATTTTATATAGGTAAAAAGCTTATGAAATTCTCTAAACAATTGATTTACCAAATTACATGTATTAGAACAAAAGATTACGAAAAAAATCGTTAAATTTGCAAATCGTATAACATTGCGAACGAAATGTTTTGTACGTTTTGGGACATTTGTTCAAAATGTGCAAAAACTTGTTAGAATACATATATGTAGTTAATTTTATATAGATAAACAGCTTATAAATTCTTTAAACAACTACATTTATCAACAAAATTTTGAACAAAAACTCTAAGAAAAAAATCGTTAAACTTGAAAACGTATAACTGTGCGAGCGAAATGTTTGTAAGTTTTCGGTCATTTGTTTAAAATGTACAAAAACTTGCTAAAATACACAAAAAATATTTTACATAATTAACAATCTTATATTTTATTTGCAGGTAATGACGGCTCCAAACTTGCAACTATTTTTACTCAAACCAGGATTGATTTGTTCGATGATCGAGTTACCAGCCCTAAAGTTACCAGGTGGTGGTGCAACTGCTGGTTTATTAACAGCAAGCATGCAGGTAAAATATACCCCAAAATACGTTAATTTAATTATTTATATAATCTAAATTATTATTTCTATCAAGGTACGTATGTTGTTACGTGATCTTTCCGGTAAATCAAGTTGGGACACCACAATTTTATACTGCGAATTGGAAAACATTCCTCGACCGATACCTTGTGAACCCATGGAAATCCATTATGCAAAAACTTTAGGATTGGGAAATTCTGAAAATCAACAACCCATGTCTTTGTCGATGACTGGAAATCAGATTTTATCTTTGGGTTTGCCGAGGGATGCTTTAAGACATAGGCCAGCTGATCAGTTACCATTATCGGAAAATTCTGCTTGTGATTTGGACCAACTGGACGATGTAAGTAGATCAGATAATATTATATTTTTTATAAAATAAATCTTTATTTATTATTGTTTTTTTCTGCAGCTTTTGCAATATATAGGACATACCAGTCCTGAGTGTTTGACTTCAGAAAATTCGCCTTTGAACAGTGCGGCTTGTCCACCGATTGATAATAACTTGGAAGCACAAATAATTTCTTCGATTTTGGGACAACGAGCTTCTGAGCAAGAATATCTTGCCAGGGAACAACATCTAACCAGGTAATAAATATATTGTAAAAATATTTTTAACTTCCCGTAGGGGACAAGTTATACTAATCGACCAAGAATCGAAAATGAAAATTTTGCATATTTTCGCGTTTTAAAAAAATGTGTGCGTGTGTGGAGACAATTTTTCGTAAATTTTGGGCGTATGAATGAACCGATTTGAAAAATTCAAAAAGCAATCGATTTCTATTGTTAGGGAGATGTCCTGATTAGTTTTTGGCAAAGGCAGGTCCATCCGTTACGGAGATACGGAGCAAAAATGGAGTTATTGACAAAGTTATACGATTTTCAAGTTTAACGATTCTTTTTCGTAATGTTTTTGTACCGAAACATAAAATTTGGTATATACAGTTTTGTAGGAAATATCATAAGCTTTTTCTCTATATAAAATAAAACTTATGTGTTTTAACAAGTTTTTGCACATTTTAAACAAATATCCAAAATCACAAATTATGTATACAAAGTTAAACGGTTTTAAAGTTTGACGATTTTTTTTAGCAATGTTTTTGTTCCAAATCATAAAATTTGGTAAATGCAAATGTTTAGAGAATTTTATAAAGTTTTTCTCTATATAAATAATATAAAAGTTTTTGCAGATTTTAAACTAGACACAAAAAACCTACAAACACTTCGTTCGCAAAGTTATACGATTTTCAAGTTTAACGATTTTTTTCGAAAATGGAGTTTTTGACAGAACGGAGTATCCGATTTGAATGATTCAAAAAAACATTCAATTTGTAATGATTGGAAGAAGTGGTGATTAGTTTTTGGCAAAGGCAGGTCTGGCCGTTTGGAGATACCGAGCTAAATGTGCAAAAAATGACAGTTTTTGAGAGAACCGATTCGAATTTTTAAAGCCTCCGATTCGAATGATTTAAAACTTTCTGATTGTGTTGACGAAACGATTGCTTTTGGAAAATAAATTCATGATTTAATTTTTTTTCAAAAAAAATTTTTTTTTGTATATCAAAAATAATTAAGATTTTAATTTTAATTCTGGCTAAAGTTCTAAAGCTCACTTATATGAGGGTTTTTCCTAAAGCAATATTTGTTCCGGGTTTTGATTTTTTGTCCCGGATTTTGATTTTCTGTCCCGGATGTCCCGGTTTTTCGAAAATTAATAGTTAAATTAACAAAACTTAAGGAAACAAAGTAACAGATGCATAATTTTTTTCAACAATTTGAAATATTAAATATTATGAAATAATCAATATTATGAAGAAAACTGAATAGAACATAGATAAAAAAAATATAAGATATATTATAATATCATAGATAAAGAAGTATTCGAAGTAAGTCGAAGGATAAAGCTCTTACTAAAAGTCCGCAATTAAGATAAAAAAATATTTATTTAAAAAAGTAGTTTTTTTATCCTTGAATAGCATTTGTTATATAAACGATTAACACGTCCCGGATTAGCATAATTAAAAATAGCCATCTCGGATTTGACTTTAAAGAAATAATTTTAATTTTGCAATTCAAAATATTAGACAGTATTTATAATAATCTATTCGAAAACATTTAATTTTCCTCGAACATTTCGTTACGGTACGGGAAGTTCCAGCAATTTGCCTTAAGGCATGATGCCATACACCACTAGTTTTGTATTAGCCCATCACTATTTGTGCACTCATTTAATAAATCTGTTGTTACTTTCAAACGGTTCGTCTAAAATACATAAAATATTCTGCAAATTTGTACAAAATTAAATAATCTAAAATATCTTCTCACACCCTCACTCTGTATACTTTAAAATCGCACTTGAATTTGGAAAAATGCTCTTGACGCCTTACAATTTTACATTAGTAAAATTTTGTTCCTTCTATTTTATTTTTCAGTCTAAGTCCTTTATCCGAGTGTCCCCCAAGAGCCCCAGAAAATCACACCCCATTCCAGCACTGTAGACTTCTATACAGTCAACTCGGATTGGCAGGTTGGACTTGTCGAAGACAACTACAATTATTGGCAAGAACTGATAGACTTTTAAGGGAATTGAGGAATTTGGACACCCAAAGGTAGAAAAATATAATATATAATTTTAGGATTGTATCATTATTTTTTTCTTATTTTTTAGGTGTCGAGAAACCCACAAAGTAGCTGTGATTTACGTCAGTAGCGGCCAGGATGATAAAAATACAATTTTGAGGAACAGTTGTGGAAGTCAACCTTACGAGATGTTTGTTTCTGCACTTGGATGGGAGGTAATTTGTAATAGACTAATTTTTAATAAATTTAATTGTAATATTTAATAATAAATTCGTGGTGTGACTGGTGTGTGTGTGTGTGTTTTATTTAGGTGGAGTTGGAATCTCATACAGGATTTTTAGGAGGTTTGCAAAGACAAGGTTCCACAGGACAAACTGCTCCTTATTTTGCGACCTCGTTTTTGGAAGTTATTTTTCATGTGTCTACTAGGATGCCTTGTGATACACCTGAAGATATGTTGAGCAAGGTAAAACATTTTATTTATGCCCAATTTACTAATTTACAGTTAATAAGGCAATTGAGCAAGCTAAAATATTTTATTTATGCCCAATTTACTAATTTACAGTTAATAAGGTAATTGGTGCATGCATTTGTTTGTTATACTCGTTGTAACTTTTAAACGGTTTGTCTAATGTTGATGAAATATTTGCCTAATTTGTTTAAAATTAAATTATTTTTAATATTGTCTAACATTGTAACATTCTACAGCAACTCGGTATACTTTAATTTAATTTTTTTCTGCTAATTTTAACAATCACATTACAATACAATCTATAAGTTAAAAGTTATGGTATTGAAAATCAAAATCAAGAAGAAAAAAAAATAGAATAAAAGGAATTGAAGAAAAGAAATAGGATAAATAAATAAATAAATAATAATTAAAATAATAGTATTAATAATAAAAACAATAATCAATAATAAATAATAATTAAAAATAAAATTAAATATAATTAGAAATACTTTAAATTGCTTTAGAAAGTAGTAGTAAATCCGTAATAGAATCTATGTAATTTATTGACGATTCATGTATTTTCTTGTTACATTTGTTGTAACTTTTAAACCGTTTGTCTAATATTAATAAAATAGTTGGCAAATTTGTTTAAAATTAAATTATTTATAATATTGTCTAACATCCTATAACAACTCGGTATGCTTTAAAATTGCATTAGAAAATAGAAATTTAATTTGCGAGCGCCGTAAGAGCATTTATTTTTTATACGGTTTTTACAATTTAAATTATTTAATTATCATTAATTAGATGTTAAACAAATTTGTTTAAAATTAAATGATTTAGTAATCTTTTTAACAACAAAATGCTCTTTGGCAAATCGATCCACTATAAAATTGCCATTGAATCTAACTCTTACTATCAAACTAATTCACATTTTAAATTGTTTGTCTAATATAAATGAAATATTCGGCGAATTTGTTTAAAATTAAATTATTTATAATATTGTCTAACATTGTAAAAACCTACAACAACTTTGTATACTTTAAAATAGCAATTAAAAATATAATTTGATATGCAATTGTTCTTTATAATGTTTATACAAGTTAAATTCTTAAATTAACTTTAATTAGTTGTGAGTCAATTTTGTTTAAAATTAAATTAATAAATAAAATAAAAAAATAATTTGTTAATCTTTCTAACAACAAAAGGCTCTACAGCAAATCGATTTACTCTAAACCTGCAATTGAAATGAGAACTGTCTAATTATTGACGATTGTTACATGCATTTGCTTCTTATATTTATTGTAAAAATATTCGGAAAATTTGTTTAAAATTAAATAATCTATAATATTTGTTAACACTGTAACATTATACTGCAACTCGGTATACTTTGCAATAGCAATTAAAAATAGAATTTGATCTGCAATTCTTATATAACGATAATATCTATCTCATAATATATAAGTTTAATAATATACGTTATTATATCATCTTGAACCTTTTATGTCACGAATATATTAATTACTACTAAAGAAAATATTATTTTTTGTCTTTTTATCCCAAATCCAAATTTCTTATTTATAAAACGAAATTTTCAATATGTTTAAGCATTTTGCTTTGCGCAAATATGTATATTTTGTGTTTGATCACCATCTGAATTACTAAATTGATGAAAAGAAACCTTTATCTTGTTGATACAACTTGAATTATTTAATTATCTTTAATTGCATGTGAGACAATTTGGTTTAAAACTAAATAAAAAAAATAAAATAAAAATATTTATTAATCTTTCTAACAACAAAAAGCTTTATAGAAATTCTATTAACTCCAAAACTGCAATTGAATTGAACTATTTAATTATTGACAATTGTTGCCTGCATTTGTTTATTATATTTTCTTTAACTTTTGTACCGTTTGTCTAATATTAATGAAATATTTGGCAAATTTGTTTAAAATTAAATAATCTATAACATTTTCTAACATTGTAAAAACCTACAGCAACTCAGTATACTTCAAACAGAAATTTAATCTGCGAGATTATTATCTATGTAGAAACAAATTTAGTCAGGGTGCTCGTGCACATTTTATGTATCATTTATTCTAGTTTGAATCTTGAAAAAATTTGAAACGGTTTTTATGTGTTTTATCAAATTTAAAAAATTATTTGCCAAGTTATGCAATTTATAAATAAATGTATATAAAAATATTTTGAAAAAGGAAAAATTAGTACAAAATCCAAAAAATCTCAATACTTAAACTACATAAATAGGGAATAATAAATAAAATCATTAATAATCAATTGATTTTTTTAATAATTATTTTAAATTTTTTGATATTAACAAAAAACTTCATATTTTCGATTTGTTATTATTATTTATTCGTACTTTAACATATTATATTTTTATTATTTATTTTGTACTAAAAATGGGTTAAACAAAAGCTCGAAAAGTTTGTTAAAATTGTCCTTTTTTTTATTAATTTAAAAATTAGATGAATTTCAAAACAAAAATTTTAGAACTAATAAATAACATTTAATATAAATTATAATATAAGTATTTATTATAATTCAAGTGTTTTTGGTATCACATAACATTTGTGTAGACTTTTTTAATTTTTTTACTGATTTTTTGCCTTTTTTTTAGTTTTTTCGATTTTGTTTTTATTTAAGTTTTCTTGTCGATTTTTTAAATTTTTCGTCTTCTTCCAAATTTTGCTTATCTATTTTTTTTATTTTTTATCTTTGCATTTTCTTAATGTTATTTTATTTTTTGCTTTTCCAATTTTTTTGCAATCTTGTTTTAAATTAATTTTTTTGTCGACTTTTTTCAATTTTTTTGCTATTTTTTGCCGATTTGATTTTCGACTTTTTACAATTTTTGCCATTTCCTGTCGATTTTTTTGGTCATTTTCTAACATTGTAAAAACCTACAGCAACTCGGTTTACTTTAAATTGCATTAGAAAATAGAAATTCGATCTTGTCTAAATTCGTAATAGAGTCTAAGTATGTAATTAATTGACGATTCATGCATTTTCTTGTTATATTTGTTGTAACTTTTAAACCGTTTGACTAATATTAATAAAATATTCGGAAAATTGGTTTAAAATTGAATAATCTATAATATTGTCTAACATTGTAAAATCCTGCAACAACTTAGTATACTTCAAACAGAAAATTAATCTGCGAGATTATTATCTGTGTAGACACAAATTTAGTCAAAGAGTTTGTGTATATTTTATTTATCTTAATTTATATTATATAAGATTATTATTATTTTTCAGACTAGACATTTAGGAAACGACGAAGTACACATTGTATGGAGTGAACACTACAGAGATTATCGAAGAGACATTTTGCCAACTGAGTTTTGTGATGTTCTAATTGTTATATATCCTTTGCCAAGTGGTTTGTTTAGGATTACAGTAAATAAAAAACCTGATGTAAGTACCACGATTTATTATATATTGTATTTTGTAAACTAGTTGGTTTGGTATTTAGCTTTGAGGCAAGTTACATGAACTTCCCGATATGTGTAAATAATATACTTCATCAATCCTACTTTCAAAAAAACGATAATAATTTTAGCAAAGTTTGACGAATTTTTAATATTAAACTACTTATCCGTAAGGCCGTAATATTACAGTAAGTTCTATAAGACCATGATGTATATCGTCAAAAAAGTTCCATGAAAATCGGCTTAATTTTTTTTTTCAACAGTTAATTACAAGAAAACGGCTCGGTAGATTTTCACCTAAAATTAATCAGTACCATTCCCAACTAATATCTTTCGAACAGTTTTTGATTTTTTAAAATCGGTTCGGTAGGATGAGCTTAAATGTGGACGAAAAGTTTAACACTTTTTTTCAAATTGCAAAGAAACGGCTTGGCAGATCGTCTCACATAACTGACAAACCATAGTCCTCATTGTTATACATCAAATGGCTTTTAAATTTCTGAAATCGGTTCAGGCGTTTTTGAGAAAACGTCGATTTAAGGTCTAATTTTGACAAATGCCAAAAAAAAACGATATCAATTTTTGCAAACTTTGACGAATTTTTAAAGCTGAACCAGTTGTCGTAGGGCCGTATATTTTAGTATGATCTACAAGACTATGGTATCTACCGTCAAAAAAATAATCATAAAAACGTCGAATTTTTTTTTAAAAAACTTTATTACAAGAAAACGGCCCGGCCGATCTCTACCAAAAACTAGTCAGCACGATTCCCAACCAATATCTTTCGAACGGTTTTTGAATTTTCAAAATCGATTCAGAACTGCGGGCTAAAACGTAGACAAAAAATTTTTCATTTTTCTGCGATTTATAAAGAAACGGCTTGGCCGATCGTCGCACAAAACTGACAAACAATAGTTCTCGTCGAGATACATAGAACGGCTTTTAAATTTTTTAAATCGGCCCAGCCGTTTTCGAGAAAACGTCGATTTACGGCAAAAAATCTGTTCACACACACACACACACACACACACATACACACACACACACGCACACACACACATACTTTCTCCAAATTTGGTCTCATTCGATTCAGAATGGCTTGAAACGTCGAGAAAACATAAAATTAGATAATCGGATTTTTTGATGAAAACATAAACTCCTTCGAGAAGTTAATATTAAGTTTACAATTATCTTTCAGGTTCCATTTTTTGGTCCTGTACACGATGAAGCAGTCGTTGGTGGTTCCTGTTTGGCAGGATTGATCAGGTCGACTGCTATTAATGCCAGTCGAGCTAAGAGAACAGGACTTTCTGGATATCAACAATAGTAAGATAAAAGAAAATTATATATATATATATATATATATATATATTTGCATTGTTAAATTCATAATTTATTAATGCTATCCTTTGCAGTTACGAAGAACGTGTACGTTCCTTGGACGTGGTGGCTTCCAGATATTCAGAACGCACCACATTTGAAGACTTTTCTGCAAAAGTCTTTTTGTCCATCCCAAAGTTCTTTAACCATTGTTTCTGGGACATCAACAACCACTATGAGTGTTCCCGATAGTGGAAGACATCAACCAGTATCAGGCAGAGGTAATAAATAATTATATTATATATATATATATATATATTTATATATGTATTTATTTATTTATATATATATATATATATATATATATATATGTATATATTCATATGTCTATTATCTTTTCAGATTGGAATCCACCAGAGTTACAAAGTGGTGACCTGAATTTCCAGTCGGTGGATCTGAATCAGCATGCAAGTTCTCCGAGACCAATTAAAAGAATTGCAGGACATTTTACACACAGAAATAACGACCAGGAAAGTCCTACGATGGGCCAGAGGAGATATCGATAATTTGTGAAGAATATATTTGAATTGTCTATAGATCGAAGGATATTTATTCGGTATGTTAGAATATTTTTTTAAACTTTGAGAAAAGATATATTATATGAATGAGTATTTTTGATAGAAAAGAAAGCAGAATATATATATATATATATATATATATATATAAATTATAAGAATATATAACTAGCACACATATACAATTCTTATAGTAATATATGATAATTATATATAATTATTAAATTACAAAAACACCAATTTATTTATTCACGTCCAAACTTAACTCGAATTGACTACAATTAAACTGCATTTTTATTTTAAAAAATATATAGAAAAGTATTTATTTATGTTGCATTTTTTGTAATACTATACATTCCAAGAATCTAATCATTATTTATATATATATATATAAATTTAGTTTATAGTTTATTTTGCGAATATTATATTTGTTGGTTTATTTTTTATGGAAGCATTTATTTTGTTTAATTTTTAATGACAATAACAAATAATAATAAATGAATCAACTATAATTTTATTGACTTAATAAATTAGAAGAGTATTATTGAAAAGTTCAGATATTCGAATACTTGACTGATGAATTTATAAAAATTATATAATGGAATAGTTTTTATATATATATATATATATATATATATATATATATATAATTTCTGGGCAGATAAAAATTTATACCAAAATATATAAAAAAAAACTTATGCTTGTCTACAAATGATTTATTTCCAAAATTGTCTTATAGTTTATTTTTATTTCCAGTAGATTTAAATTTAATTTTTTTTTATTATTTTAAATATTTACATTTATTTTACAAAGACTAAATTGATTTTTGTTTAAATTTTGTTTTTAAACCGGAAAATTACAAAAATAAGAAGGAAATGTTTATAATTTTAATTTATAACCATTATCAATTCTTTAAATTTTTTTTATTCTTTAAAGTTTTTCAAAAAATTGGAGAAACTATGTGTTTAAAATTATCCGGAAGTAAAAAAAATACCTTTAACAATTTATATTTGTACAATTTTTTTTGAGGAAAAAGCCTAAAAAATCATTAAATTCTTTTGCCCAGAAAATATTAACTGCCCAGATATATATTAAATATATATATATATATATATATATTCCATTATTACTATTTTAATAAAAGTATTATATCAATTATATATTTATGTATTAATTTATATTAATTATATTAACTTATAAAAAAGCTACTTAATTATATTATAGAACTGCACATTTTACTTTTGGGTGTAGGAAAAATTTCTCAGTATTTGTTAAATTGATATAAATATTATATATATATATATATATATATTTATATATATATATATATATAATTAATTTTGAAAATATATAAAAGTATTAATTATAAATATATTTAAATTTAAACCAGAAGAGAAGCTATTAGATTTAAGGTAAGCATTATATATATAATAATATATTATATTATTATATTATATATACAATTGTGCTAACACAAAGGTGCTCTGTGAGAAAATATTTATTGTTTTTAATATTAGATTAATTAATAAGGCATTAAATATATGGCTAGTCCTAACAATACAAACTGGTTTTATTTTCATGCATTCATTTATTACATGTCTTGCAACTTTTAAACCGTTCATCCTAAATATATAAAATATTTGACAAATTTGTACAGTATTAAATTATCTATAATACTGTCTAATATTTTAGCCCTCTACAGCAACTCGGTATACTTGAAAAATGTATTTGAATGTAGATAATTAGCTCAAACGCGTTGATAGTATTTTTTGATTGAGTTTACGCAATTTGCATTAAGACAAAATGCCACTTACACCTAGTTATTATAATTATTATGAAATAAAAGCAGAAATTAAATTGATATTAGTTCAGCCTATATATTGAAGTGTAAATGATCAAAATTGGGTCTCGCAAGTTCTATTTTAATAATGCTTAGAATTAGTAGGAGCTTATGTGGAAAATTTACTCAAAAATAAATAAAGAATGAATAATATATATACTTATATAAATATATATATATAAAATTATATAAATATATATACATGGTCTGTTCAAAAAGTACCGGAATTACTAATAATTAAATTTCGCGGTCGGGAGGTCTGATTGTCAAAGTTTTTTTTTATTGGGTTGGTATACATGCCCTAAAGTATGAGGAATTTTCAGCTATATTCACTGTTTTACTTTGTCTGTGGTAGTCGCTAAGTTCGACGTGTTTTTCTGAGCTCGGCGATTTTTACAATGGAAGAATGAAAAAATCAAAGAATTTGTATTAATTTTGCGTAAAAAATGAAATAAAGTGTTGCAAAGTGCAAAAAAAAATCACCAGATATGGCTCCGTGTGACTTTTTCCTATTCCCAAAGTTGAAGAGACCCATGAAAGGACGGCGGTTGTCCTCGATGAGAAAATCGAGAGTGCTCAAGGACATATCAAAAAGTGAATATCAGGGTGCTTCGAAAATTGAAAAAACGCTGGCATAAGTGTATTAATCTGGGGGGACTACTTTGAAGGGGACACATTAATGTAGACGAATAAATAAATATTTTTTTGAAAAAAACGAAATTACGAAAACTTTTGAACAGACCTCGTATATATATATATATATATATATATTATTTATTGGTTTATATATTGGAGTATGTAATATAATATAAATATATATACTTTCAAAAATTTTCTAAACGTTTTGACTCCTAATTCAATTATTCTTCATATAATATTAATTTGCAAAGTTAAATGATAAAATATATAGTAATAACAAATATAAAGTTATTGAATAATTGCAAATTAATTTAAATTAAAGACAAAGTGTCAAAAATTTGAACAAAATTGGCAAAAATTGGAGAAAGACGAAAATAACTAAAATCGTCAAGAAAATTTAAATTGAAATAAGTTTAATTCAATTTAAAGATAGAAGTGTGAAAAAAAATAAATTTAAAAACAAATCGGCAAAAATAGAAAAAGACGGAAAATAATGAAAATCAACAAGAAAAATTAAATTAAAACAAATTCTACAAAAAATAGCAAAAAATTGGGAAAAGACAAAAAATAACTAAAATTGGGAAGAAAAATTAAATTAAAATGAAATGGACAAAAAATTGCAAAATAGGAAACGGTCAAAAAAATAAGAAAGGACAAGAGTATTAAATTAAAACAAAATTGATAAAAGTAAAAAATTAAACAAACGAAAAATAAAAAATCGACAAGAAAAATTGATTTAAAAAAATGTAAAAAAAATTGACAAGGAAAAATTAAAATTAAAACTAAAATAGCATAAAAAAAATAATATGACTAAAAGTTTAAATATCGACAAAAAAATAGCAAACACAAATTAAAAAAAACGAAAAATGAAAAAGTCGGCAAGAAAAATTGATTTAAAACGAGATTTTTACAACTATAATTTTATTTTTTAAATTAATATTTTTATATGATAAATACAAAAAAAATATGAACTGGATTATTTTTATTATAATGTTCAATAATATTAGGAATTTATATATATATATATATATATATATATAGATATATATATATATATATATATCAAGGATTTTTATCTTTTATTGAGGATATATATATATATATATTGTTATAAATGTTTAAGTCTTATACAATGCACAGCCATAACATTTTACTCATAAACATGTTCTCTAAATAATTTTTTAAAAAATACCTACAAACGTTCAATCCTTAAAATATTCACCATAAACAGCAAAAATATTTAACCTTTCAAATTCTATAATTTTGAATAATTTTCCCCCAGCTTTCCATTTAAAATTCAATTTTAGTTTCTGTTGTCTATCCACTACATGCAACTCGACTCTAGTAGTAACTTAATATATTTTTGACTAAGGACATCGATTTCGTGAAAAACACGAAATGTTTTCAATTAAATAAAATAAATTTAAAATTATAAATGTCATTTGTATTATATTTTAGTGTTTGTTGAATAAAGTTTAATCAGATAATTAAAATCAGGTATGTATTGAGGTGATTTTAGAGGAAAAAACATGATGTTATATTTTCTTGTTAGGCTGAGAGGTTATTTTTAAAATTTTGTGCAGTTTTTATATAATGGGGAAAAAGATACATGGTAATAATAATTTATTATTTATTTAACAATGTTTTATTATGTACTATCACTTTATTATTTTTTTGATAAATTTTCTAAATATGAAGTTTGTAAGTATGAACTACTATTGTTTATTTTTACTGCTAAAACATTATTAATGTAAGTTTTCAAAATTATTTTATAAAATACCAGATATACTAGAAATTTATTCTTGAATCTCATTATTAATATATTATAAGATATCTAATAAAATCTAAATTTTAAATCGCTAAAGGCTTGTTTGGGGGATATTTTAACAATACTGATTTTTTTTTATAAATAAATACTAATAATGTAGATTTTTGAAATTATTTTTATAAAATACTATAATAAGTTATTATATACTACAATTTAGTCCAAAGCTCTACTATAATATTTTACCAGATTTTTCCAAAATTTAAACCAAACGTTTGTTGAGAAGAGGAAGAGAAATTTTTTCAATGTTTCATTTTTTATAAATAAACATTAATTATGCTTAATTTTTTAATAAATTAAATATTTAATTATTTATTATTTTATAAAATTATTAATATAAAAGATATTTATCAATGGTATTTTTACAAAGTTTTTGCCGTTTATTGTATTCAAATTTTCAAAGATATCTATTTCTATAAATTATTAATTATTTTTACTTAATTATTCTTTATTTATTAATTATTTTTATAAATTACTATAGTACTTGAAGTATTTATCAAAATTTATATTTTGAGTCCTTAAATGTTTGCTGTGAAGACATTTTTTCAAAGTTTTATTTTTTATAAATAAACAATAATAATGTAGGACTCAAAAATATTTTTATTAAAATACTAAAATACCTTAAATATTTACCAAAATATATTCTAAAACTTATTATTAATTTATAATTTTTCATAATACATTGAAAATATATTAATTGAATTGCTCAAAGGCTTGCTTGGAGGAACGTTTAAAGTGTTGATTTTTTGTATAAATAAACAATAATAATTTATGCTTTAGAATTTTTTTTTATAAAATACTTGATCTATTGATCAAATGATCAAATGATCTATTTATTGATCTAAATTTATTCTAAAATCTCATTATTATAATTATGAGATAATTAATAAAATTGAAATTTACAGTGGCTTTTTTTAATTTACCGAAGGCTTTTTCGGGGACAATTTTTTTAATATTTCATTTTTTATAAATAAATACTAATAGGTAAGTTTTAAAATTATTTAATTAAATACTACAATACTTGAAATACTATTGAAATTCATTTTAAAAATTGATTATTATATTTTACAAGATTTTTGCAAAAATTATAAGAGCCACCAAACGTTTGTTGGGGGAGACACTTTTCAATGTTTCATTTTTTGTAAAAAAATACTAATAATTTATGCTTTAAAATTATATACTGCAATGCTTTAAATATTCATCAAAATTTTTACCAAAGTTTTGCCGTTTTTTTTATATGTTCACAGATATCTATCCATATCTATTATTATTAATTTTTTATTAATTATTTCTATTTAATTATTTTTTAAAAATTCTACAGTACTTGAAATATTTTTCAGAATTTATTCTAAAATTTAATTACAATTATTTTACAAGATATTGCTTATAATATAAATTTAGAATCGCCAAAAACTTGTGGGGGGGACATTTTTTCAACGTTTTATTTTTTATAAATAAACAATAATAATATAGGTTTTGAAATTTTTTTAACAAATACTAGAATAATTAATTTTTGTATTAAAATTTATTCAATTGCAAATTTTTAGTGTTTTTTAAAACAATATGAAACTTAATTTCATAGTTTGTTCAATCGGCGGTCCATACCAAACCGAAAATAGGCCAAATGACGTCATTTTACACTTAACCTGGAACGAGGCCTCAAATTAGGGTTGAGCGCATTTCGGCGTACCGATTTCATGGGAAATTTTTTTTTGGAAATTTTCACACATTTGAATATGATATCAAGGACTACTATATACGTTTTTTAAACACATTTTACTCAATTTGAAAGCGAAAATTTGAAACCATTCACGTTTTTTTAAAATAATCCTACCAATAATCCAAAATTCGAATAATCCGACGTTTCGATAATCCGGTAATTCGATAATCCGGCATCCAAATATTCAGAATTTTACTTATATTTAAATATATGAACCATATCTACTATTACTATATTTCCAGCTATTTTGCTAAGACAAAAAATCTTGCCATCCAAAAATATTAAAAAAATGGAAAAATTACAACCGACCAGAAATCCGTCCAGCCGTTCGACCAGAAATCGTCGCTACAGCCATCAGTTGGACCAACAAAGTTTTTGATCTGAGATTTTGCTAAAAGCAGGTATGGATTTTACGATTTTTTAACTAACCCACAAATTAATAGACCCAGATAATAATAAAAATACTGTTTTTTG
>NW_020537758.1:4110773-4149536 GCF_003426905.1 Ctenocephalides felis | reverse complement strand
AACATTACACAGCAACTTGGTATACTTTAAAATTGCAATTGAAATTAGTAATTCAATCTAATCTAAATTGACCATCGATTCTTGCATTGGTTTATTATTTTTACTGTAGCTTTTCAACGGTTTGTCTAATATTAATAAAATATTCGGCAAATTTCTTTAAAATTATATAATCTATAATATTTTCTAACATTATAACATTCTACAGCAACTTGATATACTTTAATTTGCATTACAAAATAGAAATTCGACCTAATTGATTGATTGATCGACGATTTATGCATTGGCTTATTATATTTACTGTAACTTTTCAACGGTTTGTCTAATAGTAACAAAATATTCGGCATATTTGTTTAAAATTAAATCATCATAACATTTTCTAACATTGTAACATTCTATAGCAACACGGTATACTTTGAAATAGCAATTAAAAATAGAATTTGATCTGCAATTCTTATATAACGATAATATCTATCTCATAATATATAAGTTTAATAATATACGTTATTATATCATCTTGAACCTTTTATGTCACGAATATATTAATTACTGTAAAAGAAAATATTATTTTTGTCTTTTTATCACAAACCCTAATTTCTTATTTATAAAACGAAATTTTCAATATGTTTAAGGATTTTGCTTTGCGCAAATATATTTTGTGTTTGATCACCATCTGAATTACTAAATTGATGAAAAGAAACCTTTATCTTATTCATACAACTTAAATTATTTAATTATCTTCAGACAATTTCGTTTAAAACTAAATAAATAAAATAAAATAAAAATATTTATTAATCTTTCTAACAATAAAAAGCTTTATAGAAATTCTATTAACTCCAAAACTGCAATTGAATTGAACTATTTAATTATTGACAATTGTTGCCTGCATTTGTTTATTATATTTTCTTTAACTTTTATACCGTTTGTCTAACATTAATGAAATATTGGGCGAATTTGTTTAAAATTTAATAATCTATAACATTTTGTAACATTGTAACATTCTACAGCAACTCGGTATACTTTAAAATTCAATTGAAATTAGTAATTCGATTTAATTTAAATTGACCATCGATTTATGCATTTCTTTGTTAGATTTGTTGTAACTTTTAAATCGTTTGTCTAATAATAATTTAATTTGCGTAAAATTAAATTATTTATAACATTTTCTAAAATAGTAATATTCTACAGAAACTCGGTATACTTTAAAATTGAAATTAGTAAATCGGTCTAATCTAAATTTATTATTATATTTACTGTAACTTTTAAACCGTTTGTTTAATATTAATAAAATATTCGGTAAATTTGTTCAAAATTAAATAGAATATAATATTTGCTGACATTGTAACATTCTACAGCAACTTGCTATACATTTAATCTGCAAGCGCTGTAAAAGCATTTATTTATTATATTGTTTTTCCAACCTAAATTATTTAATTAACTTTAATTAAATAAATGAAATGAAATTCAAATAAATGAATAAATAAATAAAAAAAAATCTTAATCTTTCTAACAACAAAATGCTCTACAGAAATTCGATTTACTGTAAAACTGCAATTGAATTGAAGTATCTAATTATTGACAATTGTTGTCTGCATTTATTTGTTTATTACATTTGTTATAACTTTTAAATGGTTTGTCTAATATTAATGAAATATTCGGCGAATTTGTTTGAAATTTAATTATCTATAACATTTTCTAACATTGTAACATTCTACAGCAACTCGGTATACTTTAAATTGAATTAGAAAGTAGAAATTCGATTTAATCAGAATGTGTAACAGAATCTATCTAATTAATCGAAAATTCATGCATTTTCTTGTTATATTTGTTGTAACTTTTAAACCGTTTGACTAATATCAATAAAATATTCGGAAAATTTGTTTAAAATTGAATAATCTATAATATTGTCTAATATTGTAACATCCTACAGCAACATGATATACTTGGTCTAAGTTAAAAATGTTAAGAATTTAAATTATCTATTTGACAATCAGTTCATGCATTTGCTTATTAAATTTATTGTAACTTTTAAACCATTTGTCTAATATTAATGAAATATTCGACATATTTGCCTAAAATTAAATAATCTATAACATTTTCTAACATTGTAAAAACCTACAGCAACTCAGTATACTTCAAACAAAAATTTAATCTGCGAGATTATTATCTATGTAGAAACAAATTTAGTCAGGGTGCTCGTGCACATTTTATGTATCATTTATTCTAGTTTAAATCTTGAAAAAATTTGAAACGGTTTTTATGTGTTTTATCAAATTTAAAAAATTATTTGTCAAGTTATGTAATTTATAAATAAATGTATATAAAAATATTTTGAAAAAGGAAAAATTAGTACAAAACCCAAAAAATCTCAATGCTTAAATTACATAAATAGGGAATAATAAATAAAACCATTAATAATTCCATTAATTTTTTAACAATTATTTTAAATTTTTTAATATTAACAAAAAACTTCATATTTTCGATTTGTTATTATTATTTATTCGTACTTTAACATATTATATTTTTATTAATTATTTTGTACTGAAAATGGGTTAAAGAAAAGCTCGAAAAGTTTGTTAAAATTGTACTTTTTTTTATTAATTTAAAAATTAGATGAATTTTAAAACAAATATTTTAGAACTAATAAATAACATTTAATATAAATTATAATATAAGTATTTATTATAATTTAAGTGTTTTTGGTATCATATAACATTTGTGTAGACTTTTTTAATTTTTTTTACTCATTTTTGCCTTTTTTTAGTTTTTTCGATTTTGTTTTTATTTAAGTTTTCTTGTCGATTTTTTAAATTTTTCGTCTTCTTCCAAATTTTGCTTATCTATTTTTTTTATTTTTCATCTTTGCATTTTTTTAATGTTAATTTATTTTTTATTTTTTGCTTTTCCAATTTTTTTGCAATCTTGTTTTAAATTAGTTTTTTTTTGTCGACTTTTTTCAATTTTTTTTTCTATTTTTTGTCGATTTGATTTTTGACTTTTTACAATTTTTGCCATTTTCTGTCGATTTTTTTTGTCATTTTTTAACATTGTAAAAACCTACAGCAACTCGGTATACTTTAAATCGCATTAGAAAATAGAAATTCGATCTAATCTGAATGTGTAATAGAGTCTATGTAATTGATTGACGATTCATGCATTTTCTTCTTATATTTGTTGTAACTTTTCAACGGTTTGTCTAATATTAATAAAATATTTGGCAAATTTGTTTAAAATTAAATGATCTATAATATTGTCTAATATTGTAAAAACATACAGCAACTCGATATACTTCTAAATTAAAATTTTATCCGCACTATATCTGTGTAGATACAAATTCAGTCAAGAAGCTTGTGTATATTTTGTTTATCTTAATTATTCGGAACTTATATTTGTAGAAGAATATTTTTTGAGGAAAAAGCCTAAAAATCATTAAATTATTTGCTCAGAAAATATTAACTGCCCATACATACATATATATTTATATATATATATATATATATATATATATATATATATATAATTAAATATTCCATTATCACTATTTTAGTAAAAGTATTATATCAATTATGTATTTATGTATTAATTTGTATTAATTATATTAACTTATAAAAGAAGCTACTTAATTATATTATAGAATTGCACATTTTACTTTTGGGTGTAGGAAAAATTTCTCAGTATTTGTTAAATTGATATATCTATTATATATATGTATATATATATATATATATATATATTTATAAATATATATATATATATATAATTAAATTTGAATATATATAAAAGTATTACATATAAATATATTTAAACCAGAAGAGAAGCTATTAGATATAAGATAAGCATTATATATATAATAATATATTATATTATTATATTATATACAATTGTGCTTATATAATATTATTATTATTTTTTAGACAAGACATTTAGGAAACGACGAAGTACACATCGTATGGAGCGAACACTACAGGGATTATCGAAGAGACATTTTGCCAACTGAGTTTTGCGATGTGCTAATTGTTATATATCCTTTGCCAAGTGGTTTGTTTAGGATAACAGTCAATAAAAAACCTGATGTAAGTACCACGATTCATAATATATTGTATTTTGTAAATATTAAATTTACAATTATCTTTCAGGTTCCATTTTTTGGTCCTGTACACGATGAAGCAGTTGTTGGTGGGTCCTGTTTGGCAGGATTGATCAGGTCGACTGCTATTAATGCCAGTCGAGCTAAAAGAACAGGACTTTCTGGATACCAGCAATAGTAAGATAAAAGAAAATTATATATATATATATATATATATATATATATATGTATAAACTAGCAAACCCGACGAGCTCCGTTTCGCCACCAGATGATTTCGTGAGAAAGATGAAGAAATTTTTTGTTTGTTTTATACTTGAAAAGGCAAAATTTGATTTTATTATACAACAGTAATGAATTTATTTCGATTACAAAAATGAAGTGTTTTTTAGTTGAACTTCTCTAAGTAAATGAAAGTGAATCCGCAAATTATCCATTTCATTGAAGTGCTCTTTGGTAAACCACATTTTTTGTTTTTTGGTCTGACGTTAACACAAACAAAGCGGATGGTTTTCTAACTCATGAACAGGCAACGTATAACTGCCCATGTGAAAAACAATGATTTTCTAAATAATCTATTTGATATTTATCCCGCAAACACTAAGCGATTGCCTTTGCGAATTGTTATTGCGAACGCAATGCGAATTGGAAATTGCAATTGTTTGAAATCAAACGACCAGTCGGAATCATTGGTATGTCACCAAATCCCCAGCAATTTTTGATTGAATGGTGAAATTCAGTGCATGTACATCTTTATTCTTTGCGGCAAGAATTGCTCGTTGATTTAACCAAGCATAATTCTGAAAATTCTCACTAATGTCATTACTCGAATTTTTAATTACGGTGCGTGAAGTTCCAGGAATTTGAATTAGGGCACGATGCCATGTACCACTAATTTTCTTAGCTATAAACCTTGCGGAGCCCGGGACCTTTCCAACGAATGCAAATCGGTTTGTGCGTTCTGGAGTTATTTCGTCAGGAAGGAAAACCCGACTTATTTTTATAGATATAGAAGATATATCTATATAGTTAAATTCATAACTTGTTAATGCTATTGTTTGCAGTTACGAAGAACGTGTACGTTCCTTGGACGTGGTGGCTTCCAGATATTCAGAACGCACCACATTTGAAGACTTTTCTGCAAAAGTCTTTTGTCCATCCCAAAGTTCTCTAAACATTGTTTCTGGGACATCAACAACCACTATGAGTGTTCCCGATAGTGGAAGACATCAACCAGTATCAGGCAGAGGTAATAAAAAATAATTATATATATATATATATATATATATTTATATATGTATTTATATATTTATCTTTATACGAGGTGTGTTCAAAAAGTACCCGGAATTTTTAAATTTCGCGGGTCTGGAGTGTCTGATTGTCAAAATTTTTTTTTTATTGTGTTGGTATACATGCCCCTAAAGTATGATGAAATTTTCAGCTATATTCACTGTTTACTTTGTCTGTGGTAGTCGCTAAGTTCGACGTGTTTTTCTGAGCTCGGCGATTTTTACAATGGAAGAATTGAAAAGTCAAAGAATTTGTATTAAATTTTGCGTAAAAAATGAAATAAAGTGTAACAAAGTGTGTGAAATGTTACAAAAAGCCTATGGTGAGTCTGCTATGAAAAAAACAAGTGTTTACGAGTAGTGGTATAAGCGTTTCCAAGATGGCCGCGAAGACGTTGAAGATGACGAACGCTCCGGTCGACCCAGCACGTCAACAAACGATGAAAATGTGAAAGAAGTGGAAAAAATGGTTATGAATGTTCGCCGAATCACAATTAGAGAAGTTGCTGATGAAGTTGGCATATCAATTGGCTCATGTCATAACATTTTTCAAAACAATTCATGGCTGTTGCACCACGATAACGCACCTGCTCACTCGTCGTTGCTTGTTCGTAATTTTTTGGCCAAAAACAATACCGTAGTCATGCCCCAACCTCCATATTCACCAGATATGGCTCCGAGTGACTTTTTCCTATTCCCAAAGTTGAAGAGACCCATGAAAGGACGGCGGTTTTCCTCGATTGAAGAAAATCGCTGAGAGTGCTCAAGGACATATCAAAAAGTGAATATCAAGGTGCTTCGAAAATTGGAAAAACGCTGGCATAAGTGTATTATATCTGGGGGGGACTACTTTGAAGGGGACCACATTAATGTAGACGAATAAATAAATATTTTTTTGAAAAAACGAAAATTCCGGGTACTTTTTGAACAGACCTCGTATATATATATATATATATATATATATATGTATTTATATATATATATATATATATATATATATATATATATATATGTATATATTCATATGTCTATTATCTTTTCAGATTGGAATCAACCAGAGTTACAAAGTGGTGACCTGAATTTCCAGTCGGTCGATCTGAATCAACATGCAAGTTCTCCGAGACCAATTAAAAGAATTGCAGGACATTTTACACACAGAAATAATGACCAGGAAAGTCCTACGATGGGCCAGAGGAGATACCGATAATTTGTGAAGAATATATTTGAATTGTCTATAGATCGAAGGATATTTATTCGGTATGTTAGAATATTTTTTTAAACTTTGAGAAAAGATATATTATATGAATGAGTATTTTTGATAGAAAAAAAAGCAGAATGATATTTATATATATATATATATATATATATATATATAAATTATAAGAATATATAACTAGCACACATATAAAATTCTTATAGTAATATATAATAACTATATAATTATTAAATTACAAAAACACCAATTTATTTATTCACGTCCAAACTTAACTCGAATTGACTACAATTAAACTGCATTTTTATTTAAAGAAAATATAAAGAAAGTATTTATTTATGTTGCATTTTTTGTAATACTATACATTCCAAGAATCTAATCATTATTTATATATATATAAATTTAGTTTATAGTTTATTTTGCGAATATTATATTTGTTGGTTTATTATTTATGAAAGCATTTATTTTGTTTAATTTTTAATGAAAATAACAAATAATAATAAATGAATCAACTATAATTTTATTGACTTAATAAATTAAAAGAGTATTATTGAAAAGTTCAGATATTCGAATACTTGACTGATGAATTTATAAAAATTATATAATGGAATAGTTTTTATAATATATATATATATATATATATATATATATATATATATATATATATATATATAATTTCTGGGCAGATAAAAATTTATACCAAAATATATAAAAAAAGCTTTTGTTTGTCTATAAACGATTTATTTTCAAAATTGTCTTATAGTTTATTTTTATTTCCAGTAGATTTAAATTTAATATTTTTTTATTATTTTAAATATTTACATTTATTTTACAAAGACTAAATTGATTTTTGTTTAAATTTTGTTTTTAAACCGGAAAATTACAAAAATAAGAAGGAAATTTTTATAATTTTAATTTATAACTATTATCAATTCTTTAAATTTTTTTTATTCTTTAAAGTTTTTCAAAAAATTGGAGAAAATATGTGTTTAAAATTATCCGGCAGTAAAAAAAAATACATTTAACAATTTATATTTGTACATTTTTTTTTGAGGAAAAGCCTAAAAAATCATTAAATTCTTTTGCCCAGAAAATATTAACTGCCTAGTTATTATAATATATATATATATAATTATATATATATATATAGTTAATTATAATATATATATATATATATATATATTCCATTATTACTATTTTAATAAAAGTATTATATCAATTATATATTTATGTATTAATTTATATTAATTATATTAACTTATAAAAGAAGCTACTTAATTATATTATAGAACTGCACATTTTACTTTTGGGTGTAGGAAAAATTTCTCAGTATTTGTTAAATTGAAATAACTATATAATATATATATATATATATATATATATATATATATACATATATATACACTTAATTTTGAAAATATATAAAAGTATTAATTATAAATATATTTAAATTTAAACAAGAAGAGAAGCTATTAGATTTAAGGTAAGCATTATATATATAATAATATATTATATTATTATATTATATACAATTGTGCTAACACAAAGGTGCTCTGTGAGAAAATATTTATTGTTTTTAATATTAGATTAATTAATAAGGCATTAAATATATGGCTAGTCCTAACAATACAAACTGGTTTTATTTTCATGCATTTATTTATTACATCTCTTGTAACTTTTAAACCGTTTGTCCTAAATATATAAAATATTCGTCAAATTTGTACAGAATTAAATTATCTATAATATTGCCTAATATTTTAGTTTTAGTATTTGAAAATTGATAATTAACCTAGTATGTTATTTACACGTATTGGAAAGTATATGCAACTTGCCTAGAGGCAAAATGCCACTTACACCTAGTTATTATAATTATTATGAAATAAAAGCAGAAATTAAATTGATATTAGTTCAGCCTATATATTGAAGTGTAAATGATCAAAATTGGGTCTCGCAAGTTCTATTTTAATAATGCTTAGAATTAGTAGGAGATTATGTGGAAAATTTACTCAAAAATAAATAAAAGAATGAATAATATATATATATATATTAGGGTGGTCCTTAAAATGGTCATTTTCGAATTTCCTCGCTCCCAGGGGCTCAAATGGTTCCAAATAGATAAAAAACAATTCTCTGAAAGTTTTAGCTCTTAATATTAACATTTAGATAAAGCGCAATTCAATCAAAGTTTTGTATGGAAATAGCATGAAAAAATTTTCAAAAATTTAAAAAATGTTATTTAGATGTAATTTCGCGAACAAATGAATGAATAAAACTCATTCATTTGTCGCTAAGTTAAACCTAAAACATTTTTTTTAAATTTTCAAAATTGTTTCCATGCTCTTCCCATACAAACTTTGATTGAATTGCGCTCTATCTAAACGTCAATATTAAGAGCTAAAACTTTTAGAGAATTGTTTTTTATCTATTTGGAACCATTTGAGCCCCTGGGAGCAAGAAAATTCGAAAATGACCATTTTAAGGACCACCCTAATATATATATATATATATATTATATATATATATATATATATATTGGAGCATGTAATATAATATAAATATATATAATTTCAAAAAATTTCTAAACGTTTTGACTGCCAATTCAATTATTCTTCATATAATATTAATTTGCAAAATTAAATGATAAAATATACAGTAATAACAAATATAAAGTTATTGAATAATGACAAATTTAATTTAAATTAAAGACAAAGTGTCAAAAATTTGAACAAAATGGGCAAAAATAGGAGAAAGACGAAAATAACTAAAATCGTCAAGAAAATTTAAATTGAAATAAGTTTAATTCAATTTAAAGATAAAAGTGTGAAAAAAATGAATTTTAAACAAAATCGGCAAAAATAGAAAAAGACGGAAAATAAAGAAAATCATCAAGAAAAATTAAATTAAAACAAATTCCACAAAAATAGCAAAAAATTAGGAAAAGACAAAAAATAACGAAAATTGGGAAGAAAAATTAAATCAAACGGTCAAAAAATAAAAAAAGACAAGAGTATTAAATTAAAACATAATTGATAAAAGTAAAAAAAATTAAATAAACGAAAAATAAAAAAATCGACAAGAAAAATTGATTTAAAAAAATGTAAAAAATAAAAAACGAAATAAAAAAAAGAAAAAAACTGTAAAAAAGACGAAAAAAAATTGACAAGAAAAATTAAATTAAAACTAAAATAGCATAAAGAATTAATATGACAAAGGGTTATAAATATCGACAAAAATAGCAAACACAAATTAAAAAAAAACGAAAAATGAAAAAGTCGGCAAGAAAAATTGATTTAAAATAAAATAACAAACAAAATTTTTAACACTATAATTTTATTTTTTAAATTAATATTTTTATATGATAAATACAAAAAAAATATAAACTGAATTATTTTTATTATAATGTTCAATAATATTAGGAATTTATATATATATATATATATATTATATATATATATATCAAGGATTTTTATCATTTTATTGAGGATATATATATATATATATATATATATATATATATTGTTTATAAATGTATAAATCTTATACAATGCACAGCCATAACATTTCACTCATTAAACATGTTCTCTAAAATAATTTTTTAAAATTGCCTACAAACGTTCAACCTTTTAAATATTCACCATAAACATCCAAAAACTATCAACCTTTCAAATTTTATAATTTTGAATAATTTTTCCCCCAGCTTTCTGTCTAAAATTCAATTTTAGTTTCTGTTGTCTATCCACTACATGCAACTCGACTCTAGTAGTAACTTAATATATTTTTGACTAAGGACATCGAATTCGTGAAAAACACGAAATGTTTTCAATTAAATAAAATAAATTTAAAATTATAAATGTCAATTATAATATATTTCAGTGTTTGTTGAATAAAGTTCAATCAGATAATTAAAAATCAGGTATGTATTGAGGTGATTTTAGAGGAAAAACATGATGTTATGTTTTCTTGTTAGGCTGAGAGGTTATTTTTAAAATTTTGTGCAGTTTTTATATATTGGGGAAAAAGATACACGGTAATAATAAATTTATTATTTATTTAAAAATGTTTTATTTATGTACTATCACTTTAATTTATTTTTATGATAAATTTTCTAAACATGAAGATGTGTTATCAAGTATGAAAGTATATTATTTATTTTTACTGCTAAAACAATATTTATTTACAATATTTATAAAATACCAGATATACTAGAAAATTTATTCTTGAATCTCATTATTAATATATTATAAGATATCTAATAAAATCTAAATTTTAAATCGCTAAAGGCTTGTTTGGGGGACATTTTAACAATGCTGAATTTTTTTTATAAATAAATACTAATAATGTAGGTTTTGAAATTATTTTTATAAAATACTATAATAAGTTATTTATATACTACAATTAATTCCAAAACTCTACTATTAATATTTTACCAGATTTTTCCAAAATTTAAACCAAACGTTTGTTGGGAAGACATTTTTTCAATGTTTCATTTTTTATAAATAAACATTAATTTATACTTAATTTTTTAATAAAAAAATATAATTTTTTTAATTAATTTAAAATTAAATTTAAATAAAAAATTTATGATTAATTTTTTAATTAAAAAAAAAATTTAATATAAAAATAATTTAATTTATTATTTTATAAAATTATTAATATAAAATATATTTATCAATGGTATTTTTAACAAAGTTTTTGCCATTTTATTGTATTCAAAATTTCAAAGATATCTATTTCTATTAAATATTAATTATTTTTACTTAATTATTCTTTATTTATTAATTATTTTTATAAATTACTTGAAGTATTTATCAAAATTTATATTTTGAGTCCTTAAATGTTTGCTATGAAGACATTTCTTTAAAGTTTTATTTTTTATAAATAAACAATAATAATGTAGGACTCAAAAATATTTTTATAAAATACTAAAATACCTTAAATATTTACCAAAATATATTCTAAAACTAAATTATTAATTTTTCATAATACATTTGAAAATATATAATTTTGAATTGCTCAAAGGCTTGCTTGGAGGAACGTTTTAAAAATGTTGATTTTTTTGTATAAATAAACAATAATAATTTATGCTTTAGAATTTTTTTTATAAAATACTTGATCTATTGAGCAAATGATCAAATGATCTGTTTATTGATCTAAATTTATTTTAAAACCTCATTATCAATATATTATAAGATATTTAATAAAATTGAAATTTACTGTGGCTTTTTTTTAATTTACCGAAGGCTTTTTCGGGGGACATTTTTTTAATATTTCATTATTTATAAATAAATACTAATAGTGTAAGTTTTAAAATTATTTAATTAAATACTACAATACTTGAAATACTTATTGAAATTCATTCTAAAAACTGATTATTTATATTTTACAAGATTTTTGCAAAATTTATAAGAGCCACCAAACGTTTGTTGGGGAGACACTTTTCAATGTTTCATTTTTTGTAAAAAATTACTAATAATTTATGCTTTAAATTAAATACTCAATGCTTTAATATTTATCAAATTTTTTACCCAAGTTTTGCCGTTTTTTATTATAATGTTCACAGATATCTATCCATATCTATTATTATTAATTTTTTATTAATTTTTCTATTTAATATTTTTTTAAAATTCTACAGTACTTGAAATATTTTTCAGAATTTATTCTAAAATTTAATTACAATTATTTTACAAGATATTGCTTATAATATAAATTTAGAATCGCCAAAAACTTGTTGGGGGGACATTTTTTCAACGTTTTATTTTTATAAATAAACAATAATAATATAGGTTTTGAAATTATTTTTAACAAATACTAGAATAATTAATTTTGTATTAAAATTTATTCAATTTGCAAATTTTTAGTGTTTAAAACAATAATGAAACTTAATTTCATTAGTTTGTTTCAATCGGCGTTCCATACCAAACCGAAAATAGGCCAAAATGACGTCATTTTACACTTAACCTGGAACGAGGCCTCAAATTAGGTTGAGCGCATTTCGGCGTACCGATTTCATGGGAAAATTTTTTTTTGGAAATTTTCACAATTTGAATATGATATCAAGGACTACTATATACGTTTTTTAAACACATTTTACTCATTTTGAGAGCGAAAATTTTAAACCATTCACGTTTTTTTTAAATAATCCTACCAATAATCCAAAATTCTAATAATCCGACGTTTCGATAATCCGGTAATTCGATAATCCGGCATCCAAATATTCAGAATTTTTACTATATTTAAATATATTGAACCATATTTACTATTACTATATTTTCCAGCTATTTTGCTAAGACAAAAAAATCTTTGCCATCCAAAAATATTAAAAAAATGGAAAAATTACAACCGACCAGAAATCCGTCCAGCCGTTCGACCAGAAATCGTCGCTACAGCCAGTCAGTTGGACCAACAAAGTTTTTGATCTGAGATTTTGCTAAAAGCATGTATGGATTTTACGATTTTTTAACTACCCACAAATTAATAGACCAGATAATAATAAAAATACTGTTTTTTGAAAATAACCCATGCGAATTCAACCCTGTAATAAACCAGCGACTGACAAAGAAGTGACGAGTGTTTTATTTTTTTTGGTGATTTGCTTATAAATTTAACACCTGGATTATAATTAATAATTTAATTTTTATTATGTACGTTTCGACGCTGTATGTGGGTCATCATTCAACAAGTTAAAGAAATTCAAAAAACTATCAAAATAAAAACTAGCACAATTTGAAAAATATTGCAGAATTACTGAAAGATGTAGCAAATAAAAATATCAATACATACCGAACCAAGAAAAGAGCAACACACAATTTTTAAACATATTTTTTATTCAAAAAACACAAAAATGAAATAAAATAGTGAACTTAAAGAATAAAATTAGTAGTTACAGTAGTTAATCACATTAATGACAAATTGCAAATGAAAAGCGATATGCAAAATGGCGCCTTATATATATATATATATATCTTGCAAACAATTTGTTTTAAATAAGCTTTTTTACAATAAAACATATTATTTATTTTAATTTTTACAATTTTCAAAATTTTCATAACTTGATGTTTTTTCAATTTTTTATTTCATACTTATTTTTTCGTTGCATTTTTGTGTTGTTCTTTGTGTTATATTTTTTTAAAATTTATTTGTATGCACTGAAGATGGGTCAAATCTGGACCCGAAACGTATGTTCTCTTAATTAAAACATTTTGCATTAAAACTGTTTTTTTAATTATTGGATGGATGCCCAAGAAACAATTTTTATCATATATATATATATATATATATATATATATATATATATACACGTATATACGAAAGGGTTTACATAACTGGATCCAGGATCGAGTTCTAAGAATTTTTACAATTTGGAAGAAAAATGATACAAGGTCAGCAAAAACAACTAGTTTTTGTTGCATTTTGTTTATTATCCATTATTATTATTTAATTTTCGGTTATTTTCCAATCCGTGTATCTTTTTTGAACCCTTTTGTTATATATATGGCGTAAATTTGCATTTCATCGTCCATTTCTACAATTTGGTACTAGTTTATTTGTATTTTATTAATTATTTATTATTTTTGTTTAATTTTTCGTTATTTTTACATTCTTGTAGCACTTTTCAAAATCTAGCAATTACCAGAATACAGATCCTGCATCAAGTTTTGTGAACCCTTTTAATTCAAAAGGGCGTAATTTCGCAATTTGAAAGAAAAGTAATACAAGGATAGTAAAAACAGCTAGTTTTGTTGCATTTTATGAATTATTTATTAATTTTATTTAATTTTCGGTTATTTTCCCATCTTTGTATCTCTTTTCTTTTAAATTCTAGCAATTACCAGAATCCTGATCCTGCATCAAGTTTTGTGTACCCCTTTAATTCAAATGGCATAATTTTGCGTTTCATAGAAAATTGATACAAAGATAGCAAAAACAACTAATTTTGTTGTATTTTATTTATTATTTAATATTTCGGTTTAATTTTCGATTATTTTATCATCTTTATATCATTTTTTTTCGAAATTCTAGCAATTCCCAGAATCTTGGTCCTGCATCAAGTTTTGTGAACCCTTTTAATTCAAATGGCGTAATTTTGCGTTTCATAGAAAATTGATACAAGGATATAAAAAACAACTAGTTTTGTTGCATTTCATTCTATATTTATTATTTTTGTTTAATTTTCCGTTATTATCCCATCTTTGTATCTTTTTTCTTCCAAATTCTAGCAACTGTCAGAATCCTGATCCTGCATCAAGTTTTGTGAACCCTTTTAATTCAAATGGCGTACTTTAGCATTTCATCATCTATAATGGCAAAAACAATTAGTTTTGTTGCATTTTATTTATAATCCATTATTTTTGTTTAATTTTCCGTTATTTTTTCATCCTTATATCACTTTTCTTTCAAAATCTAGCAATTTTCATCCTGCCCTGCATCAAGTTTTGTGAACCCCTTTGATTCAAATGGCGTAATTTTGCATTTCATCGTCCATTTCTACAATTTGGTACTAGTTTAGTTGTATTATAATAATTATTTATTATTTTTGTTAAATTTTCGGTTATTTTCTCATTATTATATCACTTTTCTTCAAAATTCCAGCAATTCCCAGAATCCTGATCCTGCATCAAGTTTTGTAAACCCTTTTAATTCAAATGGCGTAATTTTGCATTTCACCGTCCATTTTTACAATTTGGTACTAGTTTAGTTATATTTTATTAATTATTTATTATTTTTGTTTAATTTTTTGGCTATTTTCCCATCCTTGTATCACTTTTCTTTCAAAATCTAGCAATTTTCAGAATCCTGATCCTGCATCAGGTTTTGTGAACCCCTTTATATATAAGGCGTGCTTTGGCATTTTGATGTCCATTTGAAATTTGTCAGTCGTGGGATTAACTACATAATTTTGTTATTATTTAAACTTTTAATATATTATTTTTCAATTAAGCAATGTCTTTAAAAATTTTATGTTGTGTTTTTTTCTTGTTAGGTATGTATCTATATTTTTATTTGTCATATCTTCTAGTAATCTTGAAGGATTTTTTTAAACATTGCAAAATATTTTTTAGAATTTGTTAACGTGCTGAATGATGATAAACATACATTGTCGAAACGTACTTAACAAAGAGTTAATTAAATATTGCGTTTTATTTCGACCATTTTGTTGCAAATTAACATTTTAAATATAATAGATATATAGAATATTTTTTTGTCCTTTTATTTTTGGTAGACGAAGATCCTTAAATGATGAAAGAAGAGTCATTAAAAGACTTTTCACCCCTGAAATCAAAAAATTCCTCAAAGACTGGCTCGTTAGAAGAAGGGACAACCCTTATCCAAATCGGGAAGAGAAAAAAGAAATGGCTTTTAAAACTGGCCTTACATATATACAGGTAATAAATTAACATTAACAATTAATTTTTATATTTGAAAAGTTTGAAAGTTTTATATTTGAAAACACCCATTTAAATTACTACATACAACACACAACCAAATTATCTTATTATATACATTTCATGTATTTCAATAATACATTTTGTATTAAAATTATAAAAATTGCTTTATAAAATACTTAATTTTGTACATGTAAGCTCATATTCAATACGTCTTGTTCATAAATATTTATATCTACAATATGACAAAAATTGACTGCAAACAGTAGCATTCACTTATAATATTCAAAATAAATTAATTTTATTGAATATAATTGATTATCTATTATTTGTTAGATTTGTAATTGGTTCGCAAACTGGAGAAGAAAACTAAAGAATTCAGGTGGGGAACCACAGAGACGTAGTTGGTCCAATTTAATTAAAAGCTACAATTCTCAAGCAAATGGTAATTTGGAGCAATTTAGTATCAGTTCTGATGATAGCATTTGGGCAGAACCTGGACGAGAGGCTAATAATAGGAACGAGGACGCCCATGGGTAAAATTTAGCAAAAAAAATACAATATTAATATTCGAAATAATAATAATTTTCTTGCAGGTATAAAAGAAGGATGATGAGACGATACTTGGATGGTCTTGAAAGATTGGATGAACCTGAAAACAAAACTCCTTTGCTTGCAAGGTACTATAAAAATTCCTTAAATAATTTTGACAAATTAATCTTTTCAAGCAATTTAAATCCTTCTATATATTTTGTGTCCTTTACCTCAGGTGGTTAGAAAGTGCAGCAAATTTTAGGCCCCAAACAAGACGCGATTGTTCCGCCTGGGACGTCCCAAAATCTTCAAGAAGTCCTTCAAAAGAAACCAATTCAAGACAGTATAATAAATGGATTGTTGCAAATTCCAATCAGAATCAAACGAATTCCAAGGAAGATTTATCCTTGTCTCATCATAGGGAAGAAATTGAGGCTGCTGAAGCTTTGACGAGACTTGCAGGACTTTTTAGACGGGGATTTTGATTGAAAATTATGGAAAAAGTAAGTAAACTTTGGTAAAATTTTTGAATAAATTTATTAGACGAAAATCCTGTACCGATTTTGAAAATTCAGAAAGAAAGATATCAGTTGGGAATCGTGCTGATTAGTTTTTGGTACAGATGGGCCGAGCAGTTTTTTTGTAATTAATAAAATTTTGTATACTGATAGAATTTAGGTTTTGAACAAACGTGCTAAAATATTATAGGCCTACAAAAAGCAGTTTATTTAGGAAAATTTATTAAAGTTTGGTATACTATAAAAGACGCGCTTGAGATGTGCTCGTTTTTTGCTAAATAATTTATAACATTCAAACTGTTTGTCAAATACAAGTAGTATCTTTGATAAATTTATACAAAATTGACTAATCTTCAATTTTGTCTAATATTATGAGGCCCTACAGCAACTCTGTCTACTTATAATCGCATTAAATCAAGAATAAAAAATCTACTTTTTTACTACGTGCCAACATTTTGTGCGCATTTAAAAGTTTGACGATTTTTTTCGCAATGTTTTTGTTCCAAAAGTTGATAATAAGTAAATGCAGTTGTATAGAGAATTATATAAGCTTTGTAACGATATAAAATGAAAGATTTGTGTTTTAACAAGTTTTTACACATTTTAAACAATTGTCAAAAAACGCACCAACATTCCCTTTGCAAAGTTATACGATTTTAAAGTTTGACAAATATTTTTGCAATGTTTTTGTTCCAAAAGTTGAAAAATTGTTAAATGCAGTTATGTTGAGAATTTTATAAGCTTTTTATCTATATAAAGTAATAAATATGTTTTTAAACAAGTTTTTGTACATTTTAAACTTTTAAATATCAAGAAAACGCATAAACTCTTTGCTTGCAAAAGTAAACGATTTTAAAGTTTGACTATTTTTTCTGCAATGTTTTTGTTCCAAAAGTTAAAATTCGTAAGCGCAGTTATATACAGAATTTTATAAGCTTTCTGATTATATAAAATAAAATTTATATATTTAAACAAGTTTTTGCACATTTTAAACAAATATTAAAAAACCTACCAACATTGTGTGTTTATATTAAACCTACTTAACAAAAAAGATTTATTTTTAAAATAAAATTTACTAACTTGTTAATTACAAAGAACCCACAAGCAAAAAAACTAACAATAATCTGATATATAATTTTAATATTTAATAGTTTTTTCTCAAATATTAGGTTGTCAAATATCTCTCTTCCGCCTTTTTGTATTATAAACCAAGAGCAAAAAAGCGGAAGGAAGATATTTGACAACCTATTATTTCAAATTCAAATTTGGCGGTTTTAACAATTCGGCAAACTGTCAGTTTAAATTTGACAGTTTGAGGTTAAGTGTTGTTATTTACACCGGTATCAGAATTGTTAATTTTATTTTAATTGTATTATTTAATTATAATTAATTTTTTTTATTAAATTGTTTGTGTATACATACTTTAGTGCATATCATATTATCCTAAAAACATTGAGGAACGAATTTATGACATTATTACTATAAATATATACCAATATTTATTAGCAATTCTATTTCGATACCAAAGTCTTTAACAATGGATCGCAATATAGAAATCAAAGCTAAACTACCAAATAAAATAGAAGTTTTATCAAAACTCAATTCTATAACAAACACCCAAGGTGAATTGATACCCCAACACGATATCTTCTACAAAGTCCCAAATGGACGTTTAAAACTAAGAATATTCCCCGATGAAACATCTACACTCGTCCATTACAATCGTCCAGACATATCTGGTCCTAAATTATCAGAATACACTAAGTTCAACATCGAGGGCCAAAACTGTAAACAACAGACCGAAGCCTTGAAAGCAATTCTTTCTTCTAGCTTAGGACTTATTGGTGAAGTTAAAAAGACTAGAATTTTGTTCTTGATTGGACAAACGAGGGTTCATATCGATGCTGTTGAAGGTTTGGGTGATTTTGTGGAATTGGAAGTTGTTTTGAATGAGACGCAGAGTGTGAAGGATTGTGAGGGGATTGCGGATGAAATTATGTTGCAACTTGGTATAAAGGAAAGCGATTTGTTGACTCATGCTTATTTCGATATGATACAAAACAGGGACAAGTAATTGTAAATATATCGATGATATTGGAATTTGGTTCACAATGAGGTTTGTTAATAGATTTATAAATGTTTAATAGAAATATTTTTAACTTCCCCTAGGGCAAGCTATAGTAATCGCAAAAAAATCGAAAATGAAGATTTTTATATGTCTTTACGTTTCAGAGGTTTCTGAACATTTTGGCATACCTTAGAAAAGATGGATGTATGTGTGTGTGTGTGTGTATGTACGTGTGTGTATGTATGTGCCGATACAAATTTTCGTCGACGATTTCGGGAACACGGATCAACCGATTTGAATAATTCAAAAAGCATTCGATTCGTATTGATAAGGAGACGTGCTGATTAGTTTTTGGCGAAGGCAGGTCCAGCCGTTCCAAAGATACGGGGCAAAAAGTGCTGAAAACGGTAACTCAATTTTTAGGAGAACGGAGCGTCCGATTTTAATAATTCAAAAAACATTTTACTTATATTGACAAGATGAAGAATTGATCAAATTTTCATGAGGGCAGGTCTAGCATTTTCGGAGATCTAACGAAAAAAGTAAAAAAAAAATGCCATCTGGCGGTCAAAAATGATCATTAGACATATGCACATCAAATTATCAGATATTTTATAGAGATTTTAACAATAAGTATGAATTTGGTTTACATTTTTATGGGTTCCGTACCAATGCTTATTCGTTAGACGGCGACGCGGCGCTTACGCGCTTTGACATTTTGTCTCTATGCAGTTAAAGCAGTACGATTGCTTTGAAAAAAAGTTTAGATCTTCCAAAATATGTCAAAATAAAGAAAAATTTTTTTTTCAAAAAAAAAAAATTTTTTGTCCAATAAATAAACTTCTTATTACATTAAGTTCTATATAGATAAACACAAAGGTTATAGACCTTGATGATTAGATTTATTTAGTTTTAGCCAAAACTTAAGTAGATTCAAAAAATTCTTTGAGAGATATCGGTTGGGAATAGCTCTAGCTAGTTTTTGCTCAAGATTGGTAGCGCCATTTTTTTGTAATTAATTGTTGAAAGTGTTGAAAGATTTTAAGAATTTTAAGAAGAAATTTTAAAATTATTCCCAGATTCAGGTGTTATTAAATATCAATTATTAGCAATTAAGTCGAATACATATATATATACCAATCAGACAGCTTTTACAACATAATTCTTATACTTAGTTTCTAACGGGCACAATGTTTTAATATTAAAGTCAATAAAGCTATTAAATAAATGAATTTAAAGTAAATTTTATAAAATTCCTACCTTTAGCTTAGACACCGAAACAATTCTTCAAAACTACACTCACTTTGCAATAAGCCGCATTTGTGTTAATATTCACAACAAAAATATTAAATACAAAACTATGAATTAATAATTATAAAAGTAAGACAAAAATATATAGGTCCACAAACATATTATCATTATTATTAAATATTAAATTAAATTTAACTGCGACAATTTAATCACGTCCGACATTTTGATGTCAATTCGGTTTAACGCATTCTTCACAGTTGCGTTTGCAGGGGTACCAACATTCTGCATATTTTTGCAAGCAAACGCTAATCATTTTTTTTATATATTCATATTATATTAATATAATATAAATAATTAATATGAGAACATATGTGTAAACAATCTAAATATAACTAATTAAAAATATTAATATTTTTAAAGCGATCGGTAATATTTAAAACTTATATTTATGAAGTTGGTGTTAATGTCCGCCATTTTTTATTTGATTTGACGTTTCGTTTACAATAATTTTAAATGTGATGATTGTGTGGATATGTTAATTTACGTTTAATTAATAAATAAACCGTAACAATATGTTTATAATATTTAGTTTTATGTGTTATCAAAAAGTAAACGTTCAAAGTAATTGTAAAGGTCAAATATTTGATACGAGTTAAGATGTTAATTGTTATATATGCATATGTTTATATATCAGGAAGTTCTTGCAATTTGCACTAAGGCAATATGCCTCTCACACCTAGTTAAATACATAATAGCTTGCATAATTATTTTAAGAAAAAATGTTGATAACTATCTTATACGTTTTTATGAATAAGTACTCTTTTACAAAGTCTGTGAAACGATCTGGAAAGATAAAATTAATTTTATGTGCACTTAATTTTGACCTTAATTTGAGGTCGCATTAAACTCAAAAATGGCGCAATTTAATTTGATTAAAAATTGATTTTAATAAACAAACTTATAACGTCTGAGGAAAAAAGATTATGAAAATTTAAACTCATTTATTAACTACACACACACACACACACACACATATATATATATATATATATATATATATATATATATATATATATATTTGAATGAATTTGAATGAAAAAACATTCAATTAGTAATAATTGGGAGAAGTGGTTATTAGTTTTTCGCAAAGGTAGGCCCAGCCATTTCGAAGATACGCAGCTAAATGTACAAAAACTGGCAGTTTTTGAGAGAACTAAGCGTCCAATTTGAGTGATTCAAAGAACTTTCTGCTTGTCTTAACAAAATAATTGATTTTGGAAAAAAAATTTTTGTTTCAATTTTTTTTTTATTTTTTTTATTTTTGGTATATCGAAAATAATTCAGATTTTATATTTAATTCTGACTATAGTTCTAATATACTTTAAACAAATAATTTCAACTCTGCAATTCAGTTTATATAATTCTTATAAATATTAGACAATGTTACAATATTTATAATAATCTATTGAAAACATTCAATATTCCTCGAACGTTTCGTTACGGTACGGGAAGTTCCAGCAATTTGCCTTAAGGCACGATGCCACCCACCCCACTAGTTTTTTTTAATGAGTCAAGATTGAAGTTGTCGCACTATATAAAGTACAGTGCCTCTACACAAAATTTTTCCTGAAATTTGCACTAAAAAATCTTGGTCTAACATAAATAAAACTGTAACCGTCAATAATTCATCTATTATAAATTATCTATTACAAATTGCTATTATGCTTTATTAGTCATATTGTACATTATGCATCATGTTTTTGCAAACAATCGATGCTTATTTGTTTCATAAATAATTTTCTACAAATTTCCATAAATCATTTTACCCTTTACATCGGATCTTTGCCATCCTGGTCAATTGTGTCTTGGCGAAAAAGTTCCACTTCTGCTTGACTGTCTGCACGAATGAACTTATTCTTCTGAGGCTAATGGTAAAAAATACAGATAAAATTAATTACAATTTTGTAATTAACATAATTTATAGTTTTGAGATTTTTTTTACCTGGGGGTGCATCAGCGTGAATGGCAATTCAGCCACAAGTTCACCTGCAAGAGCCCCCATGAACAATTTAACTTTTACAGTATAAGAAACGATTATGCCAAAGGCGTCGCGGTCTTCTAACGAATTCAACCTAAAATGGGTAATAGATATATGAATATGTATCAAAGGGTTTTGTGTTTGTATTTTTGGAAATATTTTACAATGTCGTTGATGCCAAATTGGTGTCCTGTTTCTTCAATTGGCCATCCAAGGCGATTCCTCGACGTTCCTTATTTGATTCCAATGTCGGTTGGAGATAGATTATTTTTTGTAGGCTTGATCCTGGTTGTATCGGACAACCTTCCCTAAAAAAATAATATATATATATATATATATATATATATATATATATATTGAAATATGTGAGTTTGGTGTTGATATATATTTTGATGAGTTATTTAGAATCGGACAGTAACACCAAGTTAAAAAACTAAAGTAGTTTTGAAATACTTAATTTATCCAAATTATGCCAAATTTTTACTTGGTGTTACTGCCCGATTCTAAATAACTCATCAATATATATATATATATATATATATATATATATATATACTGGCTGTCCCGGCAACTGTGTGAATTATTTCAAAAGGAATTGAATTACCGAATTGACGATTACTAAATAGATGTTTAAATTAGGAGGGTGCAATTTTAGGGCCTTATGTATATTTATTAACTTTCCGAAAGAAGTTTATGTTTTTATCAAAAAATCCGATTCGCTAATTTTATGTTTTCTCGACGTTTCAAGCCATTCTGAATCGAATGAGAACAAATTTAAGGAAAACGTATGTGTGTGTATGTGTGAACAGATTTTTTACCTCAAATCGACGTTTTCTCAAAGACGACTCGACCGATTTCAAAAATTTAAAAGCCATTCGATGTATCTCGATGAGGACTATTGTTTGTCAGTTTTGTGCGACGATCGGCCGAGCCGTTTCTTTGTAAATAGCAGAAAAGTGAGAAATTTTACGTCCACGTTTTAGCCCGCAATTCTGAATCGATTTTGAATATTCAAAATCCTTTCGAAAGATTGGTTGGTAAAGATTCGCTGGCACAATTGCTTGCAATTAACTCTTGAAAAAGAATTTTTTGACGATTTTCATGAATTTGTTTGCTGTATATCATGGTCTTCTAGATCATACTAAAATATTACGGCCCAACGATAAGTCGTTAATTTTACAAAAATCGTCAAAGTTTGCAAAAATTAGTATCGTTTTTTCGCGTTTGTCAAAATTAGACCTTTTATTAACGTTTTCTTAAAAACGTCTGAACCGATTTTAAAAATTTAAAAGCCATTGTATGTATCTTGATGAGGACTATCGTTTCTCAGTTTTGTGCGACGATCAACAGAGCCGTTTCTTTGTGATTTGCAAAAAAAGTGTAAAACTTTTCGTCCACGTTTTAGCCAAAAATTTTGACTCGACTTTAGAAATTCAAAAACAATTCAAAAGATATCATTTGGGAATCGCGCTGATTAATTTTGGACAAAGATCGGCCGAGCCGTTTCTTCGTAATTACCTGTAAGAATTTTTTTTATGAAATTTTGTATCATGATACTAAAGAACCACTAAAATCTTACGACCCTACGGCAAGTAGTTTAATTTTAAAAATTCATCAAAGTTTGAAAACATATTATAGTCAAAATTTGTGTCAAAGTCACTTTTGTAATGTGATGAGTCAAAATTTGAATATCACAAATTTAAAAACCATTTTTTTGGAATCAGTGGAAAAATAAGTCTACAAAACTTATCTAGTTGTGTAAAAAATGTTACCATCAATTTAAATCACTAATAAATAATATCAGTTGAAAATTTCGTCTAAATATCTAAATTCAATTTCGGTTGATTAAGTCAATTATTACACATTTCGGAAAGTTCATGCATTAGTCACATTAGGGGTCCATTAATCACGTGATCGATTTATTAAGGATTTTTGGACCCCTCCTCCCTCTTGGTGAGGTATTCAAAATTACCCTCCCTTCTCCATTAATCATCTTGCGTATTTTTAATCACAAGCAAAAATTGTAAAACATTTTATTTTATTCGAAAATCTTTGGATTTTTTTGAAAAAAAAAATCATGTAAAAAATAAAAACACATGATATCTTACTATACCCCTCCCTCCCCCACGTGATATTTTGTCAAACCTCTTCTTCTAAAAATCTCACGTGATTAATGCCTTAAGGAAAAATGCTACTTTCAACTAGTTTGTAAATTATCAAACGTTATGACAAATGATTGTATTACTAAAATGACTATGACTAAATATGGGATTTTAGGCAGGAGGGTGGAAATTATATAAGTACAGAAAAATCTGTAGGGTTGAATGCATATATATATATATATATATAATTCCACTTACTGTGTCTCCATGCTCGCAACAGGAGTCCTGTACATTCCATTTTGGAACAAAACGACATCAACCCCTTGTTGAACAGACGCCTTGATCTTCTTCACCACTTTATTAGTGTTATTACGAATGCATATACTTACCACTATTTTTTCACCATGGTGATATAACTAAAATATACATTAATAAGTTTATAGATATATCTGAAAAAACGATAAGTAGATAGATTATTTATAAACCTGTTTATCCAATGAGACTTCCAGCTCCAATTCTCCTGGACTTAGCATAAAGTCTTTGCGAACTACTGTGCAAGGCTGTTGCCCTTTTTTGGAAGGAGCGAATTGGACTTTGCGAATGTTTAGAGTTACAGTATTTCTGCAAATAGTAATATATATATATATATATATTATATATATATATATAAATATATATTAGGGTGGTCCTTAATATGGACATTTTAGAATCTCCTTGCTACCAAGGGCTCAAATGGTTCCAAATTGATAAAAACAATTCTCTGAAAGTTCTAGCTTTTAATATTGTCTTTTAATATTGTCTCCTAATTACAAGCCAAACAATATATAACTTTTAAATTTGAGACAAACAGATAATAATGCAGCTGGTGCATTTTTTTTACTATATGTAATATAGCAATTTGCTAAATAGTTTTTTTTTAATTATATTTAGTTTAAAACCACATAAAATTGTTACAATAAAATTAATTACAATATTTTAATAAGTCAGAAAATAGAAATTTTAATGCACCACAAACATCGAAAGCAATATTTTTCAAAACACATAATTAAAATTTCAAGCGCATTTTGCCAAAAATTTTACTTTAACTACTGAAAATTGAAATATACCAGTTTGTTGTAAATTTTATCAGTATTTCAAAAAATATAATATCTTGTGTACTTTAGTATAAATTCATATGTAAATTTACAAAAAACTGAAAGGAAAACTGAAAGAAAAATTGAAAAAACCAACCAAGGAACGAAAATGTTCTTAAAACACATTATTAAATTTCAAACCGTTTTTTGTCTGATATTTTATATTAAAACGTATAAATTCAAGTATACCGATTTAGGCCTAATTTTATCAGCTTTTCAAAAAAATACAATATTTTATATGTGTTAGTACAAATTAAATGCTAAATTTACAAAAAACTGAGAAAATGCATATACGACAAAAGACAATTTTCTCAAAACACATTATTAAGTTAAAAATCAAAGTTTTATATGGAAATAGCATGAAAAAATTTTCAAAACTTTTAAAAATATTTTTTAGATATAATTTAGCGAACAAATGAATGAGTTTTATTCAAAATTCGACGCTCTACAAAACAAATTATAAAAAACCTGTTTTGCAGAGCGTCAAATTTTCAATAAAAAATGACACGAATTTTCACTAACAATAAGTTACATCTAAAAACATTTTTTAAATTTTTGAAAATTTTTCCATGCAAAACTTTGATTGAATTGCGCTCTATCTAAACGTTAATATTAAGAGCTAAAACTTTCAGAGAATTGTTTTTTATCTATTTGGAATCATTTGAGCCCCTGGGAGCAAGTAAATTCGAACATGACCATTTTAAGGACCACCCTAATATATATATATATATATATATATAATATAATATATATATATATATATAATATATATTAATTTTCCTCTTTACCTGCGGTGTGCCCTGTCAGTGTCACTTTTCCCCAGCAAATATTTTCACATAATAATGTACACCACAGGGTGCTCCCGTATCCCCTGGAGCAGGCTGAAGGGTGATCGAAGCAGGAGCACCCGTTGGTATCTGTAGAGTAAAGGGCACTGCGTTTGGGCCTAGTTTTTTTAGAAGGCGCTCCTGGAAATAGAGGGTTATATTGTCAAGCCTAAATATAGACAGGAGATAGTGGGGCTAATTAGAAATGTTATAGAAAAATATTATATAGTCAATCGCAAATATAGATAGGTGATAGTGGGGTTAATTCTCGGATAAAATAGAAATGTTATTAAAACAATTTTATCAAATTTATCATTCAGTGAAATAACAATTATCATAAGTGCAACTTTCTGATGTTTCTTTGATTTCACTTAAGGGGCACAATTAGTGTAACCGCCTAAAAAAGGTGATTTTTGAGAATTTATATTAAATAAAATACATTATCAATCATTTCAAAATTTTAAGAATATTTTTATACATGTTTTAAGAATACATAGTAAAATTTTTGAAGAGAAAAATTAAATATTTTTTAAGTTATCGTCGATCTCCAACGGCGCGAAAAAAAGCTCCTTTATTACTGCAGTGATTCCGGCCTTCTACGTGGATAAAATTAAATAAAGAAAAATCTCGTTAAACTAGATAATATGGTCTGTAAAATGACCTACGATAAAAAAATCAAAAATTGACTAAATGGCGGCGTTTTTTAAAAAAAGTCGAATTTTACCCAAAATTTTGATCGTTTTTGGACTGCCAAAATTCGATTTTTGATCTGATCAAAAAATCGATAGTTCATTTTACGGAGAACTATATATAGAACGTGTAAAAAAAATCGATAGTGATCGAATCATTTGTTTTTGAGTAATCGCTGCAGCAAATTCGGAAAATGCTGTTTCGAGGAAAACGCGTTTAAAGATAAAATTATCGTTATACTATATACTATATATATACTCTTCAAATGGCTGTGACTAAAAAACTATTTAAGATATCGATTTAAAATTTTGGTATGTTATTTTTAAAGGTATAACCTATCGAAATATGAAAAAATTGAAAATTCGATTTTCTGAAAATTTCACACTAGGTGTGTCCCTTAAGAGAGACCCGTAACTCAGCTCCTCATAGCATTGCTATTTTATCCAAGATTTGTCCTCAATATTTATATATTTCTATTATTATTTTTTTGGTTATTTGCCTGCATTTTCGTTGTATCATGTTTTTCCGAAATTGGGTTGATCTGCTGTGAGGTCAATATGAGTTCCTTCTGGAAATTTAAACCCATGACTTCGTCCTCTTCGCGACCATAACGAAAACTGCATATTACCTGGCCGAAGACTTTTCGGTCCCTGATGTAGTCATCACTCAAAACGACTACACCATCTGGGTAAAAAATTAAAAAACATTTTAGAAATAAATTATAGGAAAAAATAAATATAACTAGACGTGTATGGCATCGTGCCTTAAGGCAAATTGACGGAACTTCTCTTACCGTAACGAAATGTTCGAGAAATTTTAAACGTTTTCAAATATAACATTACAAATACTGTAACTTTCATTACTTTTGCTATATTGTTATATCTGAGCAAATCAAATATAAATCATAAATCAATTATTACATTAACAATCGTCACTTCATTTCGAATTCAATTTAAAAAAACAATAGTTGCCTACACAAATTTACACAAAATTTTAAAAAGTGCTCCCGCATAGTCACAGTCTAAACGCATTTGCCAATAATTCTGTGTGACATTTTCACATATACTGTACTTATTTTGGCGGCATCTTCACATTTTTCAATAGTTTTTTTTTCTTTAATAAAATTGGAAACGTGCTCCAGTTACCTATACAGTCTAAACGCACTTGGGAAAACATTTGTACCAGAGTGGCGCTTAGACTGGGTAATTTTTTGAGTTTTTAATCCAAAATTATGAAAATATTTTATGGAAAATAAAAAAAGATGTACAATTTTTTTTATCCTCAAAAGCAATTGTTTTGTCAATACAAACAGAAAGTTTTTTAGATCATTCAAATCCGACGCTTAGTTCACTCAAAAACTGGCATTTTTGCACATTTAGCTCAGTATCTTCGAAATGGCGCGACCTGTCTTTGCCAAAAACTAATCACCTCCTCTCCACAATCATTACAAATTGAATGTTTTCTTAGATCATTCAAATCCGATACTCCGTTCTCTCAAAAACTCGATTTCTATTTTCTGCACTCGTTGCTCTTTATCTACGTAACTGCTTGACCTGCCTTTGCTAAAAACTAGTCAGCACATCTCCCTATCAATAGGGATCGAATGTTTTTTGAACCATTCAAATCGGTTGATCCGTGCGCCCGAAAACGTGGCCGAATAATGTGGACATACAAAACACACAAAATAACACACACACACATTTTTTCTGAGGTATGCCAAAATGTTCAGAAACCTTCAAAACGTCAAGAAATGCAAAAATTTTCATTTTCAATTTTTGGCCCATTACTCTAACTACCCTACCCTACGAAAAGTTAATAAAAGCAAATAATAATAATAATAAAATTAATAAATGAAATAAATAAAATTTCTGAATAATAAAAATAATACTTGAAAAACAAAGTGGAATAAAAACAATAAGTGACGGATATTAATAAACATAACAATATTAGAAATAATAAGAAAATAATAATAAAAATATTAATATTAATATTAGCGTTTACAAATGGCTATTTATGAGATTATTGAGAATTTTATATAAATTTGTAGAACATATCACTTATTTTAATGAAATGGTTTAGAAGTTACAAGAGATATAATAAATAAATGCACAAATTGACTCGCGATTCAATTCGCCTTACTACAAAAAAGCACAATGGGTCAATACTAATATATCATATTATTTTTTTCACTTACCGACAGGTTCTACAAAAGAAATATTATCGACAAAATCCCTCTTGCCCATATAAAGGGTGACTTTGGAATTGGGCGAAGACTTTTTGAAAACTCGAAAATTCGCCATGGCGAATTAATAGACTATTTTTTAATTTTTATTAAAATTTTGTTTATTTATTTTTTTTTCGTTGTTGTATCACTATATAGTTGATAATAATAAATAATCAGTCGCAGAATATTCGACACATGTTTTATAACTTCGGCAAAGAAAATATAAGGTTTCCTAATGCGATTTTGTTGAGAATAATTTTACTTGGCAGAGAGTGACTCAGAATTGAATGCCGATGGAACGAATCATAAATAGTTTAAATAAATGATATATATATATATATATATATATATATAATATAATATACATATTTATGTTTGACCCAATACCACTTGATTCTTGACTCAATTGTGCATTTATTTAGTGCATCTCTTGTAACTTTTAAAATATTCACTTGATAAATTATGTATAAGGTTGTGAAATATCTCCCTCCCGCCTTTTTGTATTATAAACCAAGAGCAAAAAAGCGGAAGGGAGATATTGGACAACCTAATATATAGTAAAATTGTTCAAAATTAAATAAACAACAATATTGTCTAACAATATATAACCCTACAGCAACTCGGTATACCCTTAAAACGCATTATAAAATAGACAATATTCTCGCCTTATACGAAATATAATCATCTACACCTAGAGTTACATTCATTCATTACATATTGGATAACTTTTAAAGTATTTGATGAAACTTAATAGGGTATTTTTAAGAAGTTTTTAAGAAGAATTTATACAAAATTAAATACCCTATTACATTGTCTAATAACAAAAGACCCTACATCAACTCGGTGTACTCATCTAAAATAAAACTTGAAAAATATTCTTGGCGCGTTGGGGTATACAAATATGTAAAGTACATTTACACTCACTAAATTGTTTATAACTTTTAAACTACTCGCGGTATATAAATAGTATATTTGGCAAATTTGTACAAAATTAAATACAAAACAATATTGTCTAATATTATAACGACCTACAGCAACTCCGTATACTTTAAAATAGCAATTGAAAATAGAAAAACAATTCACATGCATTTATTTTTTGCTTCGTTTATGAATCGTAAATTATTCTATTAATTTGTATGGGATCTGAGGCAATTTTTAACAGAATTTAATAATTTTATTTTATTAATAAGAGTACAACCTTGAACAACTCGGTATACTTTAAAATTATGATTAAATATTAAAAAGTTAATGATATATTTCTACCTAACAGAAAATAAATTATCTTAATTGAATTAATTACAGTAAAATACAACTATTAAATAATATTAAGCCTAACATTAGTAATATCTAATACAATAACTTAAAGAAAAAAAAATGTAATAAGATTCAAATAGTATAATTGTTGTAGATCTTGAGAGTCTTCTTTTGGTAAAAAAAATCCTTTAAATATCCGTTATGCAATTGAGACTTTTAATCTATTTGATTAATATGAATGGTGTATTCGACAAATTTGTTCAGAATTAAATAATATATAATATTTTCTAACATTATAAAATCCTACAACAATTTTATATGTTTTAAAATCAGTCTTAAAGCGTTAAAAGTTCATTTGTGTGTTCATGCATTTATTCATTGTATCTCCTGTAACTTCTAAACGGTTTGTACTAAATATATAAAATCTTCGACAAATTTGTACAAAATGAATTGAACTATATATATAAACTTATTGTTTAATATTATAATAGTCTACAGCATCTCGGTATACTTTAAAATTGCATTTGAAACCAGAAAGTTACTATGAGTGCACATTTGTCTTATACCGTTTCTAGATCCTAAACCATTCGATTAATATGAATGGTGTAAGAGACAAATTTGTTTAAAATTAAATAATACACGATTTGTTCTTGTAAAGCCCTAAAGCAACTCAGTATACTCTAAATAATATTTTATCACGCAAGATCATTTTTGGTTATTGTGCATTTATTTATTATATCTCTTGTAACTTTTAAACGGTTTGTTTAATATAATTAAAATATTTTACAAATTTTTTATAAATGTTATATATTTTATTATAAATTTTGAAAAATCTAATGAATACGGTTCTGGTAATCCTATAATTCAGATTACAAAGCAACATAAGTTTTCTCAAAGGAACTGACGTATGAACTTTCTTCATTTATTTTTAGATTTGTAATTTTAATTTATAACATGTAATTTAATTAATTAAATTGAGAGGAAAATAAATCCATGAGTTATATATATATATATATATATATATATATATATATATATATTTTATAATTGTTCATTAATTTACTATCCAAAAATTGCTCCATTTTTTTTTTTTTTTGAATTTTATTTTTTTACACATTTGTATAGGATTTATTTACATGCTGTTAATTAATAAAATATTTATAAAATTTTTGTCATATACATACATATAATTTTATTTTACTGTTGAATAATTTAAACTAAAAAATGGCTCGTAATTTCTAATTATATTTAACTTATATACGTTTTTTTTCTTTTTCAGACTTTTTCGATAAAACACCTGCCAGCGATGAAATAATATAACTGTTATGTATATATTATAAAATCTAGTTAGTCTTTTACAAGATGTATATTATTTTTTTATAACTTTTGAAGATTTGTTTAATATTTGGCAAAAATAGAAGAAAAGTCTCTTGTTTGCATGAAATGTATTGTTGAAAATAATATGAAATCTACAAACTTATCGTTAAAAAAACTTTTCTGAAACTTTGTGAAATTATTTATTATATATGAAGTAAATTGTATTATTTGAACTTTAATAAATTTCTATTCTGTTTATATATGTATTTTATATTGTCTTAATTTTTTTTTAAAATGTTAAAATTTAAAAAATTAAGTCTTTGTAATTTATCACATTTAGAAATCTATAACATTTCAATTATGTAATTTGGATGAAATAAATTTATGTGCGTATTGAAATTTACAAATATTGTTTTATTATTCAATTTTACATGTATATAATTGATAAAAACAATCCAGATAATAATTATATAAAGAAAGAAAACTATGCTAAACTAAACTGCTGCTAAAATGTTGATACTAAACACTGTGTTACCAGTCTATATAAATATATGTTCTATGCTCTATGTTTATTTTGTGTTGTAAATATTTTTAAAATAAATCAACAGTCAGTTCTGTCTGAGACTTGGTTCAACAAGTATCTTTATCATAATAATAATTGTCCATGTTGTATATTTAAATAGATTTAAAGTTAAAGTGTGTTTTGTGTGAAAATATGTTCTAGGTAAGTACCAAACAAATGTTTTATATTTTAATTTTAAGACAAAGTGATTCATGTTTATGTATTTATAAATATTTTGGCAAACTGTTGGGCATAATTCTAAACAAATATTTGTTAAATTTGTGATATTTATTAAGGTCCAAAATAATGATTGATACATGAATTTGGTACATTAAACGTCAAAATTGAGTTATATTGTTTAAGGTTAAACGTCAAATGTCAAAGTCAAACGTCAAACTTGACAGTTGTTTTCAGGTTAAAAATGTCCGTTGTGACAGGTTTATTCTCAGATGTGTTTTCAAATGTGTTAATTATTAAATATTTTATTTGAAAATAAAAACACAAAAACTTGGTGAAAAAATCCGTGGATAATATCTTTAAAATAATCAAGTAGAACAGGTCAGATTTAGTTCTTTTTTTCTTACTTTTTCAAAACGAAGAGGAATATATACTTTGTTTCACTGTTCAAACAAATGATGTGTTTTTTATACAAGAAAATACGTTTTTGAATGTTTTCTTTGAAAACAAATATTCGTGTATTAATTGTCGTGAATAATATTTATTAAATGTGCAGTTGTTATAAATAATTAAATATTTACATAATAAAAATGGGTCAAAATGCTCTTTTTAAGTAATCGTTTTTATTTTGAATCACAAGTGTCATTTTTAATTAAATTGATTAATTAATTTAATTGATAAAATAAAACTTATTTGTTTGTGTAAGATATTAATGAAATATTTAAGAAATTTGCACAAAATTAAATTACCAACAATTTTTTTTAAATATTTGAATACTTTAAAATATCATTTGAAAGCAGAATAATGATTTTAGCGAGCTAACAGTACATTTATGTTTTAATTATGAACCATATTGAATCCATGGACTAATTTATTTATTTTATTTGACTATCCATGGATTTTATCAAACACATTTTACTTAACTTGAAAAACTTTTGCAATCAATAAGCGAGTTTGGGCATTTTTTTTACATTTTGCCAAATATTTTGGAAATTTTATTCTGGACACTTTTATTTGTTTATTTCAGTATAAACTAGATAAAATTTACTAAAATTCAGTATAAATTGTTTTATGCACTTTGATAATGAAATTTTGAATAATTCGTGGTTGAAGCGCAGATTTGAGTTCAATAAAAGGCTATGTGTGGATCTTGGACGTTTTTTTGCATTTTGTCAAATAACTTCAAAACTATGTTCAGAACATATTTATTTGTTCATACTAGTATAAACTAGATACAATTTACTATCAAATAGTATCAATTGTTTTATATACTTGTATATCAAATTTTTGAATAATTTTCAGTTGAAACGCAAATTTAAACGTAATATGTAGATTTGGGACTTTTTTTTTAACTTTTCTTCAAATAACTTTTAATTTTCTTTTCGGGCACGTTAATTTGTTTACATTAGTAAAAACTATATCAAATTTACTAAGTACTAAAATTTCGTATAATTTTTAACTGAACGCGAATTTGTGTATGTGTACATTTTATCAACCAACTTGAAAATTTTGTTCTAGGCATTTTAATTTATTTATATAAGTAAAAAATAGATAAAATTTAGATTTATAATTACTAAACCATATTAAAACCAAAGACTATTCCTGCTTTTTTTAAACACATTCTACTCAATTTGAAAATGATACCTAATATTGATTATGATAAATGATGTATTTTAAAATTGAATTTGAAGTGAATCTATGGACTATATCCACGCATTACTTTGAAATGATATAAAGTTATTCGATTATATAAATGATATATTATTCGATACTTATAAATATTTATGTTACTAGTACAGTATAAGTAACATATAATCCTATTTTAGATGATATCTTTAGATATAAATAAATTTGTAATAAGATAAATATAGATAAATTTTGATTCTTATTACAGTGCCTGGTATGACTCATAAGGATGCCTTTAAGAACCTTTCAACCTGGGTCTCCCCTATAGTAGAAGGAAAATAAATCAACAACTAATTGGACAAAGTCTTTTTGATGAAAAGGACGAAATTATCCTGTTTGACGAGCTTTCAGGGCGTGTACAAACAAAAACTTTGGTTGCAACATCGCAATTTTAGCAAAAAAAAATGGATTTGTTTTCGCAATTTCAAAATGTTTTACTGATTCCAAAAGATTTTGGGACGCTGATTCAAAAATGTTATCCGTTTGGATAAATCCACATACACCCCGCAAAAATCAAAAACTTTGGTTGCAAAATCGAGTTTTTTGTAAAAAAAATCGACTTTTTTCGCGATTTTCAGAATATTTTGATTGGTTTTGATAAATTTTGAATCGCTGAATTCGAAAATGTTATCCGTTTTTGGATAAATCCACATACACCCCTCGAAAAATCGAAATCTTTGGTTGCAAAATCAAAATTTTACTAATGAAATGAAAACTTTTTTTCGCGATTTTCAAAATGTTTTGACCGATTCTGATAGTTTTCGAGGCGCTGATACCGAATATGAAATCAGTTTTTGGAAAAAAAAATTCTTCTGCCCTTGGTACCAAATTGAAGTTTGAAAATTGCCAACTTTGAAGCTGATTTTAACTATGAAGACGATGATAAATTTATTTTTTTTGGTTGGTATAAAGATTGTACTTTAGTCTACACAAAGCATTAATTAAAATTATTAATTTCATTCATTAAGTGCCTTAAAATTGCATTTGAAAGTCACGATTTTGGCCAATTTTGGCTGCTCCTGATAGACTGTTAATTCATCGGAAAAATAATAAGATTTTTAAATTACACCGAAGTAGGTTTGGTTACTGTTAACCAGGCGTAAATATAAATTATCAAAAATTTTCCTCCTACTATTTCTTATCTTTTATATATATATATATATATATATATATCGTATATATATATTTATTATATATATATATATATATATATATATATGTATATATATATATATATATATATATTTATGTCGATTTTTGTAATACTGACACTCAATAAATTTAATTCTATCTATATGTCTTATTTATTTACACAGTTTGAAAAATTATTGGTTCCAAAATATTTTTTCAGTTAAATGGGGTTCGAACTGGCAAACCTCTAATTGATATTCTGGCCTAAACCGTATCTTTACGACCTCGGCCATTCGCACATTTCGTACACAACATTTTTAGGAAACTTATATCTTTCAGTTGAAAATAACACTTTATATTTTTACAAAAGACAACGGTTTCGTAAAACCAATTGGCCGAGATCGTTAAGTGACCACTACGTTGCTCAGCGTGTCTCGGTTCGATTCCAGAAGAGGCAAAAATTCCAAAAATCGAATGTATAGTTTTTCATAATTATCAAATATTAGTTCAAAATATTAAATTCAGGTGTCGCATTTCGACCTTGACACTTAGAATATTTCTGAAAAACAAAAAACTCAAGTTTCGTACTTGACTGTAAGAGAGATACATAAAGAGAAAAAAAAAAAGAAAAAAAAAAAAGAGGAAGCACTGGGGAAAGAGAGGGGTAGAGGCAGATGATGAATAAGAGAGATGTGTATGATACATATTCTTTATTAAAATTCAATATTAATACAATATAGGAATAAAAATAACTTTTATCATCAATAACTTAAATAGCCGAGTGGTTTAAGGGACCGCATACTCGGTGAAATCGCTCTGGAGGCAGGCACAAGGTGAGACGGATCGAGTCCGGCTGAAGGCGACGACGAGGAACTCTGAAGCAGAAAAAATGGAGCAGTGCTGGTGAATGGCTGTTGGCGAGCGCAAAGGGTCCTGAAACGAACACACCAAGTGATGGTCAACCTGAGGTCCATGATGCGAGAGGTTACACGCAGAGAGACACATTGCGGAAGATGCATGCCGAACCCAAAATCTACCCAAAAACCACAACATGCGAAAAAAACACCAAAAAAGGAAAAAAAATGTGAAAAAAAGCGGAAAAAAAAAAAAAAAAGGGAGAAAAAAGGAGGAGGAGGAGGAAGGGAGGGGGAGGGTGGGAGCCTAAAAAAAACCCCCTAAGTCCCAGGTCAATTTCTCTTTTCTGTTCAGCGTTGAAACTTTTTTATGTTTTTAGTGTTCCCTCACACCAATTCCCAAAGTCAACACTCGAATGAAATCAAGTCCACGTTGAAATTTTCACAACGAGAAAAAATTACTGGGACTTAGTTAAAATATTTAACTTTGCCCCAATAAAATTTTCTCGTTGTGAAATATTCAAGTGAGCCTCATTCATTCGAATGTTGGCTTTGGGATAATACAGCATGCATAAATAACTTGTCTGTCTTAATTGAAAAGGTTTCAGAAAATTTGGACTTAGAAAAAAAAAATTATCTGAAAGGACTTAGAAAAAAAAAATTATCTGAAAGGACTTAGAAAAAAAAATTATCTGAAAGGACTTAGAAAAAAAAAATTATTCGAAAGAATTATAATCAGAAAATTTGGACTTGGAAAAAAAAAAATTATTCGAGAGAATTATTTAATTAATCGATGAAATGAAATGATATTAATCGAATCAAAATTGTTTATACGACTTGATAAAACATGTGAAACCTTTACAATTAATCGAGACAAAAACAAATTTAGTTGACTTGAATAATATACAAATTATTAGAAAAAGCCATAAAAGAAATTCAATAAAACTTGTAAAATGAAATAATGAAAAATATTCGAAAACTTGAACATTAAAAACTTCAAAACTGTTTAAAGCTGATTGTTATCCTTTAGAAATCGAGTTAAATAATTTTTACAACTTGAATCGAATAATAAACTTGTTAACAAAACTATATTTTGTCTAATCATTCAAGTCAACTCTTCGAAACTTTGATTGCAAGTCTTGATCAAAATTGTTTTTAGCAACAAAAGAATAAAAATTATTATTTAGCTATGCAGCGATATAATTGAATAAATTTAGAATAAAACTACAGTTAAAACTTTTAAAAGCTGCATTTGATTAACAATTTGGTAAGTCGTATTAAATATTTGAAATAATTTGATCAAAACCAACAATCGTGTTATCCAATAAATAAAAATGTACATGCAGTCAATATCGCTACAGGGAAAACACATGATTCTTGATACTGGAAATGTAATTTAAAAATTGTTTCTGAAGAATAATGAACAAGAGGTGTCACAAAAAGAGATTTGTACAAAGTAAATTTGTAATTTGTAATAAAATACCATCAATTTAGGAGTTACCTAAGGAAGGATGCTAAGACCTCTTCAACAAATAAGTAATCGATGCTTACAAAAAGCTGTATGGTTAACTAATAATTTGGTAACAAAAATTTAATATATATATAAGATTTGAATTCTACACAAAATCAGCTCATAGTGTTGTATAGAACAAAAGAATTTCTGGTGGAATATTATTATGGAATTGTAATAATAAAATTACTTTCAATGTCTTTGATACATACGAGAAGTACAAACTTTTATCTTTTATATTGATTTAAAACATTCATAAAATTTTAATTCATAAGTAAAAAAAAAAAACTGAATCAACATGTTTTCCCCATAACAAATTAAATATGAACATAGTCTTTATACATATGTCTGCCAAATTAATTTAAAATCTTTTATTAGCATAATAGTTGTAGTTGAATAAACAAAAGATAATTGTATTTATACATTAAAAATTAATAAAGTATATCTCATTAAAGAAAATATATTAACTCAAATATTATAGAATAAACAATATTTTCAGCAGATATATGTATACAACTATATTAATAATGCACGAGCCAGAAAATATTTCACTAAAATATATACAGACTGCTTTATAAATGATATCGGATAAAAAAAGAAAAGGCACAAGTTCTCAAAGCATCTTTCAATTAATTTCATTTAATATGAAAACAAGCATTAAATACATAACTATATAAGAAATATTATTATTACAAGCAAAAGTAGTATAATAAAAAAACTCGGTCATTAATTGTAAACCTCTTTCGGAAAATAAATTATGAGTAATATCTTTTTATTTATTTCTATTCAAATTATAGTTTCACTAAAGATTACAAAAATATTGTGATGAAGTAAACATTTTCAAAAATATTTGACTGCTTTAAATTCAAAAATAAGAAAAACTTAATGTATATATACTGCATATGTAGTACTTTATTTATT
>NW_020537758.1:4089902-4109773 GCF_003426905.1 Ctenocephalides felis | reverse complement strand
AAAAAAAATGTTTTCTTTATTTTGACATATTTTGGAAGATCTGAACTTGTTTTTCAAAGCAATCGCACTGCTTTAACTGCATAGAGACAAAATATAAAGCGCGTAAGAGCGGCGTCGCTGTCTAACGGGTAAACATTGATACGGAAACCATCGGAAAATAAACAAAATTTATACTTATGTTAAAATCTCTATAAAATATCTGAAAATTTGATTGTGTACATATGTCTAATGATCATTTTGACCGCCAAATGGCATTTTTTTTTACTTTTTCGTTAGATCTCCGAAACCGCTAAACCTGCCTTTATGAAAATTTGATCAATTCTTTATCTTGTCAATACAAGTAAAATGTTTTTTGAATTATTGAAATCGGACGATCCGTTCTCTTAAAAACTGAGTTACCGTTTCCGTCACTTTTTGCCCCGTATCTCCGAAACGGCTAGACCTGCCTTTGCCAAAAACTAATCAGCACGTCTTCTTATCAATACGATTCGAATGTTTTTTAAATTATTTAAATTGCTTCATCCGTGTTCCCGAAATCGTCGACGAAAATTTGTATCCGCACACACATACATACACGCACACACACACATACACACACACATACACACATACGTGTACATCCATTTTTTCTAAGGTATGCCAAAATATTCAGAAACCTCTGAAACGTAAAGATATATAAAAATTTTCATTTTCGATTTTTTTGCGATTACTATAACTTACCCTACGGGAAGTTAAATATTAATATTTAATCATGATTTTAAAGTATACCGATTTGCTCAAGGTTGTACTATTGTTAATAAAATTAAATTATTAAATTCTGTTAAAAACTGTTTCATCCCATACAAATTAATAGAATAATTTACGATCAAAATATAAACTAGTGGGGCGCATTGCATCGTACCTTAAGGCAAATTGCTGGAACTTCCCGCGCTAAAAATTATTTTTTTTAAATGATAAACATTTGTGAAAAAAATACTCTAAAAAAATTAGATTTTTGAGAAACTATAAATCTGACAAAAAATACTTTTTTAAAAATTGAAAATTCTTTATTTTGACATATTTTGGAAATTCTGTACTTTTTTTCAAAGCAATCGTACTGCTTTAACTGCATAGAGTCGAAATATCAAAGCGCGTAAGCGCCGCGTCGCCGTCTAACAGATAAATATTAGTACGGAACCCATAGGAATGTTAACAAAATTTATACTTCTTGGTAAAATCTCTGTAAAATATCTGATAATTTGATGTGCATATGTCTAATGATCATTTTTGACCACCAAATGGCATTTTTTTGCTTTTTTTTTACTAGATCTCCGAAACCACTAGACCAGCCTTCATGAAAATATAATCAGTTCTTCACCTTGTTAATACAAGTAAAATGTTTTTTGAATTATTCAAATCGGACGCTCCGTTATCTTAAAAACTAAGTTACCATTTTTGGCACTTTTTTCCCCGTATTTTCGAAACGGCTAGACCTGCCTTCGCCAAAAACTAATCAGCACGTCTCCTTATCAATACGAATCGAATGTTTTTTGAATTATTTAAATCGGTTGATCCGTGTTACCGAAATCGTCGACGAAAATTTGTATTAGAACTCACACATACACGCACATACACACACACACATACATCCATTTTTTTCTAAGGTATGCCAAAATGTTCAGAAACCTTTGAAACGTAAAGTTATATAAAAATTTTCATTTTCGATTTTTTTGCGATTACTATAACTTGCCCTACGGGAGGATATAGATGCATGAGAATTATTTTTCTATTTTCAATTGCTATTTTAAAGTACAAGGAGTTGCTGTAGGTCATTATAATATTAGATTATATTGTTTTGTATTTAATTTTGTACAAATTTGCCAAATATACTATTTATATACAGCGAGTAGTTTAAAAGTTATAAACAATTTAGTGAGTGTAAATGTACTTTGCATATTTGTATACCCCAACGCGCCAAGAATATTTTTCAAGTTTTATTTTAATTTATGAGTACACCGAGTTGTTCTAGGGTAATTTGTTATTAGACAATGTTATAGGATATTTGATTTTATATAAATTCTTCAAAGACACTATTAAGTTTTATCAAATATTTTAAAAGTTATCCAAAATGTAATGAATGAATGTAACTCTAGGTGTACATGATTACATTTCGTATAAGGCGAGAATATTGTCTATGTTATAATGCGTTTTAAGCATAGCTGGGCACCGTTAATCAAATAGTTAACTTCGTTAATCGTTAATCCGCTACAAAAAAAGTTAACTTCGTTAAACGTTAAAGCGTTACATTTCGGAAGAATTAACGCAAGTAACGTTAATCGTTAATCCGTTAATATGTGTAAAATTACATTTTTATATCGTTGCGTTAGTGAACTTAAAAACTTATTAGTTTAGGTTCTGGAAGTTAACAGGTTATGAATAAAACAAAATACTTGTATAATTCAAATGTGTATTTAACCCTCGCGCGTTTTATGCACACTTCCGTGTGTATAAGGAAAATGGCACAATTATCACATACCGTGATAACGCTATTGGTCAACTTTCCGTTTTTATGATTGCATATTGTTTTTACAAGAATTTTTTTCTAAATAAAGGAAAGAGTTTTTTTAACTTCCGTAGGGCAAGTTATAGTAATCGCAAAAAATCGAAAATGAAAATTTTTGCATTTCTCGACGTTTCAAAGGTTTCTGAATATTTTGGTATACCTTAGAAAAAATGGATGTATGTGTGTGTGGTGTGAAGTATGTGTATTCGGATACAAATTTTAGTCGACGATTTCGGGAACACGGATCAACCGATTTGAATAATTCAAAAAACATTCGATTCGTATTGATAAGAAGACGTGCTGATTAGTTTTTGGCAAAGGCAGGTTTAGCCGTTCCGAAGATATGGGGCAAAATGAGCCAAAAACGGTAACTCAGTTTTTAAGAGAACGGAGCGTCCGATTTTAATAATTCAAAAAACATTTTACTTGTATTGACAATTATGAAGAACTGATCAATTTTCATGAAGGCAGGTCTAGCGGTTTCGGAGATCTAACGAAAAAAGTAAAAAAAATGCCATTTGGCGGTCAAAATGATCATTAGACATATGCACATCAAATTATCAGATATTTTATAGAGATTTTAACAATAAGTATAAATTTTATTTACATTCCTATGGGTTCCGTACCAATGTTTATCCTTTAGACAGCGACGCGGCGCTTACGCGCTTTATATTTTGTCTCTATGCAGTCCAAAGCAGTAAATTGCTTTGAAAAAAAGTTCAGATCTTCCAAAATATGTCAAAATAAAGAAAACTTTTTTTTTCAAAAAAAAAAATAATTTTTTGTCCAATAGTTTATAGTTCTCAAAAATCTTATTTTTTCGAAAGTAAATTTTTTTCAAAAATGTTAATCGTTTTTAAAAAAAATAATAATTTTAGGTACGAAAAGTACCAGCAATTTGCCTTAAGGAACGATGCCTTAATTGCCTTAAGACAGAATTACATTTACAGCTAGTTTTTGCGAAAAATAGGAAACGCGCGACGGGTTAAGCGTCGGGCATAAGGTGCATATTCCCCTTCATGAACATTAACATGTTGAAGTTCTCGTCTGAAAGCGAGGCTCGTTTTGGTGTCAAAATGTCTTTACCCGTGGAAAACAAACGTTCAACTGCAGCGCTTGAGGGGATAGCAGTATTGTATTTAATAAATAGATTTATGAATATCTGTTCCCCGAGGAATGCAGCATCGTTGAACGAGTCTTTTGATTTCATATCCAGCCACATTTTAACGAGAATTTGCGCTTTATTCTTTAAAGAGTTTGTAGCTCTTTGGTTTTTCTATAGGCTGAGTGACAGAATTGAAAAAGTCTTCCTTCTCGTCATCATCGTTGTTACTCGCATTGCTCCCTCCGCCACTTAAACTATCTCTGTCCTTCGAATTTTTCGCTGCTTCTTGCCATAAGGCGTCTTCTACCTTTTTAACGTGCATTTTCTTACTGCATTCCTCTCTACTGCTGTCATACGTTTCCAGCCTCATTAACCGAAACTTTGGGTGAAATGCCGCGGCAAGTTGGCACTGTTCATCATTCAGGAGTAGTCCAAATCTTTTCTCTATGCCGTTTATAAGGCATTGGATAAAGCTGTGCCGAGCGGTAAATAGTAGGCATTGGATTAACGATTAACGGACTTTTCGCATTTTAACGGAAGTTAACGTGTCCGTAACATTTTTAAAAGTTAACTTAAAAGTTAATCCGTTAATCAAAATGTTAACTTCGTTAATTAACGATTAACGGATTAACGAGGTAATGCCCAGCTATGTTTTTTTAAGGGTATACAGAGTTGCTTTAGTTATATATTGTTAGACATATTGTTGTTTATTAATTTTGAACAAATTTACTATATGCATCCATAATTGTATCAAATGAATATTTTAAAAGTTACAAGAGATGCACTAAATAAATGCACAATTGAGTCAAGAATCAAAGTGTAGTGGGCCAAACATAAATATGTATATTATATTATATATATATATATATATATATATATATAGTATATAATATATATATTATATATATATATATATATATATATATGTATATCATTTATTTAAACTATTTATGATTCGTTCCATCGGCATTCAATTCTGAGTCACTCTCTGCCAAGTAAAATTATTCTCAACAAAATCGCATTAGGAAACCTTACATTTTCTTTGCCGAAGTTATAAAACATGTGTCGAATATTCTGCGACTGACTATTTATTATTATCAACTATATAGTGATACAACAACGAAACAAAATAAATAAACAAAATTTTAATAAAAATTAAAAATAGTCTATTAATTCGCCATGGCGAATTTTCGAGTTTTCAAAAAGTCTTCGCCCAATTCCAAAGTTACCCTGTATATGGGCAAGAGGGATTTTGTCGATAATATATCTTTTGTAGAACCTGTCGGTAAGTGGAAAAAATAATATAGTATATTAGTATTGACCCACTGTACTTTACGTAGTAAGACGGATTGAATCGCGAGTCAATTTGTGCATTTATTTATTGCATCTTTTGTAACTTTTACTTTTAGTCAATTAATATAAATGAAGTGTTTTACAAATTCGTATAAAATTAAATAATCTTCAATATTGTCTAACATACAGAGTCTTTACTGCAACTCGGTGTACTCTAAAATCGCTTTTGAATATAAAACCGCACGCTTAATTTTATATGCTCATAATTAATATCAATCAACCATTAATAAAAATAAGGGAGTATTGACTATTCATTTAGTACAATTTAAATTAAATTAAGATGTATTATACAATAAAAAGTTCTTATTATTTATATTAGGAATTTTACCTAATTTAATTTATTTATTAATATTGACCCACTGTATTATAATATAGTCCGACGACTTCATCTCGACTCATTTGTGCATTTACTTATTGCATCTCTTGTACCTTTTAAAATATTTGCTTGATACAAATTATGTATATGGTAAATTTGTTCAAAATTCAATAAGCAACAATATTGTCTAACAATATAAAACTCTACAGCAACTCGGTATACTCTTAAAACGTATTAGAAAATAGACAATATTCTTGACTGTACGAAATGTAATCAACTAGAGGTACATTTGTTCATTACATATTGGATAACTAAATTTGATTAAACTAAATAGTGTCTTTGAAGAATTTATACAAAATTAAATATCCAATAACATTGTCTAACAACAAAAACCCTACAACAACTCGGTATACCCATAAATTAAAATCAAACTTGAAAAATAATCTTAGCGCGTTGGTGTATACAAATATGCAAAGTACATTTACTCACTAAATTATTTATAACTTTTAAACTATTTTCGTATAAAAATAATGTATTTGGCAAATTTGTACAAAATTGAATAATCTACAATATTGTCTAACTTTATATATTATATTAACCCACTGTACTATTTATAGTACGACGACTTCAATCTCGTGCATTTAATAGATTGTCAAATATCTCCCTTCCGCCTTTTTGTATTATAAACCAAGAGCAAAAAAGCGGAAGGTAGATATTTGACAACCTAATATTTCGCATAAGAAAGATTTTATTTAATATTTGAAAACTTTAAAAATATACGTTCAAATTAAACAGTGTCTTCGAGGAATTTATAAAAAATTAAATGACCAAAAAAATTTGTCTAACAACAAAATACTCTACAAGAAAAACATCTCTTAGGAAACAAAAAGACACTGAAATTGTTAGAACCTATCCCTGTGCTAAGTATATTTATTAACTAAATCATTTATAACTTTTAAAATATTCGCTGGATATATATAATGTATTTGGCGAATTTGTACAAAATTAAATAATCAATAATATTGTCTAACATCAAAATACCCTACAGTAACTCGGTGTACTCATAAAACGCAATTGAATAGTAGAAACATCTCTTACTAAACAAAAAGACACGTAGTAAAATTGTACCGATTCCTTTACCAAGTATATTTCTTAACAAAATCATTTATAACTTTTACTCATAAAAAGCAATTGAATAGAAGAAATATTTTTAACTAAATAAACAAACTTTTATAAAAGTTTTAACCAACCAGGCTAAAACGAAAAATTGCCAGTGATCTCATAAATAGTCATTTGTAAACGCTAATATTAATATTAATATTATTATTATTATTATTAACTTCCCGTAGGGTAAGTTATAGTATTAATCGCAAAAAAATCGAAAATGAAAATTTTGATATATCTTTACGTTTCAGAGGTTTCTGAATATTTTGGCATACCTTAGAAAAAATGGATGTATGTGTGTGTGTGTTTATGTGTGTGTGTATGTGTGTGTGTGCGTGTATGTATGTGTGTGCGGATACAAATTTTCGTCGACGAATTTGGGAACACGGATGAAGCAATTTAAATAATTTAAAAAACATTCGATTCGTATTGATAAGGAGACGTGCTGATTAGTTTTTGGCGGAGGTAGGTCTAGCCATTCCGAAGATATGGGGCAAAAAGTGCCAAAAACGGTACCTTAGTTTTTAAGAGAACGGAGCGTCCGATTTTAATAGTTCAAAAAACATTTTACTTGTAATGACAAGATGAATAATTGATTAAATTTTCATAAGGGCAGGTCTAGCGGTTTCGGAGATCTAACGAAAAAAACGGTTAAAAATGATCATTAGACATATGCACATCAAATTATCAGATATTTTATAGAGATTTTAACAATAAGTATAAATTTTGTTTATATTCCTATGGGTTCCGTACCAATATTTTCCCGTTAGACAGCGACGCGGTACGGGAAGTTCCAGCAATTTGCCTTAAGGCACGATGCCTTAATTGCCTTAAGACAGAATTCCACTTACAGCTAGTTATTTTATTATGTGCAAAAATGGCAGTTTTTGAGTGAACTAAACGTCCGATTTGAATGATCTAAAAAACTTTCTGCTTGTATTGACAAAACAATTGCTTTTGAGGATAAAAATTTTTTTACATCTTTTTTTATTTTCCATAAAATATTTTCGTAATTTTGGATTAAAACTTCAAAAAATTACCCAGGCTAAGCACAGTCTAAGCGCCACTCTGGTACAAATGTTTACCCAAGTGCGTTTAGACTGTTTAGAGAGCACTTTTTCAATTTTGTGAAAAACTATTGAAAAATGTGAAAATGCCGCCAAGCTAAGTACAGTATATGTGAAAATGTCGCACAGAATTATTGGCAAATGCATTTAGACTGTGACTATACGGGAGCACTTTTTCAATTTTGTGTAAATTTGTGTAGGCAACTATTGTTTTTTGAAATTGAATTCGAAATGAAGTGACGATTGCTAATGTAATAATTGATTTATGATTTATATTTGATTTGCTCAGATATAACAAACAAGATAGCAATAGGAATGGAAGTTACAGTATTTGTAATGATATATTTGAAAACGTTTAAAATTTCTCGAACATTTCGTACGGTTACGGAAGTTCCAGCAATTTGCCTTAAGGCACGATGCCATACACCACTAGTTATATTTATTTTTGCTATAATTATTTCTAAAATGTATTTTTATTTTTTACCCAGATGGTGTAGTGGTTTGAGTGACGACTACATCAGGACCGAAAAGTCTTCGGGCAGGTCATATGCAGTTTTCGTTATGGAGCGAAGAGGACGAAGTCATGGGTTTAAATTTCCAGAAAGGAACTCATATTGACCTCACAGCAGATCAACCCAATTTCGGAAAAACATGATACGACGAAAATGCAGGCAAATAACCAAAAAAAATAATAGAAATATAGAAATATTGGGGACAATCTCGGATAAATAGAAATGCTATGAGGAGCTGAGTTACGGGTCTCTCTTAAGGGACACACCTAGTGTAAAATTTTCAAAAAATCGAATTTTCAATTTTTTCACATTTCGATAGGTTATACCTTTAAAAATAACATACCAAAATTTTAAATCGATATCTTAAATAGTTTTTGAGTCACAGCCATTTAAAGAGTATATATATAGTATATAGTATAACGATCATTTAATCTTTAAACGCGTTTTCTCGAAACAGCATTTTCCGAATTTGCTACAGCGATTACTCAAAAACAAATTATCCGATCACTATCAATTTTTTATTACATGTTCTATATATAGTTCTCCGTAAAATGAACTATCGATTTTTGATCGGATCAAAATCGAATTTTGGCAGTCCAAAAACGACCAAAATTTTGGGTAAAATTCGACTTTTTTTTAAAAAACGCCGCCATTTTGTCAATTTTTGAATTTTTTATCTTGTCATTTTACAGATAATATTATCTAGTTTAACGAGATTTTTTTTTAAATTTCATCCACGTAGAAGGCCGGAATCACTGCAGTAATAAAGGAGCTTTTTTCGCGCCGTTGAAGATCGACGATAACTTAAAAAATATTTAATTTTTTTCTTCAAAAATTTTACTGTGTATTCTTAAAACATCTGTAAATATATTCTTAAAATTTTGAAATGATTGATAAAGTATTTTTTTTAATATAAATTTCCAAAAATCACCTTTTTTAGGCGGTTACACTCGTTGTGCCCCTTAAGTGAAATCAAAGAAACATCAGAAAGTAACACTTATGGTAAAATCGTTATTTGACTGAATGATAAATTTGATAAAATTGTTTTAATAACATTTCTATTTTATCCGAGAATTAGCCCCTCTATCACCTGTCTATATTTAAGATTGACTATATAGTTCTTTTCTATAACATTTCTAATAAGCCCCACTATCTCCTGTCTATATAACCCTCTGTCTATTTCCAGGAGCGCCTTCTAAAAAAACTAGGCCCAAACGCAGTGCCCTTTACTCTACAGATACCAACGGGTGCTCCTGCTTCGATAACCCTTCAACCTGCTCCAGGGGATACGGGAGCACCCTGTGGTGTACATTATTATGTAAAAATATTTGCTGGAGAAAGTGACACCGACAGGGCACACCGCAGGTAAAGAAGAAAATTATATATATATATATATATATATATATATATATATATATACGTTGTATATATATATACTATATATATATATATATATATATATATATATGTACATTAGGGTGGTCCTTAATATGGTTATTTTTAAATTTCCTTGCTCCCAGGGGCTCAAATGGTTTCAAATAAATAAAAAACAATTCTCTGAAAGTTTTAGCTCTTAATATTAACGTTTAAATAGAGCGCAATTCAATCAAACTTTTCCATGAAAATAGCATGGAAAAAAATTTTAAAATTAAAAAAAAAATTTTTTAGGTATAACTTAGTGAAATTCGTGTCATTTTTTATTGAAAATTCGACGCTCTGCAAAACAGGTTTTTTAACTTCCGTAGGGTAAGTTATAGTAATGGGCCGAAAATCGGAATTGAAAATTTTTACATTTCTCGACGTTTTGAAGGTTTCTGAACGTTTTGGCATACCTGCACGTCTAAAATGGATGTGTGGTGTGTGTGTATGTATGATACAAATTTCCAGTCACGTTTCCGGGCGAACGGATCAACCGATTTGAATGGTTCAAAAAACATTCGATTCCTATCGATAGGGAAAAGAGCTGATTAGTTTTGGCAAAGGCAGTCCAGCCGTTTCGAGGATACGGAGCAAAGAGTGCAGATAGTAGAAATCGAATTTTTGAGAGAACGGAGTATCCGATTTGAATGACCTAAAAACATTCAATTAGTAATGATTGGGAGAAGTGTTTATTAGTTTTTGGCAACTTTCTGCTTGTCTTAACAAAATAATTGATTTTGAAAAAAAATTTGTTCCAATTTTTTTTTTTTTTTTTAGTTTTTTGTATATCGAAAATATTTCAGATTTTATTTTTAATTCTGACTATAGTTAATATACTTTACAATAATTTCAACTCTGCAATTCAGTTTTATATAATTCTTAAAAATATTAGACAATGTTACAATATTTATAATAATCTATTTGAAAACATTCAGTATTCCTCGAACATTTCGTTACGGTACGGGAAGTTCCAGCATTTTCCTTAAGACACGATGCCATAATTGCCTCAAGACAAAATTCCACTTACAGCTAGTTTATAATTTGTTTTGTAGAGCGTCGAATTTTAAATAAAACTCATTCATTTGTTTGCTAAATTATATCTAAAAAACATTTTTAAAATTTTTGAAAATTTTTTCATACTATTTCCATATAAAACTTTGATTTTTAACTTAATAATGTGTTTTGAGAAAATTGTCTTTTGTCGTATATGCATTTTCTCAGTTTTTTGTAAATTTAGCATTTAATTTGTACTAACACATATAAAATATTGTACTTTTTTGAAAAGCTGATAAAATTAGGCATAAATCGGCATAGTTGAATTTATACTATTTAATATAAAATATCAGACAAAAAACGGTTTGAAATTTAATAATGTGTTTTAAGAACATTTCCGTTCCTTGGTTGGTCACTCTTTCAGTTTTTTGTAAATTTACATATGAATTTATACTAAACTACACAAGATATTATATTTTTTTGAAATACTGATAAAATTTACAACAAACTGGTATATTTTAATTTTCAGTAGTTAAAGTAAAATTTTTGGCAAAATGCGCTTGAAATTTTAATTATGTGTTTTGAAAAATATTGCTTTTCATATTTGTGGTGCATTAAAATTTCTATTTTTTGACCTGTTAAAATATTGTAATTAATTTTATTGTAACAATGTCATGTAGTTTTAAAATAAATATAATTTAAAAAAAAAAACTATTTAGCAAATTGCTATATTGTCTCAAATTTAAAAGTTATATATTATTTGGCTTGTAATTAGGAGACAGTATTAAAAGGCAATATTAAGAGCTAAAACTTTCAGAGAATTGTTTTTTATCAATTTGGAACCATTTGAGCCCTTGGTAGCAAGGGGATTCTAAAATGTCCATATTAAGGGCCACCCTAATATATATATATATATATATATATATATATATATATATATATATATTACTATTTTTAGAAATACTGTAACTCTAAACATTCGCAAAGTGCAATTCGCTCCTTCCAAAAAAGGGCAACAGCCTTGCACAGTAGTTCGCAAAGACTTTATGCTAAGTCCAGGAGAGTTGGAGCTGGAAGTCTCATTGGATAAACAGGTTTATAAATAATCTATCTACTTATCGTTTTTTCAGAAATATCTATAAACTTATTAATGTATATTTTAGTTATATCACCACGGTGAAAAAATAGTGGTAAGTATATGCATTCGTAATAATACCAATAAAGTGGTGAAGAAAATCAAGGCGTCTGTTCAACAAGGGGTTGATGTCGTTTTGTTCCAAAATGGAATGTATAGGACTCCTGTTGCGAGCATGGAGACACAGTAAGTGAAAATATATATATATATATATATATATAATGTATATATATATATATATTTATATTTATATATATATATATATATATATATATATATATATGCATTCAACCCTACAGATTTTTCTGTACTGATATAATTTCCACCCTCCTGCCTAAAATCATTTGAGTAATACAATCATTTGTCATATATTATATTTATATTATATTTATATTTATATTTATATTATATTTATATTTATATTATATTTATATTTATATTTATATTTATATTTATTTATTTATATTTATTTATATTTATATTTATATTTATATTTATATTTATATTTATATTTATATTTATATTTATATTTATATTGATAATTTACAAACTAGTTGAAAGTAGCATTTTTCCTTAAGGCATTAATCACGTGAGATTTTTAGAAGAAGAGGTTTGACAAAATATCACGTGGGGGAGGGAGGGGTATAGTAAGATATCATGTGTTTTTATTTTTTACATGATTTTTTTTTTCAAAAAAATCCAAAGATTTTCGAATAAAATAAAATGTTTTACAATTTTTGCTTGTGATTAAAAATACGCAAGATGATTAATGGAGAAGGGAGGGTAATTTTGAATACCTCACCAAGAGGGAGGAGGGGTCCAAAAATCCTTAATAAATCGATCACGTGATTAATGGACCCCTAATGTGACTAATGCATGAACTTTCCGAAATGTGTAATAATTGACTTAATCAACCGAAATTGAATTTAGATATTTAGACGAAATTTTCAACTGATATTATTTATTAGTGATTAAAATTGATGGTAACATTTTTTACACAACTAGATAAGTTTTGTAGACTTATGTTTCCACTGATTCCAAAAAAAAAGGTTTTTAAATTTGTGATATTCAAATTTTGACTCATCACATTACAAAAGTGACTTTGACACAAATTTTGACTATAATATGTTTTCAAACTTTGATGAATTTTTAAAATTAAACTACTTGCCGTAGGGTCGTAAGATTTTAGTGGTTCTTTAGTATCATGATACAAAATTTCATAAAAAAAATTCTTACAGGTAATTACGAAGAAACGGCTCGGCCGATCTTTGTCCAAAATTAATCAGCGCGATTCCCAAATGATATCTTTTGAATTGTTTTTGAATTTCTAAAGTCGAGTCAAAATTTTTGGCTAAAACGTGGACGAAAAGTTTTACACTTTTTTTTGCAAATCACAAAGAAACGGCTCTGTTGATCGTCGCACAAAACTGAGAAACGATAGTCCTCATCAAGATACATACAATGGCTTTTAAATTTTTAAAATCGGTTCAGACGTTTTTAAGAAAACGTTAATAAAAGGTCTAATTTTGACAAACGCGAAAAAACGATACTAATTTTTGCAAACTTTGACGATTTTTGTAAAATTAACGACTTATCGTTGGGCCGTAATATTTTAGTATGATCTAGAAGACCATGATATACAGCAAACAAATTCATGAAAATCGTCAAAAAATTCTTTTTCAAGAGTTAATTGCAAGCAATTGTGCCAGCGAATCTTTACCAACCAATCTTTCGAAAGGATTTTGAATATTCAAAATCGATTCAGAATTGCGGGCTAAAACGTGGACGTAAAATTTCTCACTTTTCTGCTATTTACAAAGAAACGGCTCGGCCGATCGTCGCACAAAACTGACAAACAATAGTCCTCATCGAGATACATCGAATGACATTTTTGAAATCGGTCGAGTCGTCTTTGAGAAAACGTCGATTTGAGGTAAAAAATCTGTTCACACATACACACACATACTTTTTCCTTAAATTTGGTCTCATTCGATTCAGAATGGCTTGAAACGTCGAGAAAACATAAAATTAGCATATCGAATTTTTTGATATAAACATATACTTCTTTCGGGAAGCTAATAAATATATATAAGGACTTAAATTTTCACCCTCCTAATTTAAACATCTATTTAGTAATAGTCAATTCGGTAATTCAATTCCTTTAGAAATAATTCACACAGTTGCCGGGACAGCCAGTATATATATATATATATATATATATATATATATATATATATTGATGAGTTATTTAGAATCGGGCAGTAACACCAAGTAAAAATTTGGCTTAATTTGGATAAATTTAGTATTTCAAAACTACTTTAGTTTTTTAACTTGGTGTTACTGTCCGATTCTAAATAACTCATCAAAATAAATATCAACACCAAACTCACATATTTCAATATATATATATGTATATATATATATATATATATATATACATATTATTTTAATTTTTTTAGAGAAGGTTGTCCGATACAACCAGGATCAAGCCTACAAAAAATAATCTATCTCCAACCGACATTGGAATCAAATAAGGAACGTCGAGGAATCGCCTTGGATGGCCAATTGAAGAAACAGGACACCAATTTGGCATCAACGACATTGTAAAATATTTCCAAAAATACAAACACAAAACCCTTGATACATATTCATATATCTATTACCCATTTTAGGTTGAATTCGTTAGAAGACCGCGACGCCTTTGGCATAATCGTTTCTTATACTGTAAAAGTTAAATTGTTCATGGGGGCTCTTGCAGGTGAACTTGTGGCTGAATTGCCATTCACGCTGATGCACCCCCAGGTAAAAAAAATCTCAAAACTATAAATTATGTTAATTACAAAATTGTAATTAATTTTATCTGTATTTTTTACCATTAGCCTCAAAAGAATAAGTTCATTCGTGCAGACAGTCAAGCAGAAGTGGAACTTTTCCGCCAAGACACAATTGACCAAGATGGCAAAGATCCGATGTAAAGGGTAAAATGATTTATGAAAATTTGTAGAAAATTATTTATGAAACAAATAAGCATCGATTGTTTGCAAAAACATGATGCATAATGTACAATATGACTAATAAAGCATAATAGCAATTTGTAATAGATAATTTATAATAGATGAATTATTGACGGTTACAGTTTTATTTATGTTAGACCAAGATTTTTTAGTGCAAATTTCAGGAAAAATTTTGTGTAGAGGCACTGTACTTTATATAGTGCGACAACTTCAATCTTGACTCATTAAAAAAAAACTAGTGGGGTGGGTGGCATCGTGCCTTAAGGCAAATTGCTGGAACTTCCCGTACCGTAACGAAACGTTCGAGGAATATTGAATGTTTTCAAATAGATTATTATAAATATTGTAACATTGTCTAATATTTATAAGAATTATATCAACTGAATTGCAGAGTTGAAATTGTTTGTTTAAAGTATATTAGAAGTATAGTCAGAATTAAAAATAAAATCTGAATTATTTTCGATATACCAAAAATAAAAAAAAAAATAAAAAAATTGAAACAAAAAATTTTTTTTCCAAAATCAATTATTTTGTTAAGACAAGCAGAAAGTTCTTTGAATCACTCAAATTGGACGCTTAGTTCTCTCAAAAACTGCCAGTTTTTGTACATTTAGCTGCGTATCTTCGAAATGGCTGGGCCTACCTTTGCGAAAAAACTAATAACCACTTCTCCCAATTATTACTAATTGAATGTTTTTTCATTCAAATTCATTCAAATATATATATATATATATATATATATATATATATATATATATATATATATATATATATATATATGTGTGTGTGTGTGTGTGTGTGTGTGTAGTTAATAAATGAGTTTAAATTTTCATAATCTTTTTTCCTCAGACGTTATAAGTTTGTTTATTAAAATCAATTTTTAATCAAATTAAATTGCGCCATTTTTGAGTTTAATGCGACCTCAAATTAAGGTCAAAATTAAGTGCACATAAAATTAATTTTATCTTTCCAGATCGTTTCACAGACTTTGTAAAAGAGTACTTATTCATAAAAACGTATAAGATAGTTATCAACATTTTTTCTTAAAATAATTATGCAAGCTATTATGTATTTAACTAGGTGTGAGAGGCATATTGCCTTAGTGCAAATTGCAAGAACTTCCTGATATATAAACATATGCATATATAACAATTAACATCTTAACTCGTATCAAATATTTGACCTTTACAATTACTTTGAACGTTTACTTTTTGATAACACATAAAACTAAATATTATAAACATATTGTTACGGTTTATTTATTAATTAAACGTAAATTAACATATCCACACAATCATCACATTTAAAATTATTGTAAACGAAACGTCAAATCAAATAAAAAATGGCGGACATTAACACCAACTTCATAAATATAAGTTTTAAATATTACCGATCGCTTTAAAAATATTAATATTTTTAATTAGTTATATTTAGATTGTTTACACATATGTTCTCATATTAATTATTTATATTATATTAATATAATATGAATATATAAAAAAAATGATTAGCGTTTGCTTGCAAAAATATGCAGAATGTTGGTACCCCTGCAAACGCAACTGTGAAGAATGCGTTAAACCGAATTGACATCAAAATGTCGGACGTGATTAAATTGTCGCAGTTAAATTTAATTTAATATTTAATAATAATGATAATATGTTTGTGGACCTATATATTTTTGTCTTACTTTTATAATTATTAATTCATAGTTTTGTATTTAATATTTTTGTTGTGAATATTAACACAAATGCGGCTTATTGCAAAGTGAGTGTAGTTTTGAAGAATTGTTTCGGTGTCTAAGCTAAAGGTAGGAATTTTATAAAATTTACTTTAAATTCATTTATTTAATAGCTTTATTGACTTTAATATTAAAACATTGTGCCCGTTAGAAACTAAGTATAAGAATTATGTTGTAAAAGCTGTCTGATTGGTATATATATATGTATTCGACTTAATTGCTAATAATTGATATTTAATAACACCTGAATTTGGGAATAATTTTAAAATTTCTTCTTAAAATTCTTAAAATCTTTCAACACTTTCAACAATTAATTACAAAAAAATGGCGCTACCAATCTTGAGCAAAAACTAGCTAGAGCTATTCCCAACCGATATCTCTCAAAGAATTTTTTGAATCTACTTAAGTTTTGGCTAAAACTAAATAAATCTAATCATCAAGGTCTATAACCTTTGTGTTTATCTATATAGAACTTAATGTAATAAGAAGTTTATTTATTGGACAAAAAATTTTTTTTTTTTGAAAAAAAAATTTTTCTTTATTTTGACATATTTTGGAAGATCTAAACTTTTTTTCAAAGCAATCGTACTGCTTTAACTGCATAGAGACAAAATGTCAAAGCGCGTAAGCGCCGCGTCGCCGTCTAACGAATAAGCATTGGTACGGAACCCATAAAAATGTAAACCAAATTCATACTTATTGTTAAAATCTCTATAAAATATCTGATAATTTGATGTGCATATGTCTAATGATCATTTTTGACCGCCAGATGGCATTTTTTTTTTACTTTTTTCGTTAGATCTCCGAAAATGCTAGACCTGCCCTCATGAAAATTTGATCAATTCTTCATCTTGTCAATATAAGTAAAATGTTTTTTGAATTATTAAAATCGGACGCTCCGTTCTCCTAAAAATTGAGTTACCGTTTTCAGCACTTTTGCCCCGTATCTTTGGAACGGCTGGACCTGCCTTCGCCAAAAACTAATCAGCACGTCTCCTTATCAATACGAATCGAATGCTTTTTGAATTATTCAAATCGGTTGATCCGTGTTCCCGAAATCGTCGACGAAAATTTGTATCGGCACATACATACACACACGTACATACACACACACACACACATACATCCATCTTTTCTAAGGTATGCCAAAATGTTCAGAAACCTCTGAAACGTAAAGACATATAAAAATCTTCATTTTCGATTTTTTTGCGATTACTATAGCTTGCCCTAGGGGAAGTTAAAAATATTTCTATTAAACATTTATAAATCTATTAACAAACCTCATTGTGAACCAAATTCCAATATCATCGATATATTTACAATTACTTGTCCCTGTTTTGTATCATATCGAAATAAGCATGAGTCAACAAATCGCTTTCCTTTATACCAAGTTGCAACATAATTTCATCCGCAATCCCCTCACCATCCTTCACACTCTGCGTCTCATTCAAAACAACTTCCAATTCCACAAAATCACCCAAACCTTCAACAGCATCGATATGAACCCTCGTTTGTCCAATCAAGAACAAAATTCTAGTCTTTTTAACTTCACCAATAAGTCCTAAGCTAGAAGAAAGAATTGCTTTCAAGGCTTCGGTCTGTTGTTTACAATTTTGGCTCTCGATGTTGAACTTAGTGTATTCTGATAATTTAGGACCAGATATGTCTGGACGATTGTAATGGACGAGTGTAGATGTTTCATCGGGGAATATTCTTAGTTTTAAACGTCCATTTGGGACTTTGTAGAAGATATCGTGTTGGGGTATTAATTCACCTTGGGTGTTTGTTAAGGATTTGAGTTTTGATATGACTTCTGTTTTATTTGGCAGTTTAGCTTTGATTTCTATATTGCGATCCATTGTTAAAAACTTTGGTATTAAAATAGAATTGTTAATAAATATAGGTATATATTTATAGTAATAATTTCCTAAATTTACCGTTTCCCAATGTTTTCGAGATAATATGATATGCACTACAGTGTGTATACACTAATAAATAATAAATAATTAATTATAATTAAATAATACAAATAAAATAAAATTACAATTCTAACACCGGTGTAAATAACGAAACCTAACCTCAAACTGTCAAATTTTAAACTGACAGTTTGCCGAATTGTTAAAACCGCCAAATTTGAATTTGAAATGTAAATATTTGAAAAAAAAACTTATAAATATTAAAATTACTTATTAGATTATTGTTATTATTTTTGCTTGTGGGTTCTTTGTGATTAACAAGTTTGTCTATTTTATTTTAAAAATAATTCTTTTTTGTTAAGTAGGTTTAATATAAACACACAATGTTGGTAGGTTTTTTGATATTTGTTTAAATTGCACAAAATCTTGTTAAAACATATAAAAATTTATACAGATAGAAAGCTTATAAAATGCTCTATATAACTGCGTTTACCAATTTTCAACTTTTCGAACAAAAATATTGCGAAAAAAATCGTCAAACTTTCAAATCGTATACATTTGCAAAGAGAATGTTGGTGCGTTTTTATATTTGTTTAAAATGTGCAAAAACTTGTTTAAATACATATTTATTACTTTATATAGATAAAAAGCTTATAAAATTCTCAACATAACTGCATTTTCAACTTTTGGAACAAAAACATTACGAAAAAATTCGTCAAACTTTAAAATTGTATACTTCGCGAAGAGAATGTTGGTGCATTTTGTGACATTTGTTTAAAATGTGCAAAAACTTGTTTAAACACATAAATATTACTTTATATGGATATAAAGTAATATTATAATATTATATTATATTAAAGCGTATGAAATTTTCTACATAATTGCATTTATCGATTTTTAACGTTTGGAATAAAAACATTATGAAAAAAATCATCAGACTTGAACATGTTAAAATCGTATAATTTTGCAAAGAGAATAATGCATTTTTTTTGACAATTGTTCAAAATGTGGAAAAACTTGTTAAAACACATAATAATTATTTTATATAGATTAAAAGCTTATACAATTCTCTACACAACTGCATTCACCCATTTTTAACTTTTGGAACAAAAACGTTGCGAAAAAAATCGTCAAACTATAACTTTGGGTACAAAATCTTGGTACGTATAGGTAGTAAAAGTGTAATATTTTCATACTTGATTGAATGCAATTTCAGAGTATACCAAGTTGCTGTAGGATATCATAATATTAGACAAAATTAAAGATTAGTCAATTTTGTATGAATTTATCAAATATACTACTTGTATTCGACAAACAGTTTAAATTGATATAAATTATTTAATAAAAATCGAGCTAATTTGTAAACGCTAACATTAATATTATTATTATTATTATTATTATTTTATTATTATCTTACTATTTCTATTATTGTTATTTTGTTATATTTATTATTTTCTAGTATTATTTTATTATTCAGAAATTTTATTTATATTATTTATTAATTTTATTTTATTATTATCTGCTTCAATTTTATTAAATCATCATATTACGGATATTATTTTCATGTAAAATTTTATCCTTTGCACTCTTATTTATT
>NW_020537758.1:4062254-4088902 GCF_003426905.1 Ctenocephalides felis | reverse complement strand
AATAATATTGTCTAACATAAAAAACCCTACAGCAACTCGGTGTACTCATAAAACGCAATTGAATAGAAGAAATATCTTTAACTAAACAAACAAACTTTTATAAAAGTTTTAACCAACCAGACTAAAACGAAAAATTGCCAATGATCTCATAAATAGTCATTTGTAAACGATAATATTAATATTAATAGTATTATTATTATTATTATTATTATTATCTTATTATGTGCAAAAAATGGCAGAATTTGAGTGAACTAAACGTCCGATTTGAATGATCTAAAAAAACTTTCTGCTTGTATTGACAAAACAATTGCTTTTGAGAATAAAAAAATTTTACATATTTTTTTATTTTCCATAAAATATTTTCGTAATTTTGGATTAAAAACTCAAAAAATTACCCAGACTAAGCACAGTCTAAGCGCCACTCTGGTACAAATGTTTACCCGAGTGCGTTTTGACTGTATAGGTACTGGAGCAATTTTCCAATTTTGTTAAAGAAAAAAAAACTATTGAAAAATGTGAAAATGCAGCCAAGCTACGTACAGTATATGTGAAAATGTCGCACAGAATTATTGGCAAATGCGTTCAGACTGTGACTATACGGGAGCAGTTTTTCAATTTTGTGTAAATTTGTGTAGACAACTATTGTATTTTGAAATTGAATTCGAAATGAAGTGACGATTATTAATGTAATAATTGATTTATGATTTACAATTGATTTGCTCAGATATAACATGATAGCAAAATTAATGAAAGTTACAGTATTTGTAATAATATATTTGAAAACATTTAATATTCCTCGAATATTTCATTACGGTACGGGAAGTTCCAGCAATTTGCCTTAAGGCACGATGCCATACACCACTAGTTATAAGTATTTTTTCCTACATATTTCTAATATGTATTTTTATTTTTTACCCAGATGGTGTAGTCGTTTTGAGTGACGACTACATCAGAGACCGAAAAGTCTTCGGGCAGGTAATATGCAGTTTTCGTTATGGTCGCGAAGAGGACGAAGTCATGGGTTTAAATTTCCAAAAGGAACTCATATTGACCTCACAGCAGATCAACCCAATTTCGGAAAAACATGATACTACGAAAATGCAGGCAAATAACCAAAAAAATAATAATAGAAATATATAAATATTGAGGACAAATCTTGGATAAAATAGAAATGCTATGAGGAGCTGAGTTACGGGTCTTTTCTTTTAAGGGACACACTTAGTGTGAAATTTTCAAAAAATCGATTTTTTTCATATTTCGATAGGTTATACCTTTAAAAATAACATACCAAAATTTTAAATCGATATCTTAAATAATTTTTGAGTCACAGCCATTTAAAGAGTATATTGTATATATATAATATATAGTATAACGATCATTTTATCTTTAAACGCGTTTTTTTCGAAACAGCATTTTCCGAATTTGCTGCAGCGATTACTCAAAAACAAATGATACGATCACTATCGAGATTTTTTACATGTTCTATATATAGTTCTCCGTAAAATGAACTATCGATTTTTTGATCGGATCAAAAATCGAATTTTGGCAGTCCAAAAACGGCCAAAATTTTGGGTAAAATTCGACTTTTTTTTAAAAACGCCGCCATTTAGTCAATTTTTGATTTTTTATCGTAGGTCATTTTACAGACCATATTATCTAGTTTAACGAGATTTTCTTTATTTAATTTTATCCACGTAGAAGGCCGGAATCACTGCAGTAATAAAGGAGCTTTTTTTCGCGCCGTTGGAGATCGACGATAACTTAAAAAATATTTAATTTTTCTCTTCAAAAATTTTACTATGTATTCTTAAAACATGTATAAAAATATTCTTAAAATTTTGAAATGATGATAATGTATTTTATTTAATATAAATTCTCAAAAATCACCTTTTTTAGGCGGTTACACTAATTGTGCCCTTAAGTGAAACAAAGAAACATCAGAAAGTAGAAGACTTATGGTAAAATGTATTGGACTGTATGATCAATTTGTAAAATTGTTTTAAAACATTCTTATTTTTTCCGAGAATTAACCTCACTATCACCTTTCTATATTTAAGATTGATTATATAATCCTGTTCTAGAACATTTCTAATAAGCCCACTATCTCCTGTCTATATACTTTTTTCCGCGCCGTTGGAGATCGACGATAACTTAAAAAATATTTAATTTTTCTCTTCAAAAATTTACTATGTATTCTTAAAAATGTATAAAAAATATTCTTAAAATTTTGAAAATGATTATAATGTATTTTATTTAATATAAATTCTCAAAAAATCACCTTTTTTAGGGCGGTTACACAATTGTGCCCCTTAAGTGAAATCAAGAAACATCAGAAAGTTGCACTTATGATAATTGTTATTTCACTGAATGATAAATTTGATAAAATTGTTTTAATAACATTTCTATTTTATCCGAGAATTAACCCCACTATCACCTATCTATATTTGCGATTGAATATATAATATTTTTCTATACATTTCTAATAGCCCCAATATCTCCTGTCTATATTTAGCTTGACAATATAACCCTCTATTTCCAGGAGCGCCTTCTAAAAAAACTAGGCCCAAACGCAGTGCCCTTTACTTACAGATACCAACGGGTGCTCCTGCTTCGATCACCCTTCAGCCTGCTCCAGGGGATACGGGAGCACCCTGTGGTGTACATTATTATGTGAAAATATTTGCTGGGGAAAGTGACACCGACAGGGCACATCGCAGGTAAAGAAAAAATTAATATATATCTTATATAAAATTCTTTTGTACGGGTGTATGATTGAAACGGTTATTCGGATTTTGATAAATCTTTTGAGAGTTTGTCAAAGAAATTTTTTAAAATTTAATGAACGATAAAATTTAAGTAATATTGTAGAAATAATTGGCAAAAATTACAAACAAAATACTAATCAGCGTTTTACATTTGAACCATCACCTGCTAGAAATGACAATTAACTTGAAATTTGAATTTAGCTGAAATTATGAGCCTAGATACCTGATATTAGAATATAATATACAAAAAAATGTAATATCTACATTATTATTGCCGAAAAGCAGCTGAGGTGTGCCAGAAATTAAAATAATATAAGATGCAGTCAACAGTATACGTTTGGCAGATGAAATTATATAATTCAGTTCAATAAATAACGCAACAAGCCCATAATTGCATATACATATTTTTTTTAAACTTATGCATGTCGCATTTTGGTTTATTTTACTAAATTTGTTTTGTCAAAAATTTATTTGTTCACCATTGGATATGGAATATTTAGCAAGTTGATCTCAGATTGAATAGTGCACATATGAACTAGATTTTACAAATTAATTCATCTAAGATTTGAACATAAACAATAATGTTTATTAAATTATTAGTAAGAAAATGTACTTTAGAAATTATAATTGACAAAAAGCAACTGATATATCGTACGAGATTATGAAAACTATAGATTAAATTATTGAAGCAATTATGTTGTGTGGTAAAATCAAGTGTGATATTGTTTTTTTTTTTACCTCAGATACTATATTATTTTTTTCTCAATTTTTTGTACTGCTTCTGCTAAGACCATAAATGAATAACAAAACTAGGACATCAAATAGGAAATTGAAACGTATAGGATAGGATTTTAAAAAACTTGGAACTTTTGAATTGTAGAATGTAGGGTACAGGACAACGTCTGTCGGGTCATCTAGTATATATACATTACTATTTTTAGAAATACTGTAACTCTAAACATTCGCAAAGTCCAATTCGCTCCTTCCAAAAAAGGGCAACAGCCTTGCACAGTAGTTCGCAAAGACTTTATGCTAAGTCCAGGAGAATTGGAGCTGGAAGTCTCATTGGACAAACAGGTTTATAAAATATACCTATCATATTCCAAAAACATTGTAAAAATATATTACTATTTTAGTTATATCACCATGGTGAAAAAATAGTGGTAAGTATATGCATTCGTAATAATACCAATAAAGTGGTGAAGAAGATCAAAGCGTCTGTTCAACAAGGAGTTGATGTCGTTTTGTTCCAAAATGGAATGTATAGAACTCCTGTTGCGAGCATGGAGACACAGTAAGTGGAATTATATATATATATATATATATAATATATATATATATATACATATATACAGCCCTAAATTTTCACCCTCCTGCCACAAACCCAAATTTAGTCAAGGTAATGTGAGTAATTTTAATCATTTCTCATAACGTTTGATAGTTCCTCTAGAAAATAGTTGAAAGTTGACAAAAAATCACAAAATATTGCGTGGGGAGGGAAAGGGTAAAGTAAGATATCACATGTATTTATTTTTTACCTGATTTTTTTTTGAATGCAAACATTTTCAAATAAAATCAAAAGTGTTACAATTTTTTTCTTGTAACTAAAAATACACGTGATGTTTGGTGTGGGTGGGGGGGGGTTAATTTTGAATATCACCAAAGGGGAGGAGGGGTCCAAAAATTCTTAATAAATCGATCACGTGATTAATGGACCCCCCGAGTTGCATGAACTTTCCGAAATGTGTAATAATTGACTTAATCGACCGAAATTGAGATTTAGATATTTAGCTAAAATTTTCAACTGATGTTATTTATTAGTGATTTTAATTAATAGTAACATATTTTACACGACTAGAGAAATCTTGTAGACTTATATTTCCGCTGATTCCAAAAAAAAATGACTTTTGAATTTGTGATATTCAAGTTTTGATTCATCACATCACAAAAGCGACTTTTAACACAAATTTTGACTACAAGATTTTTTTAAACTTTGATGAATTTTTGAAATTAAACTATACTTTCCCTAGGGTCGTACAATTTTGGTATGTTTTTTATATCAATCAACATAAAAAGTTTCATTCCAAAAAATTTTTCAACAGTTAATTAAGAAAAAACGCCTCCGCCGATCTTTGTCCACAAATAATCAGCACGATTCCCACATAATATCTTTCAAATAGTCTTTGAAATTTTAAAATCAAAATTGCGGGCTAAAACGTCGACAAAATTTTATTCACTTTTGTGCTATTAACAAAGAAACGGCTCGGCCGATCGTCGCACAAAACTGACAAACAATAGTCCTCATCGAGATACATCGAATGGCTTTTAAGTTTTTGAAATCGGTCAAGCCGTTTTTGAGAAAACTTCGATTTGAGGTAAAAATCTGTTCACATACACACACATACTTTTTCCTTAAATTTGGTCTCATTCGATTCAGAATGGCTTGTAACGTCGAGAAAACATAAAACTAGCATATCGTTTATTTTATATAAGTGAAAATCTTATAAAATGCTCTATATTGAAACAAAAACATTGCAAGAAAATGGCCAAACTGTAAAATCGTATACCTTTGCAAAGAGAATGTTGGTGCGTTTTTATATTTGTTTAAAATGTGCAAAAACTTATAAAGTTAAAAAGCTTATAAAGTTCTCTACCCAACTACATTTACAAGTTTTTAACTTTTGGAACTAAATATTATGAAAAAAATCATCAAACATTAAAATGATAAAATCGTATAATTTTGCATAGCATATCGGATTTTTTGATGAAAACATAAACTTCTCCTTCGGGAAATTGATAAATATGCATAAGGCACTAAATTTGGTACCCTCCTAATTCCAACCCCTATTTAGTAATAGTCATTTGGGTAATCAATTATTTTTCATAACGTTCGATCATTCCTTTAGAAATAATTTATACAAGTGTCGGGACAGCTAGAATATATATATATGTATATATATATATATATTTATTTTTATTTTTTTAGGGAAGGTTGTCCGATACAACCAGGATCAAGCCTACAAAAAATAATCTATCTCCAACCGACATTAGAATCGAATAAGGAACGTCGAGGAATCGCCTTGGATGGCCAATTGAAGAAACAGGACACCAATTTGGCATCAACGACATTGTAAAACATTTACAAAAATACAAACACAAACCCTTTGATACATATTCATATATCTATTACCAATTTTAGGTTGAATTCGTTAGAAGACCGTGACGCCTTTGGCATAATCGTATCTTATACTGTAAAAGTTAAATTGTTCATGGGGGCTCTTGCAGGTGAACTTGTGGCTGAATTGCCATTTACGCTGATGCACCCCCAGGCAAATAAAATCACAAAAACTATAAATTAGGTTAATAACAAAATGGTTTATTAATTTTATCTGTATTTTTTACCATTAGCCTCAAAAGAATAAGTTCATTCGTGCAGACAGTCAAGCAGAAGTGGAACTTTTCCGCCAAGACACAATTGACCAAGATGGCAAAGATCCGATGTAAAGGGTAAAATGATTTATGGAAATTTGTAGAAAATTATTTATGTAACAAATCACTAAATTGACTTGCTGATGATTTGTTTGCAAAAACAAGATGCATAATGTACAATATGACTAATAAAGCAAAATAGCAATTTGTAATAGATAATTTATAATAGATAAATTATTGACGGTTACAGTTTTATTTATGTTAGATCAAAATTTTGTTTAGTGCAAATTTCAGGAAAATTTGTTTGTTGAACCACTGTACTTTATATAGTGCGACAACTTCAATCTTGACTCATTAAAAAAAAACTAGTGGGGTGGGTGGCATCGTGCCTTAAGGCAAATTGCTGGAACTTCCCGCACCATAACGAAATGTTCGAGGAATACTGAATGTTTTCAAATAGATTATTATAAATATTGTAACATTGTCTAATATTTATAAGAATTATATAAACTGAATTGTAGAGTTGAAGTTATTTGTTTAAAGTATATTAGAAGTATAGTCAGAATTAAAAATAAAATCTGAATTATTTTCGATATACCAAAAATAAAAAAAATAAATAAAAAAATTGAAACAAAAAATTTTTTTTCCAAAATCAATTATTTTGTTAAGACAAGCAGAAAGTTGTCAATTGAATCGGACGCTTAGTTCTCTCAAAAACTGCCAGTTTTTGTACATTTAGCTGCGTATCTTCGAAATAGCTGGGCCTACCTTTGCGAAAAACTAATAACCACTTCTCCCAATTATTACTAATTGAATGTTTTTTCATTCAAATTCATTCAAATATATATATATATATATATATATATATATATATATATATATATGTGTGTGTGTTTGTGTGTAGTTAAAAAATGGGTTTCAATTTTCATAATCTTTTTTCCTCAGACGTTATAAGTTTGTTTATTAAAATCAATTTTTAATCAAATTAAATTGCGCCATTTCTGAGTTTAATGCGACCTCAAATTAAGGTCAAAATTAACATAAAATTAATTTTATCTTTCCAGATCGTTCCACAGACTTTGTAAAAGAGTACTTATTCACAAAAACGTATAAGATAGTTCTCAACATTTTTTCTTAAAATAATTATGCAAGCTATGTGAGTGGCATATTGCCTTAGTGCAAATTGCAAGAACTTTCTGATATATAAACATATGCATATATAACAATTAACATCTTAACTCGTATCAAATATTTGACCTTTACAATTACTTTGAACGTTTACTTTTGATAACACATAAAACTAAATATTATAAACATATTGTTATGGTTTATTTATTAATTAAACGTAATTTAACATATCCACACAATCATCACATTTAAAATTATTGTAAACGAAACGTCAAATCAAATAAAAAATGGCGGACATTAACACCAACTTCACAAATATAAGTTTTAAATATTACCGATCACTTTAAAAATATTAATATTTTTAATTAGTTATATTTAGATTGTTTACACATATGTTCTTATATTAATTATTTATATTATATTAATATAATATGAATATATAAAAAAATTGATTAACGTTTGCTTGCAAAAATATGCAGAATGTTGGTACCCCTGCAAACACAACTGTGAAGAACTTGTTTATCTATGGTGAAGAATGCGTTAAACCGAATTGACATTAGAATCAAAATGTCGGATGTGATTAAATTGTCGCAGTTAAATTTAATATTTAATAATAATGATAATATGTTTGTCGACATATATATTTTTGTCTTATTGTTATAATTATTAATTCATAGTATTGTATTTAATATTTTTGTTGTGAATATAAACACAAATGCGGCTTATTTCAATTGCAAAGTGAGTGTAGTTTTGAAGAATTGTTTCGATGTCTAAGCTAAAGGTAGGAATTTTATAAAATTTACTTTAAATTCATTAATTTAATAGCTTTATTGACTTTAATCTTAAAACATTGTGCCAGTTAGAAACTAAGTATAAGAATTATGTTGTAAAAGCTGTCTGATTGGTATATATATATATATATATATATATATATGATAAAAATTGTTTCTTGGGCATCCATCCAATAATTAAAAAAACAGTTTTAATGCAAAATGTTTTAATTAAGAGAACATACGTTTCGGGTCCAGATTTGACCCGAATTACAATTTTCAAAATTTTCATAACTTGATGTTTTTTCAATTTTTTATTTCATACTTATTTTTTCGTTGCATTTTTGTGTTGTTCTTTGTGTTATATTTTTTTTTTTTGTTTTTTTTTTTTAATTATTTGTATGCACTGAAGATGGGCCAAATCTGGACCCGAAACGTATGTTCTCTTAATTAAAACATTTTGCATTAAAACTGTTTTTTTAATTATTGGATGGATGCCCAAGAAACAATTTTTATCATATTATTTCACCATCTGAAGAAAACCTCTCGCTTATATATATATATATATATATATATATATATATATATATATATATATATATATATATATGTATGTATTCGACTTAATTGCTAATAATTGTTATTTAGTAACACCTGAATTTGGGAATAATTTTAAAATTTTGACATGAGTCAATATTCTAAACTTCCATGTTTCTATTAAATTAAAATTCTTTTTGTTGGCCTATAATATTTCAGTTAGTATCAACCATGAAATATATCGTTCAACAAAGTTCCATCAATTTTTTTTCTTTCAACACTTTCAACAATTAATTACAAAAAAATGGCGCTACCAATCTTGAGCAAAAACTAGCTAGAGCGATTCCCAACCGATATCTCTCAAAGAATTTTTTGAATCTACTTAAGTTTTGGCTAAAACTAAATAAATCGAATCATCAAGGTCTATAACCTATATAGAACTCAATGTAATAAGAAGTTTAAAGTAGAGGGAAAAAGATGTATAACCAGCTATAATTAATAAAATTCTCATGAACCTGCTATCGGAAGATAAACTTTAATCTTTGAAAATCTATAATAAAAGTATTCTCTTTTGTTGGTAGATTTTTAGCATTAGTTAAAAATGTAATTGTTTTATAAAATACATTCAAAATTGAAATAAGACATTAAACCTGTTCCAAGTTACCCCGCCAGCATTCAAACAACACATCCTTATGCACTTAAAGTATTAATATTATTGATTCTCTATAAATTGATTAGCATATACCCTACTTAGCAAAACAACGTTTGCCGGGTCAGCTAGTATATATATACGTGTATATATATATATATATATATATTATTTTTTAAAAAATGCATTTATTTATTGCCCAAAGTTTATGTTTAAAAAATCCGATTCGCTAATTTTATGTTTTCTCGACGTTTCAAGCCATTCTGAATCGAATGAGACCAAATTTGAGGAAAAAGTATGTGTGTGAACAGATTTTTTGCCGTAAATCGACCTTTTGTCAAAAACGACTGAACCGATTTCAAAAATTTAAAAGCCATTCGATGTATCTCGATGAGGACTATCGTTTCTAAGATTTGTGCGACGATCGGCCGAACAGTTTCTTAGTAATTGAGAAAAAAGTGAATAATTATCGTCCATGTTTTAGCCAAAAATTCTGACTCGATTTTAAAAATTTTAAATCTATTCGAAAGATATTATTTTGGAATCATGCTGATTAATTTCGGACAAATATCGGCTGAGCCGTTTCTTCGTAATTAAGTGTACAGAATTTCTTTTATGAAATTTTGTATGTTGATAGACATCATGGTCCTAAAGAACATACTAAAATTTTATGGTCCTGCGGCAAATAGTTTAATTTTAAAAATTCATCAAAGTTTGAAAAAATATTATAGTCAAAATTTATGTCAAAAGTCGCTTTTGTGATGTGATGAGTCAAAATTTGAATATCACAATATTAAAAGCCATGTTTTGGAATCAGAGGAAAAATAAATCTACAAAACTTCTTTAGTTGTGTAAAAAATGTTAACATTAATTTAAATCACTAATAAATAATATTAAAGACTTTGTACAAGAAATAAATGTAATCGTGCAGTTGCAAATTTTATCTAAATATCTAAATCTCAATTTAGTTTATTTAAGTCAATTATTACACATTTTGGGAAGTTCATGCAACTTGCCTTAAGGCAAAATGCAACTTTCAACTAGTTTATCATATCTATTTTAACTTCTAAATCATTTGATTAATATAAATAGTTTATTGTACAATATTGAATAATCTATTATATTGTCTAACATCAGACAACAATCTTTTATACTCAAAAATTGAACAAACTAGCTGTAAGTGGAATTCTGTCTTAAGGCAATTAAGGCATCGTGCCTTAAGGCAAATTGCTGGAACTTCCCGTACCAAAAATTATTATTTTTTTAAAAACGATTGACATTTTTATAAAAAATTTATTTCGAAAAAATAAGATTTTTGAGAAACTATAAATTCGACAAAAAATTACTTTTTTTTGAAAAAAAAATTTTTTTTTTTAAATTTAAAAAAAAATAATTTTTTTTAAAATTTTTTTTTTAAAAAAATAATGTTTTCTTTATTTTGGCATATTTTGGAAGATCTGAACTTTTTATAAAGCGATCGTACTGCTTTAACTGCATAGAGACAAAATGTCAAAGCGCGTAAGCGCCGCGTCGCCGTCTAACGAATAAACATTGGTACGGAACCCATAGAAATGTAAACAAAATTTATACTTATTGTTAAAATCTCTATAAAATATTTGATAATTTGATGTGCATATGTCTAATGATCATTTTTGACCGCCAGATAGCATTTTTTTTTTTACTTTTTTCGTTAGATCTCCGAAAATGCTAGACCTGCCCTCATGAAAATTTGATCAATTCTTCATCTTGTCAATATAACTAAAATGTTTTTTGAATGATTAAAATCGGACGCTCCGTTCTCTTAAAAACTGAGTTACCGTTTTCGGCACTTTTTGCCCCGTATCTTCGGAACGGCTAAACCTGCCTTCGCCAAAAACTAATCAGCACGTCTCCTTATCAATACGAATCGAATGCTTTTTGAATTATTCAAATCGGTTGATCCGTGTTCCCGAAATCGTCGACGAAAATTTGTATCCGCACATACACACACACACATACACACACACACACACACACATACATCTTTTCTAAGGTATGCCAAAATGTTCAGAAACCTCTGAAACGTAAAGACATATAAAAATTTTCATTTTCGATTTTTTTGCGATTGCTATAACTTGCCCTAGGGGAAGTTAAAAATATTTCTATTAAACATTTATAAATCTATTAACAAACCTCATTGTGAACCAAATTCCAATATCATCGATATACTCGTATTTACAATTACTTGTCCCTGTCTTGTATCATATCAAAATAAGCATGAGTCAACAAATCGCTTTCCTTTATACCAAGTTGCAACATAATTTCATCCGCAATCCCCTCACCATCCTTCACACTCTGCGTCTCATTCAAAACAACTTCCAATTCCACAAAATCACCCAAACCTTCAACAGCATCGATATGAACCCTCGTTTGTCCAATCAAGAACAAAAGTCTTGTCTTTTTAACTTCACCAATAAGTCCTAAGCTAGAAGAAAGAATTGCTTTCAAGGCTTCGGTCTGTTGTTTACAATTTTGGCCCTCGATGTTGAACTTAGTGTATTCTGATAATTTAGGACCAGATATGTCTGGACGATTGTAATGGACGAGTGTAGATGTTTCATCGGGGAATATTCTTAGTTTTAAACGTCCATTTGGAACTTTGTAGAAGATATCGTGTTGGGGTATTAATTCACCTTGGGTGCTTGTTATGGATTTGAGTTTTGATATGACTTCTGTTTTATTTGGTAATTTAGCTTTGATTTCTATATTGCGATCCATTGTTAAAGACTTTGGTATTGAAATAGAATTGTTAATAAATATTGGTATATATTTATAGTAATAATTTCATAAATTTACCGTTTCCCAATGTTTTTAGGATAATATGATATGCACTAAAGTATGTATATACTAATAAATAATAAATAATTAATTATAAATAAATAATACAATTAAAATAAAATTACAATTCTGATACCGGTGTAAATAACGAAACCTAACCTCAAACTGTCAAATTTAAACTGACAGTTTGCCGAATTGTTAAAACCGCTAAATTTGAATTTGAAATGTAAATATTTGAAAAAAAAATATGAATATTAAAATTATATATTAGATTATTGTTAGTTTTTTTGCTTGTGGGTTCTTTGTAATTAACAAGTTAGTAGATTTTAGTTTAAAAATAAATCTTTTTTGTTAAGTAGGTTTAATATAAACACACAATGTTGGTAGGTTTTTTAATATTTGTTTAAATTGTACAAAAACTTGTTAAAACATATGAAAATCGATATAGATAGAAAGCTTATAAAATTCTATATATAACTGCGTTTACGAATTTTAACTTTTGGAACAAAAACATTGCAGAAAAATAGTCAAACTTTAAAATCGTTTACTTTTGCAAGCAAAGAGTTTATGCGTTTTCTTGATATTTAAAAGTTTAAAATGTACAAAAACTTGTTTAAAAACATATTTATTACTTTATATGGATGAAAAGCTTATGAAATTTTCTGCATAATTGCATTTATTGATTTTTAACGTTTGGAGTAAAAACATTATGAAAAAAATCATCAAACTTTAAAATGTTAAAGTGGTATACCTTTGCTAAGAAAATATTTTTTTTCTAAATTTGTTTAAAATATGCAAAAACTTATTAAAACACATAATAATTATTCTATATAGATAAAAAGCTTATAAAATTTTATACACAACTGCATATAATAATTTTTAACTTTTGGAACAAAAACATTGCGAAATAAATCGTCAAACTTGAAAATCATACAACTTTGCACACAAAATCTTGGTACGTATAGGTAGTAAAAGTGTAATTTTTCCATACATGATTTAATGCAATTATAAGAATACCGAGTTGCTGTAGGGCATCATAATATTAGACAAAATTGAAGATTAGTCAATTTTGTATAAATTTGCCAAATATACTACTCGTATTCAATAAACAGTTTAAATGATATAAATTATTTAATAAAAATCGAGCTAATTTGTAAACGCTAACATTATTATTATTATTATTATTATTATTATTATTATCTTACTATTTCTATTATTGTTATTTTGTTATATTTTACTATTTTTTAGTATTATTTTATTATTCAGAAATTTTATTTATATTATTTATTAATTTTATTTTTATTATTATTTGCTTCTATTTTATATTAAATCCTCATATTACGGATATTATTTTCATGTAAATTTTATCCTTTGCACTCTTATTTATTTAAATTTATGTTATTGTTTATCAATATTACTAGATGTTAATTATTTAACAGTTGTAATAATTATTGAAATTAAAAAAAAATCGAGCACGTTCCAAAGCGCGTCTCTTATATTATACCAAACTTTAATAAATTTTCTTAATTAAACTGCTTTTCGTAGGCCTATAATATATTAGCACGTTTGTTCAAAACCTAAATTCTATCAGTATACAAAATTGTATTAATTACAAAAAAAACTGCTCGGCCCATCTGTGCAAAAAAACTAATCAGCACGATTCCCAACTTATACCTTTCTTTTTGCATTTTCAAAATCGGTACAGGATTTTCGTCGAACAAATTTATTCAATAATTTTACCAAAGTCTTATAATGTATTCACTTACTTTTTTCAATCAAAATCCCCGTCTAAAAAGTCCTGCAAGTCTCGTCAAAGCCTCAGCAGCCTCAATTTCTTCTCTATGATGAGACAAGGACAAATCTTCCTTGGAATTCGTTTGATTCTGATTGGAATTTGCAACATTCCATTTATTATACTGTCTTGAATTGGTTTCTTTTGAAGGGCTTTTTGAAGATTTGGGGACGTCCCAGGCGGAACAATCGCGTCTTGTTTGGGGCCTAAAATTTGCTGCACTTTCTAACCACCTGGGGTAAAAGACACAAAATATATAGAAGGATTTAAATTGCTTGAAAAGATTAATTTGTTAAAATTATTTAAGGGATTTTTATAGTACCTTGCAAGCAAAGGAGTTTTGTTCTCAGGTTCATCCAATCTTTCAAGACCATCCAAGTATCGTCTCATCATTCGCCTTTTATATCTGCAAAAATTAATTTTATGGGTATACCGAGTTGTAGTAGGGTTTTAAAATGTTAGACAATATTGTTAATAATTTAATTCTAAACTAATTTGGCAAAGACTTCATTCATACTAAACGAATGGTTACAAAGTTATGTATATTACAAAGAATAAAATGTAATTAATTTCGTTTTCAAAATAATTTTTGGCTGGTAATATTTTTTTTTATTTATTTATTTATATATTATTTTCATATCTCAGTCAGACAGGGGTTTCTGGTATGAAAGAATATGAAACAATTTTCTTATTTTATATATACACATCACTTGTCTATTTCATTAAACTACAATATAATATTTATTATAATTAAAATATCTATTCAATCTTCAATTTCCTTATAATATTTCTTTATTTTTCTTTTAAATTTTGATGATTTTTACCAAATTTCGAGTACACCGAGTTGTTGTAAGGCATTATAATGTTAGGCAATATTGTAGATTGTTTAATTTTAAACAAATTTGCCGAATATATTAATTATGTGACATAAATATTAAGAAAGTTATAAAAAAATTTAGTCAACAAATATACTTTTATAAATTGGGGCGCATAAAATAATTTTCTAGGTTCAATCGGGATTTTAAAGTATACCGAGTTCCTGTAGGGTTACATAATGTTCAAAATTATTATAGATTATTTAATTATTTATTATAGATTATTTTAATTTGTTGAATATTTCATATAAATTGGACAAACGGTTTAAAAGTTGCAAGAGATTTAGTAACTAAATACACTAATACAGTTGCGTTATAAGAACCAGTAATATATACGTGGTCTGTTCAAAAAGTACCCGGAATTACTAATAATTAAATTTCGCGGGTCTGGAGTGTCTGATTGTCAAAATTTTTTTGAAGTAAAACTTCTTTAGGCGCGATATGGGTGTAAAAATTTTTAGGCGCGACACGGGTGTAAATCCGTACAAATGCAACGAAAATGCCAACGTGTAGTTGAACACTACGACGCCGTAAGCGCTGATGTCGCGAGTATCCACTCATATCGCGTCATGTCATGCGTAAGTCGAGCGCTAAACCCTATATGAACTTGCATTAATTGAATCACGTTTTTTTTACAAAAGAAGAGGTTGCTGTATTATGTCCTCATGGAATAAGACTTTTCTTAGAGAATAAATGTGCCATGGAAATAATAAATTTATATTGAATCTCGTTGAAGACAAAATAATATCTACTGCCACGGATATATTTATGTAGGTTGCCATGCGACAGATCAACAATCATACATTCGTCAGCAGTTTCAAAAAAATCGGTTATTGATACCGGGGCTTTGCCGTATGAAATAATTTTAGTTCTGAATAAATTTTACATAATAACAACTAATATTGATGTAAGTGATGGCTTAGCTAATGGTTGTGTGGGAAAATTAGTGTACATAGAACGTGGCGATAATGATGAACTTCTACGTTTATGGTTTGAATTTCCCGGTAAGATAGGTAACAAAATTAGGAAGAAAGCTTCACATCATATTCAAACTCTTAATATCAGTAGGACAGCTGTGCCGATGCTCAGGAGATCTTATTATTATTGATGTTATATGATTATTAAAAGATGATTTTTAAAATTCAAATATGATGTTTTTTTTATTTTTATCTTAATTGCCTACTCATACAATATTAAAAGTTTTACTTCAATCGCGTGTGATCCTTACGCGCACTCTTTTTTTTTTATTGTGTTGGTATACATGCCCCTAAAGTATGATGAAATTTTCAGCTATATTCACTGTTTACTTTGTCTGTGGTAGTCGCTAAGGTTCGACGTGTTTTTCTGAGCTCGGCGATTTTTACAATGGAAGAATTGAAAAGTCAAAGAATTTGTATTAAATTTTGCGTAAAAAATGAAATAAAGTGTTGCAAAGTGCAAAAATTCACCAGATATGGCTCCGTGTGACTTTTTCTATTCCCAAAGTTGAAGAGACCCATGATAGGACGGCGGTTTCCTCGATTGAAGAAATAAAGGCCGAATCGCTGAGAGTGCTCAAGGACATATCAAAAAGTGAATATCAAGGGTGCTTCGAAAATTGGAAAAAACGCTGGCATAAGTGTATTATATCTGGGGGGGACTACTTTGAAGGGGACCACATTAATGTAGACGAATAAATAAATATTTTATATTTATATACGAAAATTCCGGGTACTTTTTGAACAGACCACGTACATATGTTTTTGATCGCAATTTTAAAGTATACCGAGTAGTTGTAGGATCTCATAATGTTAGAAAGTATTTTAAATAATTTATTTTTCTACAAATTTTCTTAATATTTCATTCAAATTAGACAAACGGTTCAAGAGTTATAAGAAATATAATAAATAAATGCATGTGAAAACAAAAATTACTGCTAAAAATGCGTTAAAGTGTTATTTAGAGAATAAGAGTTGCTTTAGGGTATATTGTTATTAGAACAAATTGTATATTATTTAATTTCAAACAAATTTGTCTTATACACCAATCATAATAATCTCATGGTTTAAGATCTAGAAATGATATAACACAAAAATACAATTTTTTTATAAGACAATTTTGTATTTTATTAAATTTACCCATGGGCGTCCTCGTTCCTATTATTAGCCTCTCGTCCAGGTTCTGCCCAAATGCTATCATCAGAACTGATACTAAATTGCTCCAAATTTCCATTTGCTTGAGAATTGTAACTTTTTATTAAATTGGACCAACTACGTCTCTGTGGTTCCCCACCTGAATTCTTTAGTTTTCTTCTCCAGTTTGCGAACCAATTACAAATCTAAAAAATAATAGATAATCAATTATATTCAATAAAATTAATTTATTTTGAATATTATAAGTGAATGCTACTGTTTGCAGTCAATTTTGTCATATTGTAGATATAAATATTTATGAACAAGACGTATTGAATATGAGCTTACATGTACAAAATTAAGTATTTTATAAAGCAATTTTTATAATTTTAATACAAAATGTATTATTGAAATACATGAAATGTATATAATAAGATAATTTGGTTGTGTGTTGTATGTAGTAATTGTTTTCAAATGTGTTTTCAAATATAAAACTTTCAAACTTTTCAAATATAAAAATTAATTGTTAATGTTAATTTATTACCTGTATATATGTAAGGCCAGTTTTAAAAGCCATTTCTTTTTTCTCTTCCCGATTTGGATAAGGGTTGTCCCTTCTTCTAACGAGCCAGTCTTTGAGGAATTTTTTGATTTCAGGGGTGAAAAGTCTTTTAATGACTCTTCTTTCATCATTTAAGGATCTTCGTCTACCAAAAATAAAAGGACAAAAAAATATTCTATATATCTATTATATTTAAAATGTTAATTTGCAACAAAATGGTCGAAATAAAACGCAATATTTAATTAACTCTTTGTTAAGTACGTTTCGACAATGTATGTTTATCATCATTCAGCACGTTAACAAATTCTAAAAAATATTTTGCAATGTTTAAAAAAATCCTTCAAGATTACTAGAAGATATGACAAATAAAAATATAGATACATACCTAACAAGAAAAAAACACAACATAAAAAAAGACATATTAAAAGTTTAAATAATAACAAAATTATGTAGTTAATCCCACGACTGACAAATTTCAAATGGACATCAAAATGCCAAAGCACGCCTTATATATAAAGGGGTTCACAAAAACTGATGCAGGATCAGGATTCTGAAAATTGCTAGATTTTGAAAGAAAAGTGATACAAGGATGGGAAAATAGCCAAAAAATTAAACAAAAATAATAAATAATTAATAAAATATAACTAAACTAGTACCAAATTGTAAAAATGGACGGTGAAATGCAAAATTACGCCATTTGAATTAAAAGGGTTTACAAAACTTGATGCAGGATCAGGATTCTGGGAATTGCTGGAATTTTGAAGAAAAGTGATATAATAATGAGAAAATAACCGAAAATTTAACAAAAATAATAAATAATTATTATAATACAACTAAACTAGTACCAAATTGTAGAAATGGACGATGAAATGCAAAATTACGCCATTTGAATCAAAGGGGTTCACAAAACTTGATGCAGGGCAGGATGAAAATTGCTAGATTTTGAAAGAAAAGTGATATAAGGATGAAAAAATAACGGAAAATTAAACAAAAATAATGGATTATAAATAAAATGCAACAAAACTAATTGTTTTGCCATTATAGATGATGAAATGCTAAAGTACGCCATTTGAATTAAAAGGGTTCACAAAACTTGATGCAGGATCAGGATTCTGACAGTTGCTAGAATTTGGAAGAAAAAAGATACAAAGATGGGATAATAACGGAAAATTAAACAAAAATAATAAATATAGAATGAAATGCAACAAAACTAGTTGTTTTTTATATCCTTGTATCAATTTTCTATGAAACGCAAAATTACGCCATTTGAATTAAAAGGGTTCACAAAACTTGATGCAGGACCAAGATTCTGGGAATTGCTAGAATTTCGAAAAAAAATGATATAAAGATGATAAAATAATCGAAAATTAAACCGAAATATTAAATAATAAATAAAATACAACAAAATTAGTTGTTTTTGCTATCTTTGTATCAATTTTCTATGAAACGCAAAATTATGCCATTTGAATTAAAGGGGTACACAAAACTTGATGCAGGATCAGGATTCTGGTAATTGCTAGAATTTAAAAGAAAAGAGATACAAAGATGGAAAATAACCGAAAATTAAATAAAATTAATAAATAATTCATAAAATGCAACAAAACTAGCTGTTTTTACTATCCTTGTATTACTTTTCTTTCAAATTGCGAAATTACGCCCTTTTGAATTAAAAGGGTTCACAAAACTTGATGCAGGATCTGTATTCTGGTAATTGCTAGATTTTGAAAAGTGCTACAAGAATGTAAAAATAACGAAAAATTAAACAAAAATAATAAATAATTAATAAAATACAAATAAACTAGTACCAAATTGTAGAAATGGACGATGAAATGCAAATTTACGCCATATATATAACAAAAGGGTTCAAAAAAGATACACGGATTGGAAAATAACCGAAAATTAAATAATAATAATGGATAATAAACAAAATGCAACAAAACTAGTTGTTTTTGCTGACCTTGTATCATTTTTCTTCCAAATTGTAAAAATTCTTAGAACTCGATCCTGGATCCAGTTATGTGAACCTTTTCGTATATATATATATATAATATATATATATATATATATATATATATATATATATATAAAGCGAGAGGGTTTCTTGGATGTGTGTGAAATAATAAATAATAAAATTGTTTCTTGGGCATCCATCCAGTAATTAAAAAAACAGTTTTAATGAAAAAATGTTTTTATTTAAAGAACATACGTTTCGGGTCTTGATTTGACCCATCTTCAGTGCTACAAATAAATAATTCAGGGTTACAAATTAAAACAAAATAAAAAAATACATTAAAACAGACAAAAAATAAGTAAAACAATGTATATGAAAAGTATATATGAAAAACAACCATAAAATAAACAATGTAAAGAAAACTCACCATACAAATAAACTTTGAAAAAACAACACAAAAACACAAAATTGCACGAAAAAAAAAATAAATAAAAGTGAAATAAAAAATTGATGAACGTCGAGTTTAGAGTTATGAAAAATTTTAAAAAAATTGTAAAATTAAAATGAAGATATATTTTATTATAAAAAAAGCATTATTCCAACGAACATGTTGTTAGTTTGGAAGTTGTATTACGAGTGTGTACGAGAGTAAATGTGTGCGAAAACGTGTTTACGGAAAATACTGGAAACTGTATCGTCATTGGTGAAGAGAACGGGATAGAGAGTTACGAGATTTCCTCAACGATCATGCGCAGTAGGAACATAGTAAAAAAATATATACCTGTGTAAGACACCATAATCAAATCCCAAAAATATGTGAATGAAGAGAAAATTATTAAGAAAAAATATAGATATTAACAAAAACGATAATAGTTATGGAACGATAAAAGTTACATAAAAAATTATAACATAACATATATATGTATATATAAACGAAAACAATAAATGTAAAATATGTATAAACATACACATACACATATATGCATACACAATAGAATATGTTAGAATACATAAAGAAAATGTTAGGATGTATTGCGCATATTGAAAAATTATTTGAAGCATCGCGGTAAATATTGCAAAGAGAAGCCGAATCAAATCGTTTGTTAATAGAAGGTATATTTGTATGAAAATACTCTCAGCGAACTTCCTGCGTAAAATGTTAGATTCTCGATGAATAACTCTTGGATTGGTGAAATTAAAAGAATGTTTAAATTTGGAGACATGCTCGGTGATCATGGTTTTATTTTGTTTCCTGTTCAAACTATTAAGTTCGTGTTGGCGAATTCTTTTTGAGAGAAATTGTGAAGTTTCTCCAACATAACAGCTTGAACAATCATTACAATCAATGACATATACGACGTTTGAAGTGCGGGAAATAGGGGTAGGAGTTTTTAAATTAGTGTATAAGTCTGAGAGAGTGTGTCCAGTCCAGTGTGTTTTCATAACTCGACGTTTCATCAATTTTTTTATTTCACTTTTATTTATTTTTTCGTGCAATTTTGTGTTTTTGTGTTGTTTTTCAAAGTTTATTTGTATGGTGAGTTTCTTTACATTGTTATTTTTATGGTTGTTTTTTATATATACTTTTCATATACATTGTTTTACTTATTTTTGTCTGTTAATTAATGTATTTTTTTATTTTGTTTTAATTGTAACCCTGAATTATTTATTTGTAGCACTGAAGATGGGGCAAATCAAGACCCGAAACGTATGTTCTTTAAATAAAAACATTTTTCATTAAAACTGTTTTTTAATTACTGGATGGATGCCCAAGAAACAATTTATTATATATATATATATATATATATATATATAAAGCGAAAGATTTTTCTTCAGATGGTGAAATAATATATATATATATATATATATATATATATATATATATATATATATAAGGCGCCATTTTGCATATCGCTTTTCATTTGCAATTTGTCATTAATGTGATTAACTACTGTAACTACTAATTTTATTCTTTAAGTTCACTATTTTATTTCATTTTTGTGTTTTTTGAATAAAAAATATGTTTAAAAATTGGGTGTTGCTCTTTTCTTGGTTCGGTATGTATTGATATTTTTATTTGCTACATCTTTCAGTAATTCTGCAATATTTTTCAAATTGTGCTAGTTTTTATTTTGATAGTTTTTTGAATTTCTTTAACTTGTTGAATGATGACCCACATACAGCGTCGAAACGTACATAATAAAAATTAAATTATTCATTATAACCCAGGTGTTAAATTTATAAGCAAATCACCAAAAAAAATAAAAACACTCGTCACTTCTTTAGTCAGTCGCTGGTTTATTACAGGGTTGAATTCGCATGGGTTATTTTCAAAAAACAGTATTTTTATTATTATCTGGGTCTATTAATTTGTGGGTTAGTTAAAAAATCGTAAAATCCATACATGCTTTTAGCAAAATCTCAGATCAAAAACTTTGTTGGTCCAACTGACTGGCTGTAGCGACGATTTCTGGTCGAACGGCTGGACGGATTTCTGGTCGGTTGTAATTTTTCCATTTTTTTAATATTTTTGGATGGCGAAGATTTTTTTTGCTTAGCAAAATAGCTGGAAAATATAGTAATAGTATATATGGTTCAATATATTTAAATATAGTAAAAATTCTGAATATTTGGATGCCGGATTATCGAATTACCGGATTATCGAAACGTCGGATTATTAGAATTTTGGATTATTGGTAGGATTATTTTAAAAAAAACGTGAATGGTTTCAAATTTTCGCTTTCAAATTGAGTAAAATGTGTTTAAAAAAACGTATATAGTAGTCCTTGATATCATATTCAAATTGTGAAAATTTCCAAAAAAAAATTTTCCCATGAAATCGGTACGCCGAAATGCGCTCAACCTAATTTGAGGCCTCGTTCCAGGTTAAGTGTAAAATGACGTCATTTTGGCCTATTTTCGGTTTGGTATGGAACGCCGATTGAAACAAACTAATGAAATTAAGTTTCATTATTGTTTTAAACACTAAAAATTTGCAAATTGAATAAATTTTAATACAAAAATTAATTATTCTAGTATTTGTTAAAAATAATTTCAAAACCTATATTATTATTGTTTATTTATAAAAAATAAAACGTTGAAAAAATGTCCCCCCAACAAGTTTTTGGCGATTCTAAATTTATATTATAAGCAATATCTTGTAAAATAATTGTAATTAAATTTTAGAATAAATTCTGAAAAATATTTCAAGTACTGTAGAATTTTATAAAAATAATTAAATAGAAATAATTAATAAAAAATTAATAATAATAGATATGGATAGATATCTGTGAACATTATAATAAAAAACGGCAAAAACTTTGGTAAAAATTTTGATGAATATTTAAAGCATTGCAGTATATAATTTTAAAGCATAAATTATTAGTATTTTTTTACAAAAAATGAAACATTGAAAAGTGTCTCCCCAACAAACGTTTGGTGGCTCTTATAAATTTTGCAAAAATCTTGTAAAATATAAATAATCAATTTTTAAAATGAATTTCAATAAGTATTTCAAGTATTGTAGTATTTAATTAAATAATTTTAAAACTTACACTATTAGTATTTATTTATAAAAAATGAAATATTAAAAAAATGTCCCCCGAAAAAGCCTTCGGTAAATTAAAAAAAAGCCACTGTAAATTTCAATTTTATTAAATATCTCATAATATATTAATAATGAGATTTTAGAATAAATTTAGATCAATAAATAGATCATTTGATCATTTGATCAATAGATCAAGTATTTTATAAAAAAAAAATTCTAAAGCATAAATTATTATTGTTTATTTATACAAAAAAATCAACACTTTTAAAACGTTCCTCCAAGCAAGCCTTTGAGCAATTCAAAATTATATATTTTCAAATGTATTATGAAAAATTATAAATTAATAATATAGTTTTAGAATATATTTTGGTAAATATTTAAGGTATTTTAGTATTTTATAAAAATATTTTTGAGTCCTACATTATTATTGTTTATTTATAAAAAATAAAACTTTGAAAAAATGTCTTCACAGCAAACATTTAAGGACTCAAAATATAAATTTTGATAAATACTTCAAGTACTATAGTAATTTATAAAAATAATTAATGAATAAAGAATAATTAAGTAAAAATAATTAATATTTAATAGAAATAGATATCTTTGAAAATTTGAATACAATAAAACGGCAAAAACTTTGTTAAAAATACCATTGATAAATATCTTTTATATTAATAATTTTATAAAATAATAAATAATTAAATAATTTTATTTATTAAAAAATTAAGCATAAATTAATGTTTATTTATAAAAAATGAAACATTGAAAAAATGTCTCTCCAACAAACGTTTGGTTTAAATTTTGGAAAAATCTGGTAAAATATTAATAGTAGAGCTTTGGAATAAATTGTAGTATATAAATAACTTATTATAGTATTTTATAAAAATAATTTCAAAATCTACATTATTAGTATTTATTTATAAAAAAAAAATCAGTATTGTTAAAATATCCCCCAAACAAGCCTTTAGCGATTTAAAATTTAGATTTTATTAGATATCTTATAATATATTAATAATGAGATTCAAGAATAAATTTTCTAGTATATCTGGTATTTTATAAAAATAATTTGAAAACTTACATTAATAATGTTTTAGCAGTAAAAAATAAACAATAGTAGTTCATACTTACAACTTCATATTTAGAAAATTTATCATAAAAAATAATTAAAGTGATAGTACATAAATAAAACATTGTTAAATAAATAATAAATTTATTATTACCATGTATCTTTTTCCCCATTATATAAAAACTGCACAAAATTTTAAAAATAACCTCTCAGCCTAACAAGAAAACATAACATCATGTTTTTCCTCTAAAATCACCTCAATACATACCTGATTTTTAATTATCTGATTAAACTTTATTCAACAAACACTAAAATATAATACAAATGACATTTATAATTTTAAATTTATTTTATTTAATTGAAAACATTTCGTGTTTTTCACGAAATCGATGTCCTTAGTCAAAAATATATTAAGTTACTACTAGAGTCGAGTTGCATGTAGTGGATAGACAACAGAAACTAAAATTGAATTTTAAATGGAAAGCTGGGGGAAAATTTATTCAAAATTATAGAATTTGAAAGGTTAATAGTTTTTGCATGTTTATGGTGAATATTTTAAGGATTGAACGTTTGTAGGTATTTTTAAAAAATTATTTTAGAGAACATGTTTAATGAGTAAAATGTTATGGCTGTGCATTGTATAAGACTTAAACATTTATAAACAATATATATATATATATATATCCTCAATAAAAAGATAAAAATCCTTGATATATATATATATATATATATCTATATATATATATATATATATATATATAAATTCCTAATATTATTGAACATTATAATAAAAATAATCCAGTTTATATTTTTTTTGTATTTATCATATAAAAATATTAATTTAAAAAATAAAATTATAGTTGTAAAAATCTCGTTTTAAATCAATTTTTCTTGCCGACTTTTTCATTTTTCGTTTTTTTTTAATTTGTGTTTGCTATTTTTGTCGATATTTATAACTTTTAGTCATATTAATTTTTTATGCTATTTTAGTTTTAATTTAATTTTCCTTGTCAATTTTTTACATTTTTTTAAATCAATTTTTCTTGTCGATTTTTTTATTTTTCGTTTGTTTAAATTTTTTACTTTTATCAATTTTGTTTTAATTTAATACTCTTGTCCTTTCTTATTTTTTGACCGTTTCCTATTTTGCAATTTTTTGTCCATTTCATTTTAATTTAATTTTTCTTCCCAATTTTAGTTATTTTTTGTCTTTTCCCAATTTTTTGCTATTTTTTGTGGAATTTGTTTTAATTTAATTTTTCTTGTTGATTTTCTTTATTTTCCGTCTTTTTCTATTTTTGCCGATTTTGTTTAAAATTTATTTTTTTTCACACTTCTATCTTTAAATTGAATTAAACTTATTTCAATTTAAATTTTCTTGACGATTTTAGTTATTTTCGTCTTTCTCCAATTTTTGCCAATTTTGTTCAAATTTTTGACACTTTGTCTTTAATTTAAATTAATTTGCAATTATTCAAACTTTATATTTGTTATTACTATATATTTTATCATTTAACTTTGCAAATTAATATTATATGAAGAATAATTGAATTAGGAGTCAAAACGTTTAGAAAATTTTTGAAAGTTATATATTATATTATATTACATACTCCAATATATAAACCAATAAAATATATATATATATATATATATATACGAGGTCTGTTCAAAAGTTTTCGTAATTTCGTTTTTTCAAAAAAATATTTATTTATTCGTCTACATTAATGTGGTCCCCTTCAAAGTAGTCCCCCCAGATATAATACACTTATGCCAGCGTTTTTTCCAATTTTCGAAGCACCCTTGATATTCACTTTTTGATATGTCCTTGAGCACTCTCGGCGATTTTCTTCAATCGAGGAAAACCGCCGTCCTTTCATGGGTCTCTTCAACTTTGGGAATAGGAAAAAGTCACACGGAGCCATATCTGGTGAATTTTTGCACTTTGCAACACTTTATTTCATTTTTTACGCAAAATTTAATACAAATTCTTTGATTTTTTCAATTCTTCCATTGTAAAAATCGCCGAGCTCAGAAAAACACGTCGAACCTTAGCGACTACCACAGACAAAGTAAACAGTGAATATAGCTGAAAATTTCATCATACTTTAGGGGCATGTATACCAACACAATAAAAAAAAAAATTTGACAATCAGACACTCCAGACCCGCGAAATTTAATTATTAGTAATTCCGGGTACTTTTTGAACAGACCATGTATATATATTTATATAAATTTATATATATATATTTATATAAGTATATATATTATTCATTCTTTTATTTATTTTTGAGTAAATTTTCCACATAAGCTCCTACTAATTCTAAGCATTATTAAAATAGAACTTGCGAGACCCAATTTTGATCATTTACACTTCAATATATAGGCTGAACTAATATCAATTTAATTTCTGCTTTTATTTCATAATAATTATAATAACTAGGTGTAAGTGGCATTTTGTCTTAATGCAAATTGCGTAAACTCAATAAAAAATACTATCAACGCGTTTGAGCTAATTGTCTACATTCAAATATAATTTTAGAGTATACCGAGTTGCTGTAGTACATTACAATATTAGATGATATTATAGATAATTCAATTCTGTACAAATTTGTCGAATATTTTATATATTTAGGACAAACGGTTTAAAAGTTA
>NW_020537758.1:4041610-4061254 GCF_003426905.1 Ctenocephalides felis | reverse complement strand
AACTTTTCTTCAAATAACTTTAATTTTCTTTTCGGCACGTTAATTTGTTTACATTAGTAAAAAACTATATCAAATTTACTAAGTACTAAAATTCGTATAATTTTTAATGAAACGCGGAATTTGTGTATGTGTACATTTTATCAACCAACTTGAAAATTTTGTTCTAGGCATTTTAATTTATTTATATAAGTAAAAAATAGATAAAATTTAGATTTATAATTACTAAATCATATTAAAACTAAGAGACTATTCCTGCTTTTTTTTAAACACATTCTACTCAATTTGAAAATGATACCTAACTATTTGATTATATAAATGATGTTTTTTAAAAATGAATTTGAAGTGAATCTATGGACTACTATCCACGCATTTTTCAGGACTTTGGAATGATATAAAGTTATTCGATTAATATAAATGATATATTATTCGGTTGTACTTATAAATATTTATTGTTACTAGTACAGTATTAAGTAACATATAATCCTATTTTAGATGTATATCTTTAGATTATAAATAAATTTGTAATAAGATAAATATAGCTAAATTTTGATTCTTATTACAGGTGCCTGGTATGACTCATAAGGATGCCTTTAAGGAACCTTACAACCTGGGTCTCCCCTATAGTAGAAGGAAAATAAAATCAACAACTAATTGGACAAAGTCTTTTTGATGAAAAGGACGAAATTGTCCTGTTTGAGGAGCTTTCAGGGCGTGTACAAACAAAAACTTTGGTTGCAACATCGCAATTTTAGCAAAAAAATGGATTTGTTTTCGCAATTTTCAAAAATGTTTTTACTGATTCCAAAAGATTTTGGGACGCTGATTTCAAAAATGTTATCGTTTTTGATAATCCACATAACACCCCGCAAAATCAAAAACTTTGGTTGCAAAATCGAGTTTTTTGTAAAAAAAATCGACTTTTTTGCGCGATTTTCAGAATATTTTGATTGGTTTTAATAATTTTGAATCGCTGAATTCGAAAATGTTATCCGTTTTTGGATAAATCCACAAACACCCCTCGAAAAATCGAATCTTTGGTTGCAAAATCAAAATTTTACTAATGAAATGAAAACTTTTTTTCGCGATTTCAAAATGTTTTGACCGATTCTGATAGTTTTCGAGGCGCTGATACCGAATATGGAATCAGTTTTTGGAAAAAAAAATTCTTCTGCCCTTGGTACCAAATTGAAGTTTGAAAAATTGCCAACTTTGAAGCTGATTTTAACTATGAAGACGATGATAAATTTGTATTTTTTTTGGTTTGGTATAAAGATTGTACTTTAGTCTACACAAAGCATTAATTAAAATTATTAATTTCATTCATTAAGTGCCTTAAAATTGCATTTGAAAGTCACGATTTTGGCCAATTTTGGCTGCTCCTGATAGACTGGTCTTTTTATCGAAAATAATAAGATTTTTAAATTACACCAAAGTGGGTTTGGTTTACTGCTAACCAGGCGTAAATATGAATTTATGAAAAATTATCCTTCTCCTACTTTTCTTATCTTTTATATATTTATGTATATATTATATATATATATAGATATATATATATATACTACATTTATATTATATATATTTATATATATATATATATTATGTCGATTTTTGTAATACTGACACTCAATAAATTTATTCTATCGATATGTCTTATTTATTACACAGTTTGAAAAAATTATTGGCTCCAAATATTTTTTTCAGTCAAATGGGGTTCGATCTGTCGATCCTCGAATTGCTATTCCGGCCTAAACCGTATCTTTACGACCTCGGCCATTCGCACATTTGGCATACAATATTTTTAAGAAACTTATATCTTTCAAATTAAAAATAAGACTTTATATTTTTAAAAATAGCAGGTGGTTCTGTATAACAAATTGGCCGAGCTCGTTAAGTGACCACTACGGTTGTTTAGCGTGCCTCGGTTCAAATCCCTAAGATGCTTGAAAAATCGAATGTATAGTTTTTCATAATTATCAAATATAGTTCAAAATATTAAATTCAGGTGTCGCATTTCGACCTTGACACTTAGAATATTTCTGAAAACAAAAAACTCAAGTTTCGCACTTGACTGTAAGAGAGATACATAAAAAAAAAAAAAAGAAAAGATAGAGGAAGCACTGGGGAAAGAGAGGGTAGAGGCAGATGATGAATAAGAGAGTGTATGATACATATTCTTTATTAAATTCAATATTAATAAATATAGGAATAAAAATAACTTTTATCATCAATAACTTAAATAGCCGAGTGGTTTAAGGGACCGCATACTCGGTGAAATCGCTCTGGAGGCAGGCACAAGGTGAGACGGATCGAATCCGGCTGAAGCGACGACAAGGAACTCTGAAGCAGAAAAATGGAGCAGTGCTGGTGACGGCTGTTGGCGAGCGCAAAGGGTCCTGAAACGAACACACCAAGTGATGGTCACCTGAGGTCCATGATGCGAGAGGTTACACGCAGAGAGACACATTGCGGAAGATGCATGCCGAACCCAGAAATCTACCCAAAAACCACAACATGCGAAAAAACAACACAAAAAAAGCGGAAAAAAAAGAAAAAAAAAGGGAAAAGAGGAGAGGGGGAGGAGGAAGAGGAAGAGGAAAGGTAGGTGACCTAAAAAAAACCCCTAAGTCCCAGGTCAATTTTTCCTTTTCTGTTCAGCTTGAAACTTTTTTATGTTTTTTAGTGTTCCCTCACACACACCAATTCCCAAAACCAACACTCGAATGAAATCAAGTCCACGTTGAAATTTTCACAACGAGAAAAAAATTCTGGGACTTAGTTAAAATATTTAACTTTGCCCCAATAAAATTTTCTCGTTGAGAAATATTCAACGTGAGCCTCATTCATTCGAATGTTGGCTTTGGGATAATACAGCATGCATAAATAGCTCGTCTGTCTTAATTGAAAAGGTTTCAGAAAATTTGAACTTAGAAAAAAATTATCTGAAAGGACTTAGAAAAAAAAATTATCTGAAAGGACTTAAAAAAAAAAAATATTCGAAAGAATTATAATCAGAAAATTTGGACTTGGAAAAAAAAAATTATTTGAGAGAATTATTTAATTAATCGATGAAATGAAATGATATTAATCGAATCAAAATTGTTTATACGACTTAATAAAACTTGTGAAACCTTTACAATTAATCGAGACAGAAACAAATTTAGTTGACTTGAATAATATACAAATTATTAGAAAAAGCCATAAAAGAAATTCAATAAAACTTGTAAAATAAAATAATGAAAAATATTCGAAAACTTGAACATTAAAAACTTCAAAACTGTTTAAAGCTGATTGTTATCCTTTAGAAATCGAGTTAAATAATTTTTACAACTTGAATCGAATAATAAACTTGTTAACAAAATAATATTTTGTCTAATCATTCAAGTCAACTCTTTGAAACTTTGATTGCAAGTCTTGATCAAAATTGTTTTTAGCAACAAAAGAATAAAAAAATATTATTTAGCTATGCAGCGATATAATTGAATAAATTTAGAATAAAACTACAGTTAAAAGTTTTAAAAAGCTGCATTTGATTAACAATTTGGTAGTCGTATTAAATATTTGAAATAATTTGATCAAAACCAACAATCGTGTTATCCAATAAATAAAAATGTACATGCAATCAATATCGCTACAGGGAAAACACATGATTCTTGATAATTTAAAAAATTGTTTCCAAAGAATAATGAACAAGAGGTGTCACAAAAAAAGAGATTTTTGTAACAAAGTAAATTTGTAATTTGTAATAAAATACCATCAATTTAGGAGTTACCTAAGAAGGATGCTAAGACCTATTCAACAAATAAGTATCGATGCTTACAAAAAGCTGTATTGGTTAACTAATAATTTGGTAACTAAAATTTAATATTAAGAATTTTGAATTCTACACAAAATCAGCTCATAGTGTTGTTATAGAACAAAAGAATTTCTGGTGGAATATTATATGGAATTGTAATAATATAAATTACTTTCAATGTCTTTGATACATACGAGAAGTACAAACTTTATCTTTTATATTGATTTAAAACATTCATAAAATTTTAATTCATAAGTAAAATAAAAAAAACTGAATCAACATGTTTTCCCCATAACAAATTAAATATGAACATAGTCTTTTACACATATGTCTGCCAAATTAATTTAAAATCTTTTATTAGCATAATAGTTGTAGTTGAATAAACAAAAGATAAATTGTATTTTATACATTAGAAATTAATAAAAGTATATCTCATTAAAGAAAATTATATTAACTCAAATTTATAGAATAAACAATATTTTCAGCAGATATATGTATACAACTATATTAATAATGCACGAGCCAGAAAATATTTTACTAAAATATATACAGACTGCTTTATAATGATATCGGATAAGAAAAAAAAGGCACAAGTTCTCAAAGCATCTTTCAATTAATTTCATTTAATATGAAAATCAAGCATTAAATACATAACTATATAGAAATATTATTATTACAAGCATAAAAGTAGTATAATAAAAAAACTCGTCATTAATTGTAAGCCTCTTTCGGAAAATAAATTATGAGTAATATCTTTTTATTTTTTCTATTCAAATTATAGTTTTCACTAAAGATTAAAAAAAATTTGTGATGAAGTAAACATTTTCAAAAATATTTGACTGCTTTAAATTCAAAAATAAGAAAAACTTAATGTACATATACTGCATATGTAGTACTTTTATTTATTTTCTTTATATGTAGTACTTTATTCTTTATATGTATTCTTTTACATTTTCTTTCAATAAAACTGTTTTTTAATTACTGAATGGATGCCCAAGAACATTTTATCATATTATTTCACCATCTGAAGAAAACCTCTTGCTTTATATAATATATATATATATATATATATATATATATATATATATTTAATTATTAATAATAATTTAAAAATTAAATATTTAATATTTAAAATAAAGTACTACATATCAGATGTAGTACGATAAATGCCTGTATATATCAGAAATATATTCTTTGACTCATTTGTATAAAACATGCTTTGCACTTACATTGTTCGATATCCTCTACAGCAGCTCCCAGAACACTAATTCATTACTCGAACCACCTCTGGAGCATCTGCCAGAAATCTCAAGTACTCGACACAAAATCACTACTTTAGAACCACTACATAACTTTAGTCTTTTACAAGTCTATTCGACCTGTTGCAATTGTCCGAGTAAAGTCTTTACACAATACACGACACACGACTTACTTAGAGACTTTCGTGAATTTAGAATTCGATAATAAAGAGATATGTGTTGGAAGTACTTAAATATAACCTACAAAAGCGCATATATATAAATTATACATTTTACAATTGCATATATATAAATAAAGGATACATTGGCGCTGTAAATGAATTAATAACCTACAAAAGCACATATATAAATTATACTATTGATAATGACATGTATATAATGAAGGATACATTGACGCTGTAAATAAATTGTTTAATTATAAAATTGACTCAAAATGGAGGCCCTGAAAGAGATACTTATAAAACTATACATTTAGGCACTTCCACACATATCCATTTTTTGGCTTTTAATTAACGTTTCACGATAAATTTATTATATCAAAATGATCTACTAAATTAATTACACGTTTTGATGCATAAATTAATTAAAACTAATCAAGGATTTAATTAAAAATCATAATTAACGCGACGGCGTGTTAATTCACGGAAATTTCTTTGACAATTGAAGTTGTCAACATGTGTCAGAATGACTGTCACCTCTTGTACAATTTAAAGCGCGAAATTCAAACATGAAATTTGAACTTTATGAAAGTTACCTATTTGAACATATACGGTAAAAAGCAAAGTGTATACACTTTGAATATGTGATAATTTTACTTATTCACTAACAGAAAACTACACTATAAACAGAACAATCTATGGCCCAAAATTAGTTCACTTTCCAATTATTATTATAATATTAAATATTTATTTTACACTGATCATGAAATTTAAAATTTTCTAAAATGAGCCAGGTTAGGCCAGAAATTTAAAATTATCATAAAAAAATTAGGTCAAATATTCATACATTATTTAAATCCAAATTAACTCATAGAATTAATACAAAACCTGATATCAATGGCATTTATTTCAATTAAAAGTAGACATAAATAATTATCGCAATTAAAAATTAATCAAACGAGTACAAAAATAACATAACTACAAGTAATTATTTATATAAAATCATATAAATATTTCCTTATATTGAAACCAACAGATTTAGCCACGACTTGCATAAAGTCTAATCCTACAGCACATTGGTAATGAGCGGAATCAATAGACGCCTCTCCACCGATACAAACCAGCATTTGCAACTGAACCAAACTAGAAATCTAAAAATAATAACGAATTGGATTAAATAATAATATTTAATAATTTGAATTTTTTTTTAATAATAATCATCACCTGTGCTAAGAGATTGCAAGTCAGACCAATTTTTTCGTCGAGTATTGCATAAAATATAGCAAGCAATCTGTCTTGTGTGAAAGTTTTTGGACCAATTTGTGTACTCAGCTTTTCTGTCACCTTAAAAAAAAATATTCATATAAATCGAATCAAATAATTTAATAGTTACAAGAGATATAATAAACAAATGCATCAATAAGTTTCCATGAAATGTGCCTGTGCAGGGTGAGATTTTTGTAGCAAAAAATTCAATCATGATTTTAAAGTATACTGAGTTGCTGTAGGGCGTTATAACGTTAGAATATATCATAGACTAATTAATTCTGCACATATTCTCCAAATACGTAAATTAAATTCATCTATTATTTTAAAAGTTACAAGCAATATAATAAACAAATGCATCAATAAGTTGCCATGAAATCTAGAAATGCTTGTGCAGGGTGAGTTTTTCATAGCAAAAAATTCAATCATGATTTTAAAGTATACCGAGTTGCTGTAGATCATTATAATGTTAGAAAATATTATACACTATTCAATTCTGCACTTATTCTCCAAATACATGAATTATATCAATCAAATATTTTAAAAGTTACAAGAAAAATAATAAACAAATGCACAAACAAGTATCATATACCAAAAAATTTCTTTATTACCTTTGCTTTATTTTTGAGATCCTGAACCCGTTTCTTTCTCTTGCCATGATGTTGCATAAAAAGCCTTTTGTCTTCTTTAGCAGCATTGTAACTTGCCAAATAGGCTGCTATTAGCAAATATTTTGCGTAATAAGGCAATTCTATACTTTGCTTCATATTGATGGCAGAATTGTCACCAATGTGTTTGGTGATTGAGATATCCTGAAATATTAAAATAAGATATGTATATATATATACATATATATATATATATATATATATATATATATATTACTTACATTATTATACAAAATATTTTGGAGTCCTATCCGCTGATATAAAGTTCCCAAAGCAGTTTTTAAAATAGGTGCAACGTGTCTCCAAAGTTTTGTTGTTTCCTTATAATTTATACTTGAATTTATAACAGGTCTGCAATATTCGATATAACAAACTCTAGCCATATATTGCAATTCTGGTAAATCTCTGCAGGCACGATAAAACACACACAGAAAGGCATTAAGATAACTTCCATAAAAATCCTTATCTAGAAATAAAATTAATAATAAATTATATTGGATAAATAACAAACATATATATACAATTATAATCTCACCCAAGTCATTTATGATGTCCGAGTTGGAATACTTTTGTACCAAAAGCATTTTATTATAATCATAATCCAAAGTCATAATTTTTAGTAATTCTTCTTGATTGTACTGAGGCACATGTACAACTATCGGTTCAGGCAAACCAGTTTTATTGTGAAATTTCTCAAACATAATATCACTAACCAAAACAGTACAAACATTCAACTTTGTCAACTCTTTCAGCCTCATAAAAGCTGGCAAAATATTATGTTCCATGTCTCGCAGCCTCTCAGCATTTTCAAATACAATAACAAAATCTTTAACATGTGTCAGTTTTGATATTTTTTGCATTTGTGGAATAAAGTCGGATATGCAGTCACATTTTGCAAAGGAGGTGTAGTTGTTTTCTGGTGTCAAATTGTGACCGGATAGTGTATTCAAAATGCTCTCCAGCATTATTTTTAAGGAATAGCATTCGATGCAATTTACAATCACAAAGTTGTGTTTTAGATATTTGAGTAGGGCTGTGATTGTTTTGGATTTGCCAGTGCCTTTGTGTCCTAGTATGAAAAGACATTGTGGGAATACTTCGTCTTTATAACCTATAGTGTAATAGACAAATGTAGTTATATAAATCAACATAAGCAATTGGTAAAAATGTTTATTCTAACCTATATAGTTGTACAAAGTTTTAATCAAATTTTCTCTACATGGCAATGTAGGACTAAGAAATTCAACACACTCATTCATTTTGCAACAACATAAACTTTTAAAACAATTTTATAACAAATTTAACACTATTTTAACACATTTTGTACCAAAACAAGACGTTTGTGAAGAAATTCGTTAGTAAACTGAGCAACTGTCAAATGATAAACCTGTCAAAGACTTTACGGTGTGAAGTTAGCAATTTGAAGTTGACAGCTGAGGTAACGGATTTTAAGTTCAAAATTTGAATTGGTAACCAAATTATGTATTTTGGTTATCAATTATTTAAAGAATTTAATTTTAATAACTTTTTTGGCAAAACAAGACTTTTGTAAAGAAATTAAACAACTGTCAAGGCCTTTATGGTATGAAGTTAGCAAATTGAAGCTGACAGCTGAACTAACGGATTTCAAACTTAAAATTTGAGTTAGTAACCTAAATAATTATGTATTTTTATTAAATATTAATAAATAGGCATAAGTTTAATTTAAAAGACTATAATTTCAATAATATTTTTAGCAAAACAAAACGTTAGTAAAGACAATCGTTTATAGCTAAACTTTAGAGAGTGAAGTTAGTCAATTAAAGTTGACAGCTTCAATAACGGAATTTAAATTCAAAAGTTTGATTTTGTGGTACAATTTATGTATTTTTATTATTTATTAAGTATTTATAAATACTAAGCATTTGATAATAAGTTAATTTGAAACTTTAAAATATAAGTTTTTATTTAATACATATATTTCAATACAATGTATTTAGCAAAATAGCGAAAATGGTTTCTTTTTTTCAGTGCTTATACCAAAATTCAATAGAATATTTGTTATAATTAGTATATATATATTAAGCTGCAAGTACTATAATTTATAGTATAAATAATTTAATAAAACTCTTCTATTCAGGTACATAATTTTATTCAGTAACAAAATCTAACATATTTGGTGCTTTTGTAAAATACTAATTAGTGCTTAAATTAATTCCATTGATAAATATAGTATATTTAATAAATATTGATATTTATCTACAATATTTCATAAATAATTTTAAATATCTTCGGCGTCTCTAATATGTCCTCTGTAAGGAGAATGGCGAATTCCAAAACTGTGAGCTGGTACACAGTCTAAATTAACCTAATTTAATAAAAATTAATATTGTTATATTTATTTTTATAATTAAATACAATTGTTTGAAGTTCCAAACGTGCAACTCAAGCAAAACTTTATTAATTTCACCATTAAAAAATAAAAATAAATTAATTACACATAGATATATAAACTACAAATATTTTTTATTCGAAAGCAAAAGGATCGAATTTTCCCCTCGGGGGTCCTGTGCACAAGACCTCATTCTGGATCATGTGTTTATCGGGAATTCCTTTGTATGGGGTATGACGGACTCCAAAAGATAATTCAGGAGGCAGGAGTTGATGGGCTTTGTAAATCTAAGGGAATAGGAAGGATATAAAAAATATACATCTTTATTACCATTATCTTTTTATTACCTTTTCCGGGTAGTATGCACCCGGTCCAGGATTTTTGGTCCGGGTTGACGGGTCGGGTAACCTGGCCCTGATTGTGTAAGCCGCCGGCCTGGGCTGTAGAGGCGCGTCGGTCGCATCGTAAGCCCCAGGGCCGGGGAAGGCCTCGTTTCTCTTCGGAGGAGGATGTCGGCCCACGATGGTGTAAGCTGGGGCCGCCGGACATTTGGCCTCTTTAGAACCTCCGATGGCCGAGGGGATATTGTAGAGATTCGGGGCTGGATAATGGAAATATATTTATATATACAGGGTGTCCCAGAACTCAAGGAAAAAGATTTAGTTTATGTAGTTTGGGAATTATGTGCTTTGGTGAAATTGTGACCATTTTTTGGTTATTGTGGCTAATTTTTATTATTTTTGTTTATTCAATCTTTGATTTTGTAAACCTATAAAACATTTTTAGGACCACAGACCAAAATAATAATACAATTTCCCCAAGTATTCAAGAATTAAGACATTTTGTTCCACTACGAACTTAAATATCTCAAAAGACTTTGAGAGGCCCTCCTTTAAAAAAAATGCACTAAAGTGTTTCGGCAAATTTTATCAAAAGTTTATGCATTTAATCAAGATTGTAAAATAATAAAATACTTAACAAGTGTTCATGAAAAAATTTGAGTAAAAAAATAAAAATCAAAAAATAACACCCTAACGATTACAAATGTCTCTATATATGACAATCTCAGTCTAAAAAATTATGTACGTATTTTCAAACACGATTTTAGAGTATACCGAGTTGCTTTAGGTTAAAACAATGTTAGAAAATATTGCAGAGAATTTAATTTTGTACAAATTTGTCGAATAGATCATTCATATTAAATGAATATTTTCCAAGATATAAAATTTATAATAAAAAAAAACGCACGCATAAGTAATTCATACATCTTTGTGCACTTTGTGTGTAATAAAATACACCGAGTTTCTATAAGGCATTATGATGTTAGACAAAATTATACAGAATTTATTTCTGTACAAATTTGCAAAATATTTTATATATATTAGACAAACGGTTTAAAAGTTACAAGAGATTTAGTAAATGAATGCATAACAAATTTTAGAATCACAATGCCTTATATAACATCAGAATTACATTAAATAAAAAATATTATTCTATAACTTATATAACTTTTTAATAAAATTTAAATAAATATATACACAATTAATTTAATATGTATATAAATAACAATAAAATAGTAATAAATTTATGTATACATATATAAAGTTATTAAAAAGCAAAAATTTGAGCCATAAATGTGATCAACGTATATGAAATTTTTAATATATATATATATATATATATATATATATGTATATATGTAAATACAGAAAACATACTTACATTATCCTCGTAAGCATTTATATAAACATCTAAAATAAAAATAAATATTAATAAACATTTTAATTGCTATACAAAATTATATCAATCACATCCTAAAGTATTAATATAATTTAATTAAATATATATATATATATATATATATATATATATATAAAATTGTTATTTTTTAAAGTTGCAGCCGCTTTTTAAAATAAAACTTCAATCCGTGTTAATTTTTTATTGCTCATATACAAATATATCAAATCTAAAAATTTCTATATATATTATATTTTTATACAAATTCGAGTATTATATATATTTATAAATATAAATAAAAGCATTATAAAAATATTAATTTGTTAAATAGGCAAAATCACATCTTAAATCTAATTAAAGTCCTTTGTGAGTTTAAACAAATCATCCAGTTTAATAAATAGTTGAATTATTGTCGATATAATAATAATAGTTAGTATTTTGGCAAATCTAAAATAAAAAAGGATATATTTATATATATTGAATATTGTATTTTTAAGATATTGTGTGAAATTGTACCTTTTTAATATATATTATCTTATTTTAGGCGTTACTTGTTTGTTCTTTTTGCTTCTTCTGGTACCATTTTGTTTGGAACCTAAAATTGAGTCTGAATTGTTATAAATATTGCCAAAAAATATAAATATTTATAAGTATATATATTTGCAAATAAAATTAAATTAAAAACACATGCAACCCTAAATTTTCACCTCTAGCCATTAAACGTTTTTTATTGTATTTCTATTAAAATCTTTTTTTGTTTAAATTTCTCTAGAATAGACAATTATTTTTATCAAGTTTGTTCACCCCTAAATTTTTAAATATTTTTGTTTGAATCTTTTTTTTCTAATTATTTTTTTTTAAATGGGATGAAAAATAAACCCTTCAAGCACATAAGTCTTAATTTTATTAATACAATTATCTTTTATGCTGCTCGATATCAGGTCAATTCCTAGTGTTTGTTTTTTAATGAAAAAAATTTTATGTTTTTTTAATGCAAAATATAATACCAAATTTATATAAACTATTTATATATGAAATATAATAAAAAATTCATATAAAAAATAATTCATACTCAAAAAATATATGGGAAAAATATTTTAAATATAAAAAAATGAAGATAAAAATATATAAAGATTATAAAATAATAAAATAATGATTTTTTAATTTACTAAAAAGGTAAATTAAATTTACAGGCTACAATTTATAAGTTAAATCTTATAATTAATTAATTTATTCAAAAAAAGGTGGAAAATATGAATACAAGTATTCATTAGAAAATCCAGTCAAAATTTTGCAAATTTATAATTTTTTCTCCACCTACCTTTACCATTTTGCTTACTGAATTCGTCCTGTACAACATAAGTAGTAACTTCACCAGATCCTGGTGCTTTTGAAGCTTTTATGCTATATTTTCCCTTAATATTAGATGTTCCAGAAACCCCATCATGGGATTCATAATATTCTATTACTGTCGTAGGACTCGACACAACTGTTTCTTTAATGTTACTTGATTGTTTCATACTTTCTAAATAGAAAAAAATAGAAAAATGAAAAAAAGTTATATTTCATAAATACAGCAGAAAATAAGTAATATACGTTTTGGAACTTTGTGTGTGTCATCGTCGAGAAATTAAAAATAAAAAGGTTATTAGGTAATAAATCATAAGTATCATGAATTTCAATATACAATTTGTCGTTTCGATTTTTCTCAGTGATGACACAAATCAAGTGCCGAAACGTATAAGTAAGGAGTTATCAATACTTGTTATTTTATTGTATATATATATGTATATATGTATATATATATATATATATATATATATATATATTATAAATTATTACTTTTGCTTTCTGTTGAGGCAGAACCATCCTGCACAATATAACTCTCGACAATTGGACCAGACCTAATAGTTTCCACTATTTTGTCGCCACCAGATTTGGTCGAAACTGTTATAAAAATCATTATAAATAAATAAATAATACTTAATCCCAAAAATACTAGATCTAGTGGAGCATACCTTAGAAATTCTAGATTAATTAAAAATTAAAAATTCAATATTATAATATAAACAAATTTTTGAAATCTTCAAAACTTACACCTTTGATAAATTGGAATTCTAGTAATAAATTTCGATCTTACAAAATTTTAATCGTGAAATTAAGATTCTCTGGGGAAAATAAATTTCTCCTTCGATAAATTAATAATAATTATTATTACCTTTACTCCTTTTTCCATTTTCGATAATGTAAGTTTCTATTATTGGAGACGATCCTATTGTCTCCACAGTTTCTATCACCCTTTGTGCACCTGAGAAAAAAATTAAAAATTAGCTATACACTAAAGAAAATAATTCAATCTAATATATAAATATTTTATACCTTTACTCCCTTTTCCGTCTTCAACAATATAAGTTTCTACTCTCGGAGATGATGATGCAGTTTTTACCGTTTCTAGAATTGTTTGTCCACCAGATTTTGTAGAAACTACTAAAATTTAATATAATTTCATAAAAGAAAATTACAATTATAATAAAATTGATATTTCCTACCTTTACTCCTTTTTCCATCTTCAACAATATAAGTTTCTACTCTTGGAGATGATACAGTTTCCACAGTTTCTAGAATTTTTTGGGCACCAGATTTTGATGAAACAACTGAAAATTAATATATTATAATAAGAAAACTGGATAGAACTCATGTAAAAGATCATTTTATAAAAGAAAAATAGAAAAAAATAAACAAGTTGTTGAATAAATGAAAAGTGGTATTCCCATATGGTAATATTGCTTTTGAACATAGAAATGTTAATATTTTTATTATTAATATTATTAACAATTTAAATAAAAAAATAGAGTTAGTATTTTGTTTTTTTCTATGAAATAAAAAAATTGCACCAAGTGAGAAAAAATTAAGAAAACTAAAAGTCAAAGTACTAGACAAGCTTTTAAAGTAAAAATTGCAAGGTAAAAGAATTAATTTAAATCTGTTTTTAGTCATCAATAACAATAGTATTATTGATGATTAAATCTGGAAATAACAAAAATGCTATAGTTCTAATATTTTGTATAATTACTTTATTTATTTCCATTTATATCTAAGTTTCTACCCTCGGAGATGATCCTATAGTTTCCACAGTTTCAATTATTTGTTGTGCACCGGATTTTGTAGAAATTGCTAAAAATAAATAATATATATATATATATATATATATATATATATGGCATTTACAACAATTCCATGCCAACAGTTATATACATCCCGATATAAAAATTTTGAATAGAACGACTTTGAATTCGATCTCTCATTATTCTTTGGAAATGAATAGAAAATTTCGGGACATTTTTTTGGTTTTTGTCAACTAACTCACAAATATCAGGGGAAAGTACCCCTTTTCAGTTAGATGGGAAGAAACTAGATAAAATTTACTATGATTCCGTGCCATCAGTTATATACATAATACATTTATTCAATTTTTGTACCATTTTTGCCTTTTGCACCAGTACTGGAGTCTTCTATAACATAAGTTTCCACCCTGGGCGAAGACCCTGGAGTTTCTACAGTTCTTATTAATCTTTGGGAACCTCTTTCTGAAACATCTATAAAAAAAATAGTCGACACAATTTTATAAACAAATATAAAAGTCATGGAAACAAATGTTTGAATTTGTATTTGAGAAGTATTTTCAATTTGTTTTTAGAATTTTTAACAAGAAATTGTAGCAAATTTTTAATTATGATGTTAATAAATATTTATAAACAGCAATGATTCTTCGGATTTTTCAATAAAATTGATTTCAATTTGGAAACGGGATTCTCTCTAATATATCTTTTTTTATAATACGTCTTTTGTACGTGTGTATGTCAATCAAATGCTCCCAAACGGTTATTCAAATTTTGATAAAACTTTTTGTGTGAGTCAAAGTGAGTTTGTAGATGATTTTAGTAAAATAAAAAAATGTAATAATCATATAGGAGTAACAAGAAATTTAACAAATAACTAACTTGTCATTGTTTGATCTTGAAAAAAAAAAACATTAGTTTTTATAGGTAACAGTTTTGAAAACTAGTATAGTTAAAAATTTGTACTGAAATACTAAAAATTTGTACTGAAATATTATAAAAATTAAGCTTAAATATTAAAACATACTAATATTTCATTTATTTAGTTACCTCTGCTTGCTTTTGAAGATTTCTGCACGTCTTCAATGATGTAACTTTTCATCCTTGGAGAAGAACTTACGGTTTCAACTGTTTCTACCAATCTGCGCACACCTAAAATTTTTATAATATAAAAATTTTCATTAATAATTGCTTTTTATTAATTACAATAATAATTAAAAATTATGAATACCTTTTTGTCCTGGTCTAGAGACTTCCACAACGTCGGACTCTACTTCAGAAGTCTCCACAGATTCTATAATTCTATGTAAACCTGATTTTCCTAAAAAAAATAAAAATATAAATAATTGTTTAATTATACTAGCTGGCCCGACAGACCTCAATTTTTTTTAACTTCTTGTGTACTATTCAATCTACGATCAACTAACTAAATATTTCATACCCATTATTCAAAACAAATGAATTTTTGACACAATGAAACTATAAATAATTTTGTGAATAAATAATTTTTTTTATAATAATTTAGTAAAGTAAGACAAAATACGTCATGCATAAGTTAAAGAAAATAATCTGCTGAACTGAATTATGTAAATTCACCTGTCAAATATTTACTGTATTTTATATTACTTTAATTTCTGGCATATCTCAGCATTATATTTTTCTTATTCATAATCATGAATATATCATATTCTAATATTGTCTAAGCTCATTAGTAACTTGAAATTTCTGGCAGATGACAGTTCTCATGTGTCAAAATAATTTCAATGTCAAACAATGATTCCAGTTACTATAGTCTAATAACAATAACTATAGTTTTATAATTCATGACATCCCAAAAATTTCCCTTAATAAACTCCAAAAAGATCTATCAAAATTTGAATAACCGTTTAGGAAAAGTTTGAATTCAAATGTTACTTAATTCAAATATCTGTACATCCGTACAGAAAAATTGTATATATATATATATTATAAAGTTTTATAATTCATGACAACTTAAAAATTTTCTTTAACATACTCGAAAAATATTTATCAAAATTCAAACAACCGTGCAGAAGGTGTTCGAATTCATACAACCGCACAGAAAAATTTTATATTTAAAGTTTTATGATTCATAACATCTTAAAAAATTCCTTAACAAACTCCAAAAAGATTTATCGAAATTCAAATAACCGTTTAAGTGAAGTTTGCAATCATACATCCGCACAGACGAATCGTATATATAGTATTTTATATATTAATTATTATTATTTTTTTTAAATTACAATATTTATTACAACTGTTAAATAATATAACATCTAGTGATGAATAAGATAAATTTAAATAAATAAGAGTACAAAGGATAGAATTTACATTAAAATGATATCCGTAGTTTGATGATTTAATATAAAATAAAAGCAAATAATAATAAATAAAATAAATAAAATATATTAATTATAACATCTTGAAAATTTTCTTTAACAAACTCCAAGAAGATTTATCAAAATTCGAATAACCGTTTAGGAGGAGTTTGAAAAATTTTATATAAATACCTTTATGTCCTTCCACAACTTCTTCGACAATATAAGTTTCTGCACTAGGAGAAGATTTGTTTATGGTTTCCACTGTTTTGATAATTCTTTGAGAACCAGTTTTTGTACCTAAAAATTATTTTTTTTATATTATATTATATATATATATATATATATATATATATATATATATGATTATTTTTATATACCTTTGCTTTCTTTTGAATCTTGTATAACATAAGTTTCTACTCTTGGCGAAGAAGTTACAGTCTCAACTTCTTCTATAATTATTTGGCCACCAGATTTAGTAAGGGCTAAAAATAAATTGTATATATATATATACATTAGGGTGGTCCTTAATATGGATATTTTCGATTTTTTGCTCACGGGAACTTAAATGCTTCCAATTCGTAAAAAAAATCTCTGATTTATTTAGATTTAGTAAGGGCTAAAAATAAATTGTATATATATATACATTAGGGTGGTCCTTAATATGGATATTTTCGATTTTTTGCTCACGGGAACTTAAATGCTTCCAAATCGTAAAAAAAATCTCTGAGGGGTTTAACTCCTAATATTATTTTTAAGATCTTCTTCCCAAGTAAATATTTATTTTATAAAATATATAATTTGTTTTGGAATTTTTTTTATTTATGATTAATATAAGCAAATACAATGTTATTCTCAAAATTTTGATTCACTTATCGCTTGTTATAAAATTCTAAAGAACAAATGAATTTTACCCATGTTATTTTTATAAGAAACTTTGTTTGAATTGCGGACTATGTTAGAGTTAAAATTAGGATTATTTTATGACTTTCAGATTATTTTTTTTTATTTTTTCAGATTATTTTTTTTATCATTTGAATCTCTGGGAGCAAAGAAATTTGATAATAAATATATAAAACACAATTAAATTTTTCTATTACCTCTACTATTTCCATCAATTGCTTCTTCAACAATATAAGTTTCAACTCTTGGAGATTGACCAACAGTTTCAACGGTTTCTAAAATTTTTTGGACCCCAGATTTTGTAGAAACTTTATTTTCCTTGGAGAATTTTTCATCCTGAACAACAAAAGTTTCGACTTCGACAACTGGCATTGATGTTGTAACAGTTTCCACAATTCTACGACCATCACTGGACTTTTTGGTAACTTTAATAAAATAAAAATTCCATAAAATTAAATAAACAAATAATAGAATACGTAAATTTTTTTAGAGACACAAGAATAAAAATTAAAATCATATTCACCTCTTTTTTCTTTACTAAGCCCATCTTCACTAATAAATTCCTCGACCTGAAAACTTGGTGTTGTTTTGTAAGTCTCCACAGTTTTGGAATATCCATCAGATTCTTATGAAAAATTTGGAAAAGATATCAAAAATTAATACTAAAGTATAATATTTATTATGTAATACTCATATGTATATATTTAGAAAAAATTCGTTTACCTTTTCTTCCCATTTCTATAAAATCTTCATATTTATTGATTTTTTTAGTATCAGTCGTGGTTGTTGATTCTTGGGTATCTTTTGTTGTTATTGTTGCAACATCTAAAATAAATAAAATAAATATATAAAGACCATCAAAATAAATAAAATAAAAATATATAAAAACCAACAAAATAATTTTGTTGCAAATAAATATAAAAATAATTAATTGTTTATGTGAAAAATCAGACACAAAATTAAAAATGATATTTAAAAAATGTATCCACATTTTAATTTCTGTATTTGACCCAATCATAAGCAATATTTATATAACATAGATTCATAATTAGTAAATATATATTTTTGCAGAAAATGAAATAAATAATATAAAAACATATAAAAACGATTTTTCCATATATTATCTTTTTGTACCTAGATATAATAATAATAAATTGTTCATGTAAAAATTCAGATACAAGAATAATATTTTATGTAAAATTTATGATTTTTGAACACATTAAAATAAGCAAAATTCAAATATCTTAAATTTGTTCTAAAATAAATTTATGACGTAAAGTTGTGAGTTAAAATTATTGAAAATATTAATTTTATTCTAATTATTTTAATAGAATATTTGTTATCAGTTAATCAAATTAATTTTTAGTTATAAATTTGAATAGAATTTTTCAAAATATTTATTTTCTATATATTATAAATTTAAATTGCTACATTTTTCACGTTAAAAATGTTAAAAGCATAATTTCAGAAAAATTTACACAGCAAATTGATAAATAAAAATTTAGAAATAAATATTTGAAAATTAAATATTTCATTCATACTATTTTTGGATAATAAAATAAATTTCTGAATAAATTATAAATCTTTAAAAATGAATTTAATTAATTAATAAATTATAGAATATTTGTATATAATATGAATAGAATTTTTCAAATATTAATAATTTGTATTATAAATATATATTTATATATATATTAAATATTTTATATATATTATGAATTTTATATATAAGTAAATGGTGTGAAATGATTCTTGGTAAATTAATATTTTCAAAGAGCTCTACAGGACGCACCGCTGGTACTACGAGCTTGTAATTCACATTATGTGATTCTTCAAAGTGTATATTATGATAACAGTTACTAAAATCAATAGGTTTTCTAACAATATTTTGAATTAAAAAATATTTAATTTATAGACGTTATATGGAATGCGTGTTTATGAACGATAATACTCATAATATATATCTGAGAGTCAACTCAGAAGATTAACATTTTCAAAGAGCTCTACAGGACGCACCTCTTGTATTACAACTTT
>NW_020537758.1:3979663-4040610 GCF_003426905.1 Ctenocephalides felis | reverse complement strand
GAGTTATCAATACTTGTTATTTTATTGTATATATATATGTATGTATATATATATATATATATATTATAAATTATTACTTTTGCTTTCTGTTGAGGCAGAACCATCCTGCACAATATAACTCTCGACAATTGGACCAGACCTAATAGTTTCCACTATTTTGTCGCCACCAGATTTGGTCGAAACTGTTATAAAAATTATATATAAATAAATAAATAATACTTAATCCCAAAAATACTAGATCTAGTGGAGCATACCTTAGAAATTCCAGATTAATTAAAAATTAAAAATTCAATATTATAATAAACAAATTTTTGAAATCTTCAAAACTTACACCTTTGATAAATTGGAATTCTAGTAATAAATTTCGATCTTACTAAATTTTAATCGAGAAATTAAGATTCTCTGGAAAAATAAATTTTTCCTTCGATAAATTTATAATAATTATTATTACCTTTACTCTTTTTTCCATTTTCGATAATGTAAGTTTCTATTATTGGAGACGATCCTATTGTCTGCACTCTTTCTATAACTCTTTGTGCACCTGAGAAAATAAATTAATAATTAGCTATACACTAAAAAAATAATTCAATCTAATATATAAATATTTTATACCTTTACTCCTTTTCCGTCTTCAACAATATAAGTTTCTACTCTCGGAGATGATGATGCAGTTTTTACCGTTTCTAGAATTGTTTGTCCACCAGATTTTGTAGAAACTACTAAAATTTAATATAATTTCATAAAAGAAAATTACAATTATAATAAAATTGATATTTCCTACCTTTACTCCTTTTTCCATCTTCAACAATATAAGTTTCTACTCTTGGAGATGATACAGTTTCCACAGTTTCTAGAATTTTTTGGGCACCAGATTTTGATGAAACAACTGAAAATTAATATATTATAATAAGAAAACTGGATAGAACTCATGTAAAAGATCATTTTATAAAAGAAAAATAGAAAAAAATAAACAAGTTGTTGAATAAATGAAAAGTGGTATTCCCATATGGTAATATTGCTTTTGAACATAGAAATGTTAATATTTTTATTATTAATATTATTAACAATTTAAATAAAAAAATAGAGTTAGTATTTTGTTTTTTTCTTATGAAATAAAAAAATTGCACCAAGTGAGAAAAAATTAAGAAAACTAAAAGTCAAAGTACTAGACAAGCTTTTAAAGTAAAAATTGCAAGGTAAAAGAATTAATTTAAATCTGTTTTTAGTCATCAATAACAATAGTATTATTGATGATTAAATCTGGAAATAACAAAAATGCTATAGTTCTAATATTTTGTATAATTACTTCTTTTTCCATCTTCAATTATATAAGTTTCTACCCTCGGAGATGATCCTATAGTTTCCACAGTTTCAATTATTTGTTGTGCACCGGATTTTGTAGAAATTGCTAAAAATAAATAATATATATATATATATATATATATATATATATATATATGGCATTTACAACAATTCCATGCCAACAGTTATATACATCCCGATATAAAAATTTTGAATAAAACGACTTTGAATTCGATCTCTCATTATTCTTTGGAAATGAATAGAAAATTCGGGACTTTTTTTTGGTTTTTGTCAAATAATTGTCAAATGTTATATGAAAACATCCTTTTTCAGGTAGATACGAAGAAACTAGATAAAATTTACTACGATCTAATGCCAACAGTTATACATAAATATGCAAATAATAAATTTATTTAATTTTTTGTACCATTTTTGCCTTTTGCTCCAACACTAGAGTCTTCAATAACATAAGTCTCAACCCTGGGCGAAGACCCTGGAGTTTCTACAGTTCTTATTAATCTTTGGGAACCTCTTTCTGAAACATCTATAAAAAAATAAGATTAAAATAATAAATAAGCATACAATAGTATAACTAAAAATAAATAGTCGACACAATCTTATAAACACATATGGAAACAAATGTTTGAATTTGTATTTGAGAAGTATTTTCAATTTGTTTTCAGAATTTTTATCAAGAAATTGTAGTTCATTTTTAATTATTATGTTGATAAATATTTATAACAGCAATGATTCTTCGGATTTTTCAATAAAATTGATTTCAATTTGGAAATGGGATTCTCTCTAATATATCTTTTTTATAATACATCTTTTGTACGTGTGTATGTCAAACAAATGCTCCTAAACGGTTGTCCAAAATTTTGTTAAAACTTTTTGTATGTGTCATAGAATATTTATAAATGGTTTTAGTAAAACAAAAAATTGTAATCATGTAGACATAACAAAAATATAAACGAATAACCAATTTGTTATTGTTTTACCTTGAAAAACCTAACACAGGTAACATTTCTAGAAATGTTAGTTTTCTTTAAAATTTGTGTTGAAATATTAAATTATCTTATCATATCATTTGCAACAATTTTGTATAAAAGTTCAATTTCAATTTGAAAATCAGAGTTTTTCTAATATATTAGGTTGTCAAATATCTCCCTTCCGCCTTTTTGTATTATAAACCAAGAGCAAAAAAGCGGAAGGGAGATATTTGACAACCTAATATACATTTTTTGTACGTGTGTATGACACTCAACTACTCCAAAACGGTTGTCCAAATTTTGTTAAAACTTTTTGTATGTGTTATAGAATATTTATAAATGGTTTTAGTAAAATAAAAAAATGTAATGATCATGTAAGAATAACGAGAAATTTAACGAATAACCAAACTTGTTGTTATTGTTTGGCCTTGGAAAAAAAACTATTAGTTTTTATAGGTAACAGTTTTGAAAATTAGTTTAGTTAAAAATTTGTACTAAAATACTAAAAATTTGTACTGAAATATAATAAAAATTAAGCTTAAATATTAAAACATACTAATATTTCATTTATTTAGTTACCTCTGCTTGCTTTTGAAGATTTCTGCACGTCTTCAATGATATAACTTTTCATCCTTGGAGAAGAACTTACGGTTTCAACTGTTTCTACCAATCTGCGCACACCTAAAATTTTTATAATATAAAAATTTTCATTAATAATTGCTTTTTATTAATTACAATAATAATTAAAAATTATGAATACCTTTTTGTCCTGGTCTAGAGACTTCCACAACGTCGGACTCTACTTCAGAAGTCTCCACAGATTCTATAATTCTATGTAAACCTGATTTTCCTAAAAAAAATAAAAATATAAATAATTGTTTAATTATACTAGCTGGCCCGACAGACCTCAATTTTTTTTAACTTCTTGTGTACTATTCAATCTACGATCAACTAACTAAATATTTCATACCCATTATTCAAAACAAATGAATTTTTGACACAATGAAACTATAAATAATTTTGTGAATAAATAATTTTTTTTATAATAATTTAGTAAAGTAAGACAAAATACGTCATGCATAAGTTAAAGAAAATAATCTGTTGAACTGAATTATATAAATTCATCTGCCAAATATTTACTGTATTTTATATTACTTTAATTTCTGGCACATCTCAGCAGCTTTTCAGCAATAAAAATGTAGACATTATATTTTTCTTATTCATAATCATGAATATATCATATTCTAATATTGTCTAAGCTCATTAGTAACTTGAAATTTCTGGCAGATGACAGTTCTCATGTGTCAAAATAATTTAAATGTCAAACAATGATTCCAATTACTATAGTCTAATAACAATAACTATAGTTTTATAATTCATGACATCCCAAAAATTTCCCTTAATAAACTCCAAAAAGATTTTCCAAAATTTGAATAACCGTTTAGGAAAAGTTTGAATTCAAATGTTACTTAATTCAAATATCTGTACATCCGTACAGAAAAATTGTATATATATAATATATAAAGTTTTATAATTCATGACAACTTAAAAATTTTCTTTAACATACTCGAAAAAGATTTATCAAAATTCAAATAACCGTGTAGAAGGTGTTCGAATTCATACAACCGCACAGAAAAATTTTATATTTAAAGTTTTATGATTCATAACATCTTAAAAAATTCCTTAACAAACTCCAAAAAGATTTATCGAAATTCAAATAAGCGTTTAAGTGAAGTTTGCAATCATACATCCGCACAGACGAATCGTATATATAGTGTTTTATATATTAATTATTATTATTTTTTTTGAATTACAATATTTATTACAACTGTTAAATAATATAACATCTAGTGATGAATAACATAAATTTAAATAAATAAGAGTACAAAGGATAGAATTTACATTAAAATGATATTCGTAGTTTGATGATTTAATATAAAATAAAAGCAAATAATAATAAAAATGAAATTAATAAATAAAATAAATAAAATATATTAATTATAACATCTTGAAAATTTTCTTTAACAAACTCCCAGAAGATTTATTAAAATTCAAATAACCGTTTAGGAGGAGTTTGAAAATTTTTATATAATTACCTTTATGTCCTTCTACAACTTCTTCCACGATATAAGTTTCTGCACAAGGAGAGGATTTATTTGTGGTCTCTACTGTTTTAATAATTCTTTGAGAACCAGTTTTTGTACCTAAAAAATATTTTTTATTATATATATATATATATATATATATATATATATATGATTATTTTTATATACCTTTGCTTTCTTTTGAATCTTGTATAACATAAGTTTCTACTCTTGGCGAAGAAGTTACAGTCTCAACTTCTTCTATAATTATTTGGCCACCAGATTTAGTAAGGGCTAAAAATAAATTGTATATATATATATACATTAGGGTGGTCCTTAATATGGATATTTTCGATTTTTTGCTCACGGGAACTTAAATGCTTCCAATTCGTAAAAAAAATCTCTGATTTATTTAGATTTAGTAAGGGCTAAAAATAAATTGTATATATATATATACATTAGGGTGGTCCTTAATATGGATATTTTCGATTTTTTGCTCACGGGAACTTAAATGCTTCCAAATCGTAAAAAAAATCTCTGAGGGGTTTAACTCCTAATATTATTTTTAAGATCTTCTTCCCAAGTAAATATTTATTTTATAAAATATATAATTTGTTTTGGAATTTTTTTTATTTATGATTAATATAAGCAAATACAATGTTATTCTCAAAATTTTGATTCACTTATCGCTTGTTATAAAATTCTAAAGAACAAATGAATTTTACCCATGTTATTTTTATAAGAAACTTTGTTTGAATTGCGGACTATGTTAGAGTTAAAATTAGGATTATTTTATGACTTTCAGATTATTTTTTTTTATTTTTTCAGATTATTTTTTTTATCATTTGAATCTCTGGGAGCAAAGAAATTTGATAATAAATTATATAAAACACAATTAAATTTTTCTATTACCTCTACTATTTCCATCAATTGCTTCTTCAACAATATAAGTTTCAACTCTTGGAGATTGACCAACAGTTTCAACGGTTTCTAAAATTTTTTGGACCCCAGATTTTGTAGAAACTTTATTTTCCTTGGAGAATTTTTCATCCTGAACAACAAAAGTTTCGACTTCGACAACTGGCATTGATGTTGTAACAGTTTCCACAATTCTACGACCATCACTGGACTTTTTGGTAACTTTAATAAAATAAGAATTCCATAAAATTAAATAAACAAATAATAGAATACGTAAATTTTTTAAGAGACACAATAATATAAATTAAAATCATATTCACCTCTTTTTTCTTTATTAAGTCCATCTTCACTAATAAATTCCTCAACCTCAATACTTGGTGTTGTTTTGTAAGTCTCCACAGTTTTGGAATATCCATCAGATTCTTATAAAAAATTTGGAAAAGATATCAAAAATTAATACTAAAGTATAATATTTATTATATAATACTCATATGTATATATTTAGAAAAAAATCGTTTACCTTTTCTTTCCATTTCTATAAAATCTTCATATTTATTGATTTTTTTAGTATCAGTCGTGGTTGTTGATTCTTGGGTATCTTTTGTTTTTATTGTTGCAACATCTATTGAAATAAATAAAATAAAAATATACAAAGATTATCGACATAAATAAAATAAAAATATATAAAGACCATCGAAATAAATAAAATAAAAATACATAAAGACCATCGAAATAGATAAAATAAAAATATATAAAGATCAACGAAATAATTTTGTTGCGCATAAATATAAAAATAATTAATTGTTTATGTAAAAAATCAGACACTAAATTAACAATAATATATAAAAAATGTATCCATATTTTATTTATGTAAAAATTTGTTGTATTTGACCTAGTAGTAAGCAATATTTATATATTATAAATTGAAAATAAATTTAGAAAAAATTATGAAAATTAAGATTGAGAATATATATTTTTGCAACATATGAAAAACCATTTCGCCATTTATTATTTTTTGTATCTATTTACGAAAATGATAATAATAAATGGTTCATGTAAAAAATTAGATACAATTAAAAATAATATTTTAATTATATAAAATTTGCGATATTTGATAAAAAAATAAGCAAAATTCAAATATTATAAATTTCTATCTAAAATAAACTAATGATGTAATATGTAAATTCAAATTCTTGTATACTAAAATATTCTCTTCTAAAATATTTTAGGTTTTCTAACAATATTTTGAATTTAAAAATTATATCCGAAGACATTATATACAGAGAGTGATGATCTATTTGGAAGAGTAGTGTTTTATAGTTGTTTATATATATATATATATATATATATATATATATATATATATATATATATATAATTAAATTTTTTATTCATACTATTTTTGGCTAATAAAACAAATGTATGATTATTAATATTACCTTTATCCTTAATTGCAACGATTTTATCATAATCAACATTTTCCACTGAAGTTTTGTCTACAATTTTAGATACTCTAGTATCTGAAAAATAATAAAAGAATTACTAAAATATTATGAATAAATACTGATCATAAAATTTAAAAAAATATCAGTGCTAATATAAATCTACTCAAACAAAACGCCAAAAATCTAATTAGTAACATAAAAAATTATAAAATAAATTTTAAAAAATTGCTTTGAATTTTCCAATGTAAATACAGCAATTAGCTACAAGCTATGTAAAATGTGCTATTTGATAAAAAATATTCTAATTAATAAAATAATTAGCTAAAATACTATTACCTATGCCTAAAATGTTGCAACCAAAAATTATTAAATCAATTTGTATTTTATCTTCCAGAAATATTTTAAAACTATCAGAAAAACTCTACTTTACTACTAAATATACTAAGTATACCTACTAAAATAGACATATATTGTATAAAAATTCATGTACAAACAATTAGTATAACAGTTACACTACTAATAATACTATTATTTGTGCATAAATTTTGCTAAAACTTACAAAATTATTCACCACCTTGTAAAAATCCGCCGCACTAACACAAAACACATTTTAGATGCAAAATTTAGCAAAAATATTATAAACAAATTTGTATTTTAATTTAAAATTTAATTCAACACTTTTATCAACAATGTAAATATCTAAATCACCATTTTGTTAATAAAAAATACCAAAAACAATTTATATTTACCTTTATCCAAAGTTCCATTAACCTGCGTCTGTTTAACAATAATATGATCACGAGTTCCAACTTCTTTCACCAAATGTCGTTCAGATTCTGCAAAAAAATAAAACAAAAAACCAAAAATAGTATTTTTCACATACACTAAATTTGTCAAAATTTTGTTGAAAATTATTTTTTACCTATTAGTTGCTGCGACACATCAGTTTCGTAGACTCTTTGACCATCCTTCATGGTCCAGGATAATTTTCGTACTCTTGTTGGTACAGGACCTAAATGTAAATTGAAATATATATATATATATATATATATATTCATATATTTAATTAAAAAATATTTTGGTTAAAAAAAGTTTTACCGTATCCTCCACCAGCTCCTCCACCACCACTAGGTTCAGGACGTACACGAGGTCCTTTAGAAATTACTGATAGTTCAGGATTGTACGAACCTGGTCCTAAAAAACAAACAAATTATAGTGTACACATTAATTCTAATTATCAAAATTTTTTTTTCCTGGTTTACCTGGTATGTCGCTTTGTATTTTGGTCTCTGGTCGATGTCCAAATGTAAATTGGGGCGTGTGGTCTAATTTTACCTTTTCTGGTGAATATTGACCAGGACCTAAAACAATTAGAGAAACAAGATGATTTTTTATCTATCTAAGTATTGGTTTGTTTTCTTTTATATAAAATTACCTGGTGTGATGTTGCGGATTTCAACGTCACGTCTAACACCAAAGCTGTAACCTGATGACGTGTCCAGTCTTGATGTTTCTGGTTTGTAGTCACCAGGACCTAAAAAAAATATAACAGAAATAGTACTGATTAAATTTTTTAGCAATGACTGATAAAAACTTTGAAATTTGTAGTCCAAAATCAAACTAGTTGGTTTGGTATTTAGCCTTAAAGCAAGTTACATGAACTTCCCGATATGTGTAAATAATTGACTTAATTAATAAAATATAAATTAATTTATGAGTGATTAAAAGTATTCCGAGTGTATTTATCACACATAATTGAAAACGAACAAACACGTTAACTCTGAGTATTTTATAAAAGCAAATTTTCAAAAATCAATAATTTTTATAATTGAACCAGTTTTTGTATGAATTTAATAATTTAGTATGTTCATTAAAACCAAGTACTCTATCGTTATACCAAGTGAGTGAATCGTCTAATTTAAATTTTAACAAACGTCAAAAAACTACTCATTTTCTGATGATTTTTTAAAATTAAACTACTTGTCGTAAGGCCATAATATTACAGTAAGTTCTATAAGACCATGATATATATCGCTAAAAAAATCCATAAAAATCGGCTTAAATTTTTTTTCAACAGTTAATTACAAGAAAACACCTCGGTAGATTTTCACCTAAAATTAATCAGTACCATTCCCAACTAATATCTTTCGAACAGTTTTCGATTTTTCAATATCGGTTCGGTAGGATGTATTAGATGTATTAGATATATTAGAAGTATTAGATGTATTAGATATACAATTCACAATTTTACAATTAAATGAGCTCAAATGTGGACGAAAAGTTTAACACTTTTTTCCAAATCTCCAAGAAACGGCTCGGCCGATCGTCGCACAAAACTGACAAACGATAGTCCTCATCGAAATGCATCAAATGGTTTTTAAATTTCTGAAATCGGTTTAGGCGTTTTTGAGAAAACGTCGAAGAAAGGTCTAATTTTGATAAATGCCAAAAAAACGATACCAATTTTTGCAAACTTTGACGAATTTTCAAAGTTAAACCAATTGTCGTAGGGCCGTAATATTTTAGTATGATCTAGAAGACTATGGTATCTACCGCCAAAAAAATAATAACAAAAATCGTCAAAAAAATTTTTTTTAACACTTTATTACAAGAAAACGGCACGGCCGATCTTTACCAAAAACTAATCAGCACGATTCCCAACCAATATCTATCGAACGGTTTTTGAATTTTCTTAATCGGTTCAGAATTGCGGGCTAAAATGTAGACAATTTTTTTTTCACTTTTCTGCTATTTATAAAGAAACGTCTCGGCCGATCGTCCCACAAAACTGACAAACGATAGTCCTCGTCGAGATACATCGAATGGCCTTTAAATATTTGAAACCGGCCCTGCCGTTTTCGAGAAAACGTCGATTTACGGCAAAAAATCTGTTCACACACATACATACACACACACATACTTTTTCCAAATTTGGTCTCATTCGATTCAGAAACATAAACTTCTCCTTCGGGAAGTTAATAATGGTTAAGGAACCTAATGGCTAAATAATATTACTCAGGATTTTACCAGGTGTATCTTTAGGTTTGTTCAAATCAGGACGAATTCCAAAACTGTAGTGAATGCCTGAGTCCAACTTGGATGGATAATATTTTCCAGGACCTAAAACAATAAATTATAACATATCAGAATACCTTAATTCAACAAGGTGTGAAGGTTTAAAATTTTTCTTCTATCTACCTGGTAAATTATCAGGTTTATCGTGGTCTGGTCTGTGTCCAAAACTGAATCCAGGACTTGTATCCAATTTGGATTTTTCTGGAGAATATTGACCAGGACCTGCAAAACAATAAACACATCATAGTCTAGTTTTATTTATTTATTTTTTATTTTTTTTGTTTTATATTGTTATTTTTATTTTATTTTTTTTGTTTTTTATTTTTTATTAACTTCCCGTAGGGTAGTTATAGTAATGGGCCGAAAATCGAAAATGAAATTTTTTGCATTTCTCGACGTTTTGAAGGTTTCTGAACATTTTACTGGCATACCTCAAAAACTAAATTGATGTGTGTGTGTGTTTTGTATGTCCGCATTTTTTCGTCCACGTTTTCGGGCGCACGGATCAACCGATTTGAATGGTTTAAAAAACATTCGATTCCTACTAATAGGGAGATGTGCTGATTAGTTTTTAGCAAATGCAGGTCCAGCCGTTACGGAGATACAAAGCAAAGAGTGCAGAAAATACAAATAGAGTTTTTGAGAGAAAAATGTGAAAATGCCGCCAAGCCAAGCACAGTATAAGTGAAAATGTCGCACAGAATTATTTGCAAATGCGTTTAGACTATGACTATGAGCACTTTTTCAATTTTGTGTAAATTAGGCAACTATTTTTTTAATTGAATTCGAACTGAAATGACGATTGTTAATGTTCTGGAGATAAATTAATTATGATTTATGATTTACATTTGATTTGCTCAGATATAACAATAAAATAGTAAAAATAATGAAAGTTACAGTATTTGTAATAATATATATAAGAACGTTTAAAATTTCTCTAATATTTCATTACGGTACGGGAAGTTCCAGCAATTTGCCTTAAGACACGATGCCATACACCACTAGTTTTTTTCTTTTTGTTTTTTTTTATTTTTTTCTAGTTCATATTTAATTTACCTGGATTGGTTGTCAATTATTTACCTGGAATGTCGTTCGGTTTTTCGGTTTCGGGTCGAATGCCAAAGGAGTAGTGAGGTGTGTGATCCAATTTAACTTTTTCAGGGTGATATTGACCAGGACCTAAAAATAAAACACTAACTTATGAAACAAACTCAGCATAAAAATTTTCAATTTCGATTTTTGGACGATTACAATAACTTACCCAACGGAAAGTTAATATTATGTTTCTATTTACCTGGTAAGTCGTTAGGTTTATCCAAATCAGGTCGAATGCCAAAACTGTACTCAGGTGCACGATCCAACTTGGATTTTTCCGGATTGTATTGTCCAGGACCTGAATTACACATTACACATTACAAATACCTAAAATAATTTTTTGTACTATAATTTTCGTACCTGGTACTTGATTTGGTTTATCAATATCAGGTCGAAGACCAAAACTGTATTGAGGTGTATGATCCAGCAAGGATTTTTCAGGATGGTATTGTCCAGGACCTGAAATTGACAAAAATCATCAGCAATTATGAAAAGTTATATAAAATTCAACTACTGTCTTTGTAATAGTAGCAGATATCAAAGCATTGCTGGTAAAAATTCATTTTTACAAGATATATTTATCATAAAAAATGAAAACGTTATATTATATTATATTATATAAACGTTACATCATAAACGTTATAATATTTATTTTCATTTGTGTGATTTGTATGTATTGAAATAACTAAATTATTATATTTAGCAAAAATTTTGGCAGAAGTTTTTTTCTGCCGTTTTTCCCTAAAATTACGCGCAACCTGAAACGACGCTTTGTTTTAGGTTAACGTGCAAGCGCGCGCGAAATCTTGGGAAAATATCATGATGAGATATTTTTGAATTAAACAGTTAAAATTTAACTAGTGGTGAATTTTCTGGAACTTCACGTCCCGTAATGGAATATTTGAGGATCATTATAAATACTGAAACTTACATTATTTTTGGTATCTTGTTATATCCGAATAAATCAATTCACCTCTTAACAACAATGATAGTTGCAAATTTACACAAAATTGAAAAAACGCTCCCGTATAGTCACAGTCTAAACGCATTTGCAAATAATTCATTTTTACTTATACCGTGCTTAGCTTGGCGGCATTTTCACATTTTTCAATAGTTTTTCACAAAATTGGAAAAGTACCCCAGTATATAATCAGTCTAAACGCACTTGGGTAAACATTTGTACCGGAGTGGCGCTTGGACTGTGTTTAGCCTGGGTAATTTTTTAAATTTTTAATCCAAAATCACAAAAATATTTTATAAAAAATATAAAAAGATGTAATAATTTTTTATCCTCAAAAGCAATTGTTTTGCCAATACAAGCAGAACGTTTTTTTAGATCATTCAAATCGGACGCTTAGTTCACTCAAAAACTGCCATTTTTTTCACATTTAGCTCTGTATCTCCAAAATGGCGGGACCTGTCTTTGCCAAAAACTAATCACCTCTTCTCCCAATCATTACAAATTGAATGTTTTTTGGATCATTCAAATCCGACACTCCGTTCTCTCAAAAACTCGATTTGTATTTTCTGCACTCTTTGCTCCGTATCTTCGTAATGGCTGGATCTGCCTTTGTCAAAAACTAATCTGCACATTTCTCTATCAATAGGAATCGAATGTTTATTGAACCATTCAAATCGGTTGAAACGTGCGCCCGAAAACGTGGATGCAAAATTTATATCTGAGGTATGCCAGTAAAATGTTCAGGAACCTTCAAAACGTCGAGAAATGCAAAAATTTTCATTTTCGATTTTTGGCCCATTACTATAACTACCCTACGGGAAGTTAATAAATAAATAAAAAAATAAAATTGTATACCTGGTACATCACTAGGTTTGTGAAGATCAGGACGTAGCCCAAAGCTAAAGTGTGGTGTGTGATCCAGGTTGGATTTTTCAGGATTATATTGTCCAGGACCTAATAAAAATAATATACATAAATATATAATATAATATAATAATAAACAACGTTCGTATAATTTAAGTTCTTGTACAAAGTTCTTGTAATCTTACCAGGTATGTCACTTGGTTTATCAATATTTGGTCTAATTCCAAACGAATACTGAGGTGTATGGTCGAGCCTGGATTTTTCTGGACTGTATTGACCAGGACCTAAAATATTATTAATTAGTACATTAGATTAAATCATTTAGAAGATGAATTTATTGTTGAGAATAAATATTATGTCAACTAACCTGGTACTCCACTTGGTTTCTCTGTGTCTGGTCGAAGTCCAAAACTATACTGAGGTGTATGGCCCAGTTTCGATTTTTCAGGGCTGTACTGGCCAGGACCTGCAGAAATATTTTTTTTTGTATAAAACGTATGCAGATGGAGTAAAATATTTAGTAAAGTCATACCTGGAATGTCACTTGGTTTATCAATATCAGGACGAAGTCCAAAACTGTACTGAGGAGTTTGATCCAACATTTTAGGATTGTATTGGCCAGGACCTAATTGTAAAACATATATATATATATATATATATATATATATACAGTAGAATCCGCTTAGTATGACATCAAAGGGACGCCGAAATCTTGTATACTAACCGGTCGTCATACTAAGCATACTAAAGGAAAACTTTTTAATATGTAAATATGTATGTTACATATTTCAGTAATTTAAAAGAAAAGCCTATACATACATTTTAATTAAAAATAAAAATGACACGTATTAAAATTTAATATAAAATAAAATTGACATATGGTAGGGCGGTGCACAAAGGTCCAATTTGACTTTCAGTAATTATACTGTCTAAACCCAATGAACGACACATAACATACATCAAAGAAGCATCTATCGAACTATGTTCAGAAAAAATTCACATAATTCCTGATTATATAAATATTATTTTTTTACGATTTTTTTAAATTTGGTATGTGACCCATTTTACTTCACATACGGGGTAAAGTGGAACAACCAGGGGGCAAACAGATGCAATTTCTTCTATTAAATTTTAAAGGGATTTTACGCTACATTATTGAACCAATGCAAAATATTAATTCTGTGGGTACATTTGTTACAAAGATAACACACAGTGTATTACATTGATCTGCTATTGGTCAGAAATATTTATCAGACGAGCCGGAATAACAATTTATTCAATTAATCTCTTGTAAAATTGCTTTTATTTAAAACTTTACTATTTTATTGCTTACACCTTTGCCAAAGTAAAGATTCTGCTGGTCCTTTTTATCCCACTCATGTTGTAAGCAAAGTCATAAGAATAAAGGTGATGGCTGGTTATTGAATTTATACATTTTTTGCCCTCTACTATCAAATATTTTTGTTAAAAAAAATCTAATTTTATTTGTTTACGAGATATCCGTGGTGGACCATTAATAATTGGTCTACCCTACCCATAAACATACAAATGTGATTTTTTAATGTAAGTAATCAGTAATTTTTGATTGATTTCTTTACATATTGTAAAAACAGTCCCTGGTGCTATTGTGCATAAAAGACATAGCAATTGATTTCTTAGACTTGGCCACATCATATAAAATCATGTCGGTCATTATAATTGAACATATTTTTTTGCAAAAATGGGTCATTATAAGCGACATGTCAATGTAAGCGAATTTTATATGGAAACCAAATTCCTAGTGCGATTACGTCATAATAAGCGGTTGTCAATATATCCGGCTTCATACTAATCGGATTCTACTGTATATATTATTTTGTATGAAAATCAATATTTTGTATTATACCTGGAACTTCGTTTGGTTTTTCAATATCAGGACGATGTCCAAAACTATACTGTGGTGTATGGTCCAACCTTGTTTTCTCAGGATTGTATTGACCAGGACCTGTACATACAAAATAATCATTAAAATTTGTGCAAAAAATTTGCAAAATATTTGGTAATCTTACCAGGTATATCACTCGGCTTATCAATATCTGGACGTATTCCAAAACTATATTGAGGAGTTTGATCCAATATTTTAGGATTGTATTGGCCAGGACCAGGAACTTGGTCAGGTTTATCAATATTCGGTTTCAAACCAAATGAATATTCAGGACCGTGGTCTAGTTTACTCTTTTCTGGACGATATTGGCCAGGACCTATAAAAATAAAATCAAATTATACAAAAAATTGATGACTAAACAATTTTTTTTAAAAAGTACCTGGTAAATTATCTGGCCTATCGATGTCAGGTCGATGTCCAAAACTATATTCAGGAGCTCTGTCCAACTTTGATTTTTCAGGACAGTATTGACCTGGCCCTGAAGTAACAAACACATTGTATTATAAATTATTAAATAAACTTGGCTAAATTTTAAAATTATGCCTATACTGACCTGGAACGTCACTTGGTTTCTTGTCGTCAGGTCTAAGACCAAAACTGTACCTGGGTGCTGAATCCAGGTTAGATTTTTCTGGAGCATACTGACCAGGTCCTAAAAAACAAAATATTAAAATAAAAAAAAAGAAAATGTCCAAATAAATATATATACAGAATAAAGTTGTCAATTACCTGGTACATCACTAGGTTTGTCGATTTCAGGACGATGGCCAAAACTGTATTGAGGCGTATGATCCAACTTTGTCTTCTCTGGATGATATTGTCCAGGTCCTAAAAATATTTACATAAAAAAATTGCCTTTGCGATATATTTTTTTAAATATTTTACCTGGTACATCACTAGGTTTAGAAATATCTGGTCGCAAACCAAAAGAGTATTGAGGTGTTTTATCCAATTTAGTCTTTTCAGGAGCGTATTGACCTGGACCTAAAATCACACAAAATGTTTTTAAAAATCTTAACATTCACAAAAAAATTGTATTTCGACACCAACCTGGTACGTCACTAGGCTTATCAATTTCTGGTCTATGTCCAAAACTATATTCAGGAGCTTTGTCTAATTTAGACTTTTCAGGTTGATATTGACCAGGACCTGCGATAAATATAAATTATATGATAAATTTACATTTTGTGTATCTATAAAGTGTTTTAATTATACCTGGTACATCACTAGGTTTACGATGATCAGGTTTAAGTCCAAAACTGTACTTAGGAGATGAGTCCAGTTTTGTTTTTTCCGGTGCATATTTACCAGGACCTAAAATTAAATTCCAAAATAAAATTTTTGAATAAAATTTATATACCTGGTAGATTTACCTGGAACATCACTAGGTTTTTCGTGATCTGGTCGAAGTCCAAAACTATATTTAGGAGTCGTGTCCAATTTTGTCTTTTCTGGAGCATATTGTCCTGGTCCTAATTAACACCAAAATTTTATATTAACAATATAATTTGCTAAATCATAATTTTCTTACCTGGCACATCGCTAGGTTTAGAAATATCTGGCCGTAGGCCAAATGAATATTGAGGAGTTTTGTCTAAATTAGTTTTTTCTGGCGCATATTTTCCAGGACCTTGAAAACAAAAATATTTATTAGATACTCTAATTATTAGATATAAATTTTTATAATTACTACCTGGCACATCGCTAGGTTTGCGGTCGTCAGGACGATGGCCAAAACTATATTCAGGAGCTTTGTCCAACTTTGACTTTTCAGGATGATATTTACCAGGACCTGATTAAAAAAAATTTAAAATTAGGCTCAAGAATTTTGACTAAAATAAAGTATTGCACAATTATTTACCTGGTACGTCACTAGGTTTATCAATATCTGGCCTGTGGCCAAAACTGTACTGAGGTGTTTTGTCTAAATTAGTTTTTTCTGGAGCATATTGACCAGGACCTAAAATAATGATAAAAATTATCTAATCTTGACAAGTATGTGTAAATAAAAATGTCTTTGTTATACCTGGTACGTCACTGGGTTTTCTATCATCAGGTTTATGGCCAAAACTGTATTTGGGTGTGGAGTCTAGTTTAGTTTTTTCTGGAGCATATTGACCAGGACCTAAAATAATAAAATAAATAATAAAATTATTTTGCTTATAGAAATGGTAGTTTATAAATTACCTGGTACGTCACTGGGTTTTTTGTCGTCAGGTTTATGGCCAAAACTATATTTTGGAGTAGAATCTAGTTTAGTTTTTTCTGGGGCATATTGACCAGGACCTAAAAAACAATTTAAAAATTAATAACACTAAATAATTGATTATTTTTATTATTTATATAATTTACCTGGTACGTCACTAGGTTTTCTATCATCAGGTTTATGGCCAAAACTATATTTTGGTGTTGAGTCCAGTTTTGTTTTTTCTGGAGCATATTGACCAGGACCTAAAATTAAGATTGATAATTAAAATAATAACTTTAGATTGTTTTTGGAAGAGTATTTGTATTGTCTGTTATACCTGGGACATTACTTGGTTTTCTATCGTCAGGTTTATGGCCAAAACTGTATTTTGGCGTGGAATCTAATTTAGTTTTTTCTGGAGCATATTGACCAGGACCTAAAATAATAAATAATTATTAAACAATAATTTAATTTTAAAAAGTAAGAATCTTAATAAGTAAGTTAGTGTTGTACCTGGTACGTCACTGGGTTTTCTATCATCAGGTTTATGGCCAAAACTGTATTTTGGTGTGGAATCTAGTTTGTTTTTTCAGGAGCATATTGACCAGGACCTAAAAAATAATTTACAAATTAATTAAACCGAATAATTGTTTATTTTTTAATATGATTTACCTGGTACATCAGTTGGCTTTTTATCATCAGGTTTATGGCCAAAACTGTATTTTGGTGTCGAATCAAGTTTGGTTTTTTCAGGAGCATATTGACCAGGACCTAAACAAAATTATTTAAAAAAATAATAATACTGAATAACTTATCACAAATGATATTTTATAATTACCTGGTACATCAGTGGGCTTTCTATCATCAGGTTTATGGCCAAAACTGTATTTAGGAGTCGAATCTAATTTTGTTTTTTCAGGAGCATATTGACCAGGACCTGAAATAAGCAATTATGTAATAAATAAATATGTAACACTTTTTTGGTTGTAAAATTATATAAATTTACCTGGAACATCACTCGGTTTTCTATCATCAGGTTTATGGCCAAAACTGTATTTTGGTGTAGAATCTAGTTTTGTTTTTTCAGGAGCATATTGACCAGGACCTACACAAAATTATTTAAAAAAATATTATTACTGAATAATTTATCACAAATAAATATTTTATAATTACCTGGTACATCAGTAGGCTTTCTATCATCAGGTTTATGGCCAAAACTGTATTTTGGTGTTGAGTCCAGTTTTGTTTTTTCAGGTGCATATTGACCAGGACCTACGATAAAAATAATTTATATATAAACAAAACAAATCATTTAATTAATATTTATCTAAAATGTTTTTGTAGTACCTGGTACATTGTTTGGTTTCCTGTCATCAGGTCTATGGCCAAAACTGTATTTTGGTGTAGAATCTAGTTTAGTTTTTTCAGGTGCATATTGACCAGGACCTTAAAAAAATAAAAATTAGGTTAAAATTTTAAAAATATCTAGACAAAAATTGTGTATATATTTTATACCTGGTACATCAGTTGGTTTCCTTTCATCAGGCCTATGGCCAAAACTATATTTTGGAGTAGAATCTAGTTTAGTTTTCTCTGGAGCATATTGACCAGGACCTTAAAAAATAAAAATTAAATAAAAACGTCAATAAATATAGAAAATTCTGGACAAAAATTGTGTATATATTTTTTACCTGGTACATCAGTTGGTTTCCTGTCATCAGGTTTATGACCAAAACTATATTTAGGAGTAGAATCTAGTTTAGTTTTTTCCGGAGCATATTGACCAGGACCTTGAAAAAATTAATATTGAGTCAAAATTATAGAAAACTCTGGACATTAATCTTGTATATATTTTTTACCTGGTACATCAGTAGGTTTCCTGTCATCAGGTTTGTGGCCAAAACTATATTTGGGTGTAGAGTCCAATTTGGTTTTCTCAGGAGCATATTGTCCAGGTCCTTAAAAGTATACCAAATAAATAAAAATGCAAAAACCTAAAATTATGGATAAAAATCCTGTTTAGACTTTACCTGGTACGTCTGTTGGTTTTCTGTCATCAGGTCTATGGCCAAAACTGTACTTGGGTGTAGAATCCAACTTAGTTTTTTCTGGCGCATATTGTCCTGGACCTAAACAATAAATATATTCGTGATAATTTAATATATTGAAAACACAAAATATAATATACGATATTTTTTACATATTTACCTGGCACGTCACTAGGTTTAGAATCGTCTGGTCTATGTCCAAAACTAAACTGAGGAGTTTTGTCCAACTTAGTTTTTTCAGGTGCATACTTTCCAGGCCCTAGGATAATATTTGTATAAATTATTAAAATTATTAAATAAATATAGTTTTTATATATATTTTTAAACTTGTACCTGGCACATCACTAGGTTTAGTATGCTCTGGTCTAAGGCCAAAACTATATTTAGGAGTCGAGTCTAATTTTGTCTTTTCTGGAGCATATTGTCCAGGACCTGAGTAAAAAATATTCATTAACACAATTTTTGTAAAATAAGGATATCAGTAAAATTCCATTACCAACCTGGTACGCCATCAGGTTTTTTGTCTTCTGGTCTGTGACCAAAACTATATTTGGGAGTCGAGTCTAATTTTGTCTTTTCTGGAGCATATTGACCAGGACCTGAGTAAGTAATATTTATCAACACAATTTTTATAAAATTAGAATAGTTGTGAAATTTAATTACTAACCTGGTACATCACTTGGCTTGGTATGTTCAGGTTTATGACCAAAACTGTATTTGGGAGTCGTATCCAAACTAGTTTTTTCTGGGGCATATTGTCCAGGGCCTAAATAGACAAAAATATATCAATATTAATTTATAATATTATTAATATATTTCCTAAACTATGCGTTTATTTACCTGGCACACCATCAGGTTTTTTGTCTTCAGGTCTATGGCCAAAACTATATTTGGGTGTCGAATCTAATTTGGTTTTTTCTGGGGCATATTGTCCAGGTCCTAAATAGACAAAAATATATTATTATTAATTAATAATATTATTAATATAATTCCTAAACTATGCGTCTTTTTACCTGGTACACCATCAGGTTTCTTGTCTTCAGGTCTATGGCCAAAACTGTATTTGGGAGTGGAGTCCAATTTTGTTTTTTCAGGTGCATATTGACCAGGACCTTAATAAAAATAAATAATTAATTTACTTAAACAGTTTATATTGTGAATTTTATAATTTTATTACCTGGTACATCACTAGGTTTGGTTTTCTCAGGTTTATGTCCAAAACTATATTTAGGTGTAGTGCTTAATTTTGTTTTTTCCGGAGCATATTGACCAGGACCTTTAAAAAATAAATTTAGTTGAGTTTTATAATTATATAGGTTTACAGAAAATCTAAATTGGTTTTTATCTATTACCTGGTACTTCACTAGGTTTCTTTTTATCAGGTTTGACACCAAAACTGTATTTAGGAGTTGTGTCTAATTTTGTTTTTTCTGGAGCATATTGTCCAGGACCTGAAAAAATATTTTGAACAAAATTAATTTAAATATTAAAATTAGAATTAATTAACTTCCCGTAGGGCAAGTTATAGTAATCGCAAAAAAATCGAAAATGAAAATGTTTATATATCTTTACGTTTCAGAGGTTTCTGAACATTTTGGCATACCTTAGAAAAAATGGATGTATGTGTGTGTGTGTGTGTGTGTGTGTGTGTATGTATGTATGTATGTATGTTGTATGTATGTATGTATGTATGTGCGTGTGTGTATGTATGTGCGGATACAAATTTTCGTCGACGATTTCGGGAACACGGATCAACCGATTTGAATAATTCAAAAAACATTCGATTCGTATTAATAAGGAGACGTGCTGATTAGTTTTTGGCGAAAGCAGGTCTAGCCGTTCCAAAGATACGGGGCAAAAAGTGCCGAAAACGGTAACTCAGTTTTAAGAGAACGGAGCGTCCGATTTGAATATTTCAAAAAACATTTTACTTGTATTGACAAGATAAAGAATTGATCAAATTTTCATGAAGGCAGGTCTAACGGTTTCGGAGATCTGATGAAAAAAGTAAAAAAAAATGCCATTTGGCGGTCAAAAATGATCATTAGACATATGCACATCAAATTATCAAATATTTTATAGAGATTTTAACAATAAGTATAAATTTTTTTTACATTTCTATGGGTTCCGTACCAATGTTTACGCGTTAGACGGCGACGCGGCGCTTACGGGCTTTGATATTTCGTCTTTATGCAGTTAAAGCAGTACGATTGCTCTGAAAAAAAGTTTAGATCTTCCAAAATATGTCAAAATAAAATAAAACATTTTTTTTTTTTAAAAAAAAATAAAAAAAAATTTTTTTTTTCAAAAAAAAGTAATTTTTTGTCCAATATATAGTTTCTCAAAAATTTTTTCAAAGTAAATTTTTTTCAAAAATCTTAATCGTTTTTAAAAAAAAAATTTTGGTACGGGAAGTTCCAGCAATTTGCCTTAAGGCACGATGCCTTAATTGCCTTAAGACAGAATTCCACTTACAGCTAGTTTACAATTATTTTTTATACCTGGTACATCACTAGGTTTCTTATTTTTAGGTTTTTGTCCAAAACTGTATTTAGGAGTCGTGTCTAAATTTGTTTTTTCAGGTGCATACTTTCCAGGACCTGGCAAAAATATTTATATAATACTTGTTAAAACTTTTTTAGAATTCCTCAACATACCTGGTACGTCGCTAGGTTTAGTTTTTTCAGGTTTATGGCCAAAACTGTACCTGGGGGTGGTATCCAATTTGGTTTTTTCAGGAGCATATTGACCAGGACCTTAAAAATAAATATGATTTAATAAATATATTATTTATTTTTAGGGCCAAAATATTTTTGGTGTTACCTGGTACATCACTAGGTTTTGTGTGCTCAGGTTTATGGCCAAAACTAAATTTGGGTGTTGTGTCTAATTTAGTTTTTTCAGGAGCATATTTACCAGGACCTAAAATATTAATACACAATTAAATTGTGACTCAACATTCACAATATTTTTTGAGATTTTTACCTGGTACGTCACTAGGTTTACTATGTTCAGGTTTCAACCCAAAGCTGTATTTTGGCGTTGTGTCTAGTTTGACTTTCTCAGGAGCATATTGACCTGGCCCTAAAATTATTACAAATTATAAACCAAAACTACAAAATACCACAATAAAAATTAGAGTTGTCCTGAATTTTATTACCTGGAACGTCACTAGGTTTATGATGTTCTGGTTTGTGCCCAAAACTATACATAGGAGTATGGTCTAGTTTGGTCTTTTCAGGAGCATATTGGCCAGGACCTAAAAAAATAGAAATATGATATAAAATTATCCAGAAACAAGTTATTTGACTATTATTACCTGGAACATGATCAGTCTTATTAATCACAGACTTTTGACCAAAAGTGTACTTATGTGCAGTGTCAACGTGAGTCTTTTCCACATAATATTGTCCAGGACCTGGCCAAAAAACAACAATTAACAAATTGTCTTGAACCCAAAAAAATATTTACCATTTACCTGGTACATCACTAATTGGTTTATCATGCTCCGGTTTGTGACCAAAACTATATTTGGGTGAAGAATCGCCAACCAGCTTTGTTTTTTCTGGTGCATACTGTCCTGGCCCTAAAGGAAAATATGAATGAATCATCCTATAAATATTTTTTTAATAAATTTTATTACCTGGTACTTCATCACGTGGATGCAATTCAGTACGTCCTCTGATTGTATATTGAGGTGATTTGGACAAACGCACTTTTTCAGGTGAATATTGACCTGGTCCTGGGTAATAGATACATCAAATTAGTGTATTTATTTTGTTTGGTGCTAAATAGTTTAGTATTATAAAGCTTTATTGAAAAAATTAAAAAAAATTATTCGAGGTTTGATTTTTTGGGTTTTAGTTTGGTTTTTGGTCTTAAGGAATTGAGAGCAAACGTACATATTTTTGTACAATGTTAATTTAAAATTATAAATTATATATATATATATATATATATTATATATATATATATAAGGTTGTCAAATATCTCCCTTCCGCCTTTTGTATTATAAACCAAGAGCAAAAAAGCGGAAGGAGATATTTGACAACATATATATATATATATATATATATATATATATATATGTACATAATTAATAGAAAAATATTGAGTTTTGCCAAAAGTTGCAAAAATTATCAGGAAAGTATTATTTTCTCATAAAAATCATATTAGAAAATTTGTTTCCATTCACCATTTTAATCAAATTAATTACTTAGCAGCGTTTTATTATTTTTAAAAAATATTAGAAACTTGCCAAAAGGCAAATTTTGATACATTTGTATTATTTTAAGTATTAGCTAATTTTTAAAAATTATTTGGGCCACTACGATACTATAGTTTTAGTTCTAACGTTAATTTTGTTAAACAAGAGGGTCATTTATCTTTATCGACCTGGTTTTGTATCCTTCGGTTTTTTACTTTTTTTCTTCTTTTCAGTTCCTAAATATAGAAATTTGGGTTTGTACACTTAATTTTTTTAATTGTTTTTGTATATATTTTGGTGATTGGTGGTAAATTTCATACCTGGTACGTCGTTTTTCTTCTCAGATTTTGGTTTACGTCCAAAACTGTACATTGGAGATTTATCCCGGCGCAGATTTTCTGGTGAATAATGTCCTGGGCCTGAAAAACGTCAAAATTGTTTCAGGAAATTTGATATTTTAATAGCAATTTATAGTTTAAAGATCCTGGTTGCATTTGGTTAAAACAGAAACAAAATTGTGTAAAAAGGATCCTGGTAGACCAACTTAAGGGCGCACAACTAGTGTGAAATTTTCAAAAAATCAAATTTTCAATTTTTTCATATTTCGATAGGGTATACCTTTAAAAATAACATACCAAAATTTAAAATCGATATCTTAAATAGTTTGTGAGTCACAGTCATTTAAAGAGTATATATATGGTATATAGTTTAACGATCATTTTATTTTTAAACGCGTTTTTCTCGAAACAGCATTTTCCGAATTTGCTGCAGCGATTACTCAAAATCAAATGATCCAATCACTATCAAATTTTTTATACATGTTCTATATATAGTTTTCCGTATAATGACTTATCGATTTGTTAATCTGATCAAAAACCGAATTTTGACAGTTCAAAAACGACCAAAATTTTGGGTAAAATTCGACTTTTTTTAAAAAACGTCGTCATATTGTCAATTTTTGATTTTTTTTCTTTATCGTAGTTCATTTTACAGACAATATTATCTAGTTTACCAGATTTTTTTTTTAAATTTCATCCACGTAGAAGGCCGGAATCACTGCAGCAGTGAAGGGTCTTTTTTTGTCGACGATAACTTAAAAAATATTTAATTTTTTTCTTCTTTAATTTTACTATGTATTCTTAAAACATGTATAAATTTATTTCTAAAATTTTGAAATGATTGATAAAGTAGTTTTTTTAATATAAATTCCCAAAAATCACGTTTTTTTAGGCCATTACACTAGTTGTGCCCCTTAAGGTACAATACAAAAACTGGTCTGGAGAAACTTGATTTGATTATCAAAACCAGAAAAAAATGTTGGGTTTCTGGTTAAGTTTATAATAGTCAAGATACTTAAATGCATCCTTAATATTTGCAGGATTTAATCTAAATTTATACATCCATATAAAAAATACTTTTTTGCATCAAATAAACTAAATTATCTAATCATCTCATGTGGATGCAAAATGTATACTCGTGAAGTAAAATACCTACTTCAGTAATTAAAATGAATATTTTTCCTCTTACCTGGATTTAAATTAGGTTTTCCAACAGCAGGTCCTTGCCAATCACTAAACCTGACATATCTATGATATTCCTGATGACTGGTATCAATATTCTCCTTCTGGTTATCTCGAATATCCATTTCTTCTTTTCGAATTTTAATATGATTATCAGTAACAACTATTTCATCATCAGTTTTTTTTGTGACGACATCTTGTTCACGTTTTATAAATTCAGTAGTGTCGTCTTTGTGGTCTTGGATGAGACTGTTTTGTTTCTGGATGCGTTTGTTGATGTCCATTAGTTGTTTTTCGCGAATTTCTTGGAAATTGGCGATTTTTTGGTCAGTAGATAATTCTTCCTTGGTGTAATAATCCACATCTTTTGTGATTTGCTGATGATCTGTCTTGTAATGGTCATCGTACCTGGATTTGTGTTCAGATACATCTTCCTTGGTTAGAAGTTTGGTACGTTCTTGGATATCCTGATCAGTTTTGGATACTTTGTGAGTACTGGTTGTGTCTTTGATTCTGGTCTCACTAGTTTCTGGCAAATTATCCTGAACAACTCTATACTTTGTCACAACAGAACTATCCACACTACCTTCTTGTTGCGTAATAGTATCCGAAATAACACGTTTATTACTATCAGTGATGATAGTCCTGATAATTTCTGGTTGGTTCTTTTCTACAATCCTGTACTTGGTGATTGTATGTCCTTGTTTGGTGGAGTCTGCACCAACAATTTTGTGGTTGTCTGGTAAATCTCCTTGGATGACTCGATATTTTGTTATCACTTGTTTGCCAGAACCTTGCTGAATTGAGGAGCTGGTATCAGAAGTATGAGTTGTCACAGTTTGTCCTGGTGAATATTGTCACCAGAAATTATTTGTCGGTTGTCTGTGATTATTGTCTCGGTTTGTTCTGGTAAATCACCTTGGATGACTCGATATTTGGTGACAATTTGTTTGCCAGAACCTTGTTCTTTTTGGATTAGAGAGCTGGATTCGTGTTTACTAGAAGTACGAGTGGTTGAGACTTGTCCTGGACTATCGCCAGGAGTAATTTTTGTTGTCTGTGATTGTTGTCTCAGTAGTTTCTGGTAAATCACCTTGAATGACTCGATATTTTGTCACAACTTGCTTGCCAGAGTCTTGTTCTTTTTGGATTGCAGAACTAGATTCATATTTACCAGAAGTACGAGTATCTCCAGAAACAATTTGTCGGTTATCTGTGATTACAGTCTCGGTAGTTTCTGGAAAATCACCTTGAACGACTCGATATTTTGTCACAATTTTTTCACCAGAACCTTGTTCCTTCTGAATTATGGATCTAGATTCATCTTTATCAGAAGTACGAGTGTCACCAGAACCAATTTGTCGGTTATCTGTGACTATTGTCTCAGTAGTTTCTGGTAAATCACCTTGAATGACTCGATATTTTGTCACAACTTGCTTACCAGAACCTTGTTCTTTTTGGATTATAGAACTAGATTCATATTTACCAGAAGTACGAGTGTCACCAGAACTAATTTGTCGGTTGTCTGTGACTATTGTTCGGTATGTTCTGGTAAATCACCTTGAATGACTCTATATTTTGTAACTATTTTTTCACCAGAACCTTGTTCCTTCTGAATTATAGATCTAGACTCGTGTTTACCAGAAGTACTATTGTCACCAGAAATAATTTGTCGATTATCTGTGACTATTGTCTCGGTATGTTCTGGTAAATCACCTTGAATGACTCGATATTTTGTCACAACTTGCTTGCCAGAACCTTGTTCTTTTTGAATTACAGTACTAGATTCATATTTACCAGAAGTATGAGTGTCACCAGAACTAATTTGTCGGTTATCTGTGACTATTGTTTCAGTAGTTTCTGGTAAATCACCTTGGATGACTCGATATTTCGTCACGACTTGCTTGCCAGAACTTTGTTCCTTCTGAATTATGGAACTAGATTCATATTTACCAGAAGTACTAGTATCTCCAGAAAGTATTTGTCGGTTATCTGTGATCACAGTCTCGGTATGTTCTGGTAAATCACCTTGATGACTCGATATTTTGTCACAATTTTTTCACCAGAACCTTGTTCCTTCTGAATTATAGATCTAGACTCGTGTTTACCAGAAGTACGAGAGTCACCAGAACTAATTTGTCGGGTTTGTGATTACAGTCTCGGTATGTTCTGGTAAATCTCCTTGAATAACCCTATATTTTGTCACAACATGCCTTTGGTGCCCACCAGATCCTTGTTGCTCCTGTATAAACTCACTAGATTCACGTTTACCAGAATATTTAGTACTTGTCTCCAAATCACTTGGTATCACAATATACCTTTTGATAACCTGCTGACCTTGATCAGTTGTATCCTGGGTAAAACTTTGTTGCTCTCTGGAACTACTTGCAACTGATGTACGACTTTCTGGACGTTGATGGTCAATAGAACTAGTTCCTTCATTGGATAAGTTGACTTTGTACTTATATTTAGTCGTGACGTGTCCTTCTTGTTTACTATAACGTTCCTGGTCTTGTACCAGAGTACTTGATGACAATCTGTCTCCTGTGATAGAACTAACCACAGAATTTCTACTTTCTGGACGTTGGTTTTCCCTAAAATCAATCAACCTACTGCTTTCTTCCCTGACAACAAATTTGGTGTTACCTGGTGAATGTTCACTGGATTTTACTGGACTGGTTTTTGGGGGTTTGGATAAACCTGCACCATGTCTTAGACTGCTCTCAGTGCTTTGCTGGTAACTTTTTAGTCCATTTTTGCTGGTCGTTTTTTGGACTCGTTGAACTGAACCTGGGAGAAAATATGGGACTTACCTTCAGGATATGATAAATAAATGTGGCCCTTGGTAAAGGAATCTTGGTAATGCATTTTACTGACCGATTTGGCCAAAAATCTACTATGCAAAATGAATAGAGTTGCAAAAATCAGGCATCCTAAATTTTTGGTAAAAATTAATCCTAAGGCTACTGACCAATATTAATGTCAAGTGTTGAGAATATTTGTAACATTTGATGGCGTTTTACGAGTATACCGAGTTACTGTAGAGACTTTTGACTTTAGAAAATTTTGTTCAGAATTTAATTCTATATAATTTCTCCAAATACATCATCTATATAAATCGCATAGTTTAGCATATACAAAAAAAAAAAAATGTAAAAAATGTTCGTTCAAAATGTACTTACTCGACTTACGTTTCGAGATTCTAAGGCAATTTTAAAGTACAGTTGCTGTAAAGCATTACTATATCTGACAAAATTATGCACAATTTCATCGCCTAAAAATCACCTAAATACACTATATACTTTAAACAAACTGTATAAAAATTACAACGCATACAACAAGTGAATACACAAAAGTCTAATCAGTTTACAACTACCGCTTATAAATAGTATAATGGGCCAACCATGCGGATAATTTTTATAAAATATTTTTTTACCTATTTTTCTATCACTGTGTTCAACTTTTTCACGATTCAAAAAAGCCTGGTCATTCCTGTTGGTCAAAACTCTAAAAGATGCACTATTCCTGGTCACTGCATTTCTGACCAACCTGGTTTTTTCTTCAGAATAACTTGTCGAAGCATTTCCTTCAAAATAATAATTAAAATTGTAGAAAAATTACTGAAATTAATTTTATTATATATAAAAATATATTTTTAATAGTATTGAATTAGTTTTGTTAAATAAATAAATTTTTTGTTTTGTTAAACAAATTATTTGAAATTTAGCTGGTGTAGAATTTAATAGTGGGTGAATGGAGTTATTTGTTGTTCCAAAATTTCTACAAGCCGAAGTATTGATTGTACTAATTTATGTGTTTAGAAAAGTTTATAGGTAATTTTATCTTCTACAAATTTTGCCAAAGACAGTTTTGAAATAATCGAGATAATTTAAAAGTTATGTCTAAAAAACTTCACCCATCAATACTTTCTTAATGCCAGCATCTTTGCAGAAGCTTTTAAAATTAATTAAAAATTATTATTAAAAAGCACTAGAAAAATTATATTATAGCAATTATAGCTACTTACCAGTCACCAACCAAGAAATTTGTGTTAGTTAAGTCCAGCAAAGCATTTTTTTCTATAACAAAGCTCACAAAAAGCCCAAAAATGATTTTTCACCATTTTCCATCTTGAATTAAAATAGCTGACAAACACTTTTTTTGAATCTTGATTAATAAGTTGTTTATAGACACACACACATACACTTATAATAAATTGTTATAAATAAAACACATTTAGTAACAAAAGCGGCTGCAACATCGATTAAAAAATAATTTTCACATGTTAAATAGATATTTATAATGTCTGTTAAAAGTACAACTTTGCTCCTGCCGTTTTTGCAATAAAAATTGTTGACAATAACGGCGAGAACAAAGTTGTATTGTAACGGATATTTTATAAGTTTTTATAAAAATATATAAATAATTGTTCGAAATAAATAAAAACATATATAGAGTTCAAATCTGTTCAATTTGTCTATATTGTCGGATAATTTTTATATATTACGTATAATAATTTGGCACTAAATTAGGTTATTTATTGTCGTTATCACATTTTATGTTTTTAATTATAGAAATAAAATGATTTAAATGATAAGATTATATGAACTCGACTGAAATCCAAAATAATATTCCGCATTTAATTAAAAAAAAATCCAATATTTTTATTATTCTTATTATCAGTAATATTTTTGATTTTTGATTAGTTTTTTGTATTTCGTGCACATTAAATATTTTTTTAAATATCTGCTACCAAATATTGAATGATTCTCTTTATATTTTACGAACTGTGTATTATATAAATTCACTTTTCCGACTGAATTTCCCGACATAACCTACTTTTTCCCCTCCGGGAACAAATAATTGTAGTTTTCTTCATTCGGGGAGGAAAATTATTTTCGTGGGAACGAAAAACGTGTTTTTCGTCTATCTCATATGATCAATATTTTATGTAATTTCATATTTTGACAAGGAGGAAACAATACTTTGAACTAGATAGAATAAGGAGGACATCTATTATTATTCATCGTAAGAAACATTATATATGTATATATATATATATATATATATATATAAATATATATATATATATATATATATAATATATATAATCGTTGATCACATTTATTTGGCTCTTTGAAATTATATAGTTATTAAATAGCATCTAATTTAATAAAAAAGGCTCAAAATAATAAAAACGTATCTAGAACTTAAAGTTTTTTGAGGCCTGATGCACGTTTTGGATTTCAATTTTTCATTTTTGTTAACATGGTATGAAAACAATCAACTTTTATGAAAAATATTTCACAAACTCATTAAGGGTAAAATGCTCTTTGCATTATTCCTAGACAAATCTAACAAAAATAATTAACTAGTTTACAATTTTTTTTACAAAATTTGAAATTCGTTCACAGGACGTCAGTTGGATACTTATCAATTTATTAAAATAAATTTAAATTTTTTCTAACTATTTGTTGGATATTTTTTGTAACGTTTTTATTCTAAAAATCCATCGAGCAATTTTTTTGTAATTAGTAATTAAAATTTGTGATTTCAATAGTATTTTTATTATATAAAGCATTTTTTTGCAAAATTTCTCAAAATATTCTCAACTACGAATTTAAAAATTATAAATTGATTGTATGCAAATTTGTCTAATAATTCGAAAAAAATTACCCATTCAAAGACGCCCCTTTCATCACAGCCCTTGATTTTCCTTTATCGTATAACTTGTTATTTTTTTTTTCATAAATATAGCATTAAATCGTTAAATGTGTTAAAGGTTTTAAAGGTCTAGTTGCCTAAGTCGTACCACCTGACGCCTTAGTCGTACCTGTAAAAAACTATATAGGATTTCAGTTTAAGGTTTAACCGCTTTTCTTTAGTTTTTGGTTACCAAGTTGAAATAATTACTAAAGTAACATCTAAAATTGAATTTTCATCCCAAAAAGTAACATTTGCTTTGCAAAACTGTATTTTTTGTATTCAATAAAATAAATCTTACTAAGTCGAAATAATTATTAGAATGACACCTAAATTTAATATTAATCGGGAAAAATAACAAATGTACTTCAAAATACTTTAGAAACGTTCAAATTTGAGGTGGCAAAGTTGATTTTCGTAAAGAGCACCTCGAAATCTATGAGATTACCAATTTGCAGAATTCCCGGAGTACTGTACCGGCAACACCTGAGTCAAAAAATAAACCTTAATTAAGTACCTAAGCATCTTAAAAACTACTATTTAATACCTAAACCTCTTAATAAGTTCACATTCATGACCTCAGGCCCTTTCGAACAGAAGTTGTAATCTTATTTTCGACAAACACAATGGCGAACGTCGTGCGAAGGGTGTCGTAATCTACCGAGTGAAGCAAATTTTCGAGAATTGCCGCTATTGTTATTTTATTTATTTATTTATTTATTTATTCATAAGCAAGCCGTAATCAATAATAATAGATATTATTTCAGGCTCTTGTCATGCTTATTCATAGTTAATATTAAAAGGATAGTAATTTTATAATAATCATAGTAGCTGCACGAATTTCGCTTCTGAAAAAAAAGAGGTGAAAAAAAGCATTCGAACATTAAATACAATGTTCATCATCAAGTTCATCATATTAAAGTCTATTTGACCACCAGTCAAGCTCAAAATTCTTGCACAAGGTTGAAAGTTATACTCATTTAAAACCGTAAAAAAATTAAATTAATAAAATAGCAATAAAAAAAATGAAAAAAAAAAATGGTTGTACAGGCGATCAAATGGTCAGACTACATAGATAAAGAATAAGGATTATGCAAGAAAATAGTTATTGAATTCAAATTAATGTCATAAAAAGCTATGTCTTTAAAAAGTTTAACTAGGGAAGCATGAAATTTTTTGCTGTCTAAGTTTCGGATATTGAGTGGAAGTTTATTCATAAGCTGAACACCTAGACCGTCGATCGTATTGAAAGAACTGCCTAATTTATATTTGCGCGCCTTAATAAGTTTGTGTCTAGTGTTATAGTTTGAGGAGGACGAAGCCATATCAAAAAGTTTCGAATTGTTTTTGATGGAAGTTAATGTTACCAGCAGAAAAATGCATGGGACAGTTAGAATATTGTATTTTTTAAATATGGGTCTGCAGGAGGCTTTACTGGGCAAGGAAAAAATTAATCGAATATCTCTTTTCTGAAGCTTAAAAATTTTAATTAGTTTGGATGAAAAACCCCAGAATTGAAAGCCGTATGAAACGTGAGAATAAAAGTTGCTATAATAAACTGAAAGTAAGCAATTTAAACCAAGTTTGGGTTTTAGGGTGCGCAACATGAAACATGTTCTAGATAAAGTTGGTGATAGAGAGATAGAGATATGATCAGACCACTTTAAATTATTATTAATATGGATACCAAGAAACTTTGATACTTGCGAAAAATTATATGCTGAATTATTGATGGTTAAGGAAGTAATATTATTGGATAAACGATTTTTTGTACAAAAAGATATGATTTGGGTTTTATCATTATTGAGGACTAGATTATTTTCACAAAACCATTTCGTTATTTCTGACATAACCACGCTTAATTTATGTTGTAATTCATTAAGAGATTTGGCCTTGATGATAACGCTGGTATCATCCGCAAAAAGAATAAAATCACAAAGATTTGTACAATGAGGTAAATCATTAATATATATGAGAAATAAGAGAGGCCCTAAAATTGATCCTTGGGGCACGCCCAATGTACTTGTCAATTTATCCGAAAATTATTTGCTCGTGATTGTTATTTAAGTAAACGCTTTGTGTTCGATTAGACAGGTAAGATTCAAATAGTTTGAGCGAACGTCCGCGAATACCACAATTTTCTAATTGTGGTATTCTAAATTGGTTAAAGTTGCATCAGACCTCAAACGCATCTCGTCATCTATAAATCTACCAATCGACATATTGTCAATCTAATAAAAATCTATTATAATTCGATTATATTTCTATTACAATCATCGATCTATTTATCTCCTCACCGGGCCCTATCCAGACGCGGCCCTGCTTCGCCTTCAGCCCGAACGTGTACTTGGGCGACGCGGCCAGTTTGCTGATGGCCGGAGCAGGGTCGTACTGGCACGGCGAAGGGAACACGTCCTTGGCGGCGGCAGGCCGGTGGCGGCCGCTCAGCGTCACGCCGATCTGGTGATCTTTTGCCTGGTAGAAGGCAGATGAAGGCGGATGAGGGCAAAGAACGGCGAAGGTGATAGAATTAGATAGGGTTGAAAGGGGTTGGTAAAGGAGATGGTTTAAAGGGGTAGTGTGTGATGTTGAGACCAAAGTGGATTTTTGATTTTGTTATATAAATATAAGGTTGTCAAATATCTCCCTTCCGCCTTTTTGTATTATAAAGCAATAGCAAAAAAGCGGAAGGGAGGTATTTGACAACCTAATATATGTAGCCGAGTAAATAAAGGAGTCAAAAAGGGAATATCAGGAACAGCTTCTAATTTGTTAATATTATCTGTAACTTCTTGAAAAAAAAAAAAGATTTTGCCAGAAAATCTGGTTTATAAAATTTTGTGTTTTCTCGATATTTCAGGTAATTCTGAATCGCAAGATCAAATTTGTAAAAAGTATGCGTGTTTGTATACGTATACGTATGATGAACAACTTGATTTTAAAAGCTTGTAAAATTGTAATTCATTTTTTTTTATATCACCACTGTTTTTTTTTTAATTTTCTGAAAATTCTACGAAATAACATTCTCACCGACTATAAATTACATACAATGTATATATATATATTATATATATATATATATATATATATATATATATTTTTCTCTGCATATGTCTCAACGTCGAGCAAAAAATCTAAATCTTATATATATATATATATATATATATATATATATCTAAATCTTATATATATACTAGATGACCCAACAGACGTTGTCCCGTACCCATCTACATTTTTTTAATATCCTATACTAATATTTACACCGTTAAGTTAAAAATAATAATTATTGTTTTTCGAATTACTATTTGCACAAATATGAGTGATGTTAAATGTAGAACTGCTCCAAATAAAATTATGATTCTCAATTTCTACAGTTACACTTTAATTATCCCTTTAACAAATATTAAAATATGTTCAATAAAATTGTATATTAAAAATTATACACTGCAAATTAATAAAACAAATTTATTTATTTTAATACCAAAGGTTATCCAATAATTTTAGCGTTTTTTGTAATTTTTTCATTTATTTCTATAATCGAATTATAGTTTAGAAGGACTAATCATTCATACATAGTTACAGAAGAATTTTATATATAAGATATCAATATATATATATATATATATATATATATATGTATATATATATATACTCGTATATCTACTATAACAGAAATGGAATCAAAATTAAATTTATTATAGTATTGAGCAAATAAAATTATATTTAAACATTTTTACTACTCTACGATATTTTTAACTTCAATAATTTATTTTTTAATGATGCAAGTATCACATACAAAATTTTTGGTCCAAAAAATGTAGAAACTAGATTTTTATGATATATTGAAAATTAGGTTAAAACTACACATTTCACAATAGCTCCAATATATTTTTGAATTACAACAAAAATCACTTTATTTTCCTAATAGCTTTACAATGATTCAAGATACGTATAAATGTATAATGATAAAAAATACAGATATTTTAATCATTGTAATAAATTTTATCTAGTTTTTACGAAGCTAACTAAAAAAAGTATACGAAAAAAAAATTTCAAGTTAATTTAAAAAAAAAATAGAAAAAACTCTCAAATCCCTAGGGTAAATATTTGCTTGCGGGTAAGTCAAACTAAATTTATTTATAAATTTATAATAGCAGCGTGTAAGATAGTTTATAAAAATCGTAGTAATTTTTATATAGTTTATGTCCGAATATTATTTTAGTTAGCTTTTTATATAAGCTAACTAAAAATTTATGTCCGAAATTAAATTTTCCAATTAACCAAAGAAATGCAGAAAAATGTTCCGAATCCATATATGGAACATTTGCTCGACGAGTAAAACTAGTTGCATTTTTCTAAAAATTTCTCATAAGAATGTATAAGATAGTTTATTACAACATACTAGTAAATTTAATCTTATTTCTGCTAAGCTATATTAAAGAAAGTGCACTGAAACTAAGTTTTGAAGTAAATTTAAAAAATGCAGAAAAAATGTCCCGAAAAAGTATGTGGAAAATTTGCTCAAAGACTTGACTCGCCTTTATTTTTATTACATTAATGATTTTGAATTTTTTTATAAGAATGTATAAAAAAGTTTACATGGAATCATAGTAAATGATATCTAGTTTCTGGTAAGCCAACTAAAAAAGTACGCAGAACAAAGTTTTCCAGTTATTTAGAAAAATGCAGAAAAATGTCCCGATTATATATATTGAATATTTGTTCACGGGCGAAACAAAATCAAAGAGATTGATGATTTTAAATTTTCTTATGAGAATGTATCAAAAAATTATATGGATTTATAGTAAATTTTATAACAATCTAACAAAAGAAAGAGTACGCTAAGGTAACAAAAAAAGAGTACGCAGAACAAAATTTTCCAGTTTATTAAAGAAATGCATGAAAACAACCTAAAATCATATGTTAAATATTTGATCATGGACATCACAAGCGAGTCAAACTAGTAGTTTCTTAATTTTTTTTATAAAAGTATATGAGACACTTATATACCATCCAAATAAATTTTAAATTCCACAAAATCGAAGCTGTTTCTGGGCTTTTTTTCCTTTATTGACTCGGATAACACCCAATTTAAAAACGCGATTTTCAAGTCCGCAAAATTAGTTTGAAACAATTAGTAACCAGCATAGAAAGCCAAGAAAAGCCCACAAAAGACACTTAATAAAAAAAAATTATAATTAATCTTACCTTTGTTGCTCAAACCCTGGACGTTGTACGTACCCGGACCTGGGCCGCATCCCAGTGTTTTGAATTGTTGCCGGGCGCCCAGGCTGTAGGCCGGCCCTCTGTGCACGCGCGAATTCGTTACCACCTTGCCTGGTAATAGATAAGGGATGAAAATTTTTAGTATCATACTATATACTGTACTTAATATTTTCACAAAATTTCATCCTCTAGCACAAAATTTGCCCGAGTTACAGGTACAAATACAAAAAAGCGTCCTTTATCCACTTACATCCTATGTACGATGGTAGGGTCACGCAAGCCGGCCCTGGGCTGGTCCCTAATTCGGCAGCGATGTGGCCCCTGCGTGTGTTGGGGTCCAGGGTCTCTGGGCAAAACGCTGCCTGCCATTTTTATTAAATTTTGTGCTGTTTTTTGGGTCGAAATGCAGGGCGACAGACAGGTCTGGGTTGCTGGGGGTTGGTGTCAGGCGGTCTCCTGGAAAAAAACATTTTTGTAAAGAATTTTTTTGAATTTACTAGTTTTGCTATTTTTTGCTAATAATATGGTTTTTGAGAAACGACATACTAAAATTTTAGGATTCTACTACCCCTATAAATGATCCTAAAAAATGTTTAAAATCTACAGTCATACTTTGCGCAAAAATTGCAACATTTAAAAATCTCATATATTATGATAACTTGTTCCAACACTACCCAATTTTACTATTTATACTATTATTATGATCCTTAAAAAATAACATTCTAGAATTATAGTATTCTACAACCTCTATAAATATTTTTAATTTTTTTTCCAAAATCCACAGTCATATTTATACACAAATTGCACCCATAGAAATTTTCATATATTATGATAACTTATTCCAACACTACCTAATTTTACTATCTCTACTATTAATATGATCTTTAAGGAATAATATACTAAAATTTTAGTATTCTATCACTCATATAAATATTTTTAATTTTTTTCCAAAATCCACACAGTCATATTGAAAATATTTGTACAAAAATTGCATCAAAAGAAAATCTTATATATCATGATAACTTGTTCCAACACTACCGAATTTTATTATTTATACTATTAATATTATCTTTAAAGAATAACATACTAAAATCATAGGATTCTACTACCCCTATAAATATTCTTAATTTTTTTCCAAAATCCACACAGTCATATTAAAAATATATGCACAAAAATTGCATCAAAAGAAAATCTCATATATTATGATAACTTGTTTCAACACTACTTAATTTTACTACTTATACTATCAACATGATCTTTAAGAAATAATATACTAAAGTTATAGTGTTCTACAACCCTTGTAAATATTTTAAATTTATTTTTGCAAAATTCATAGTCGTATTAAAAAATATTTGCACAAAAATTCCATCTACAGAAAATTTTTTTTACTACGCTATTTTGTTCCAACATTATCTAGTTTTACTATTTATACTAATTTTAAAATACATAAGAAATCATATACTAAAATCATAGTATTCTACCACCCCTATAAATATTTTTAATTTTTTTCCTAACTCCACAGTCGTATAAAAATATTTGTACAAAAATCGCACGCACAGAAAAAAAATTATACTAAGCTAATTTGTTCCAACACTATCCAATTTTACTATTTATACTATTAATATGATCTTTTGGAAATAACATACCAGAATTATAGCATTCTACAACCCCTATAAATATTTTTAATTTTTTTTAGCAAAATCTACAGTCGTAATAAAAATATTTGTACAAAAATTGCACCAATAGAAAATCTTATATATTATGATAACTTGTTCCAACACTACCCAATTTTACTATCTCTACTATTAATATGATCTTTAAGGAATAACATACTAGAATTATAGTATTCTACAGCCCCTATAAATATTATTATTTTTTTCCAAAATCCACAGACATATTTAAAATATTTGTACAAAAATATGCATCAATAGAAAATCTCATGTATTATGATAACTTATTCCAACACTACCCAATTTTACTATCTCTATTAATATGATCTTTAAGGAATAACATACTAAAGTTTTAGGATTCTACTACCCCTATAAATATTTTTAATTTTTTTTCAAAATCCATAGTCATATTAAAAATATATGCACAAAAATATGCACCAATAGAAAATCTCATATATTATGATAACTTGTTCCAACACTACTTAATTTTACTACTTATACTATTAATATGATCTTTAAAAAATAATATACTAAAATTTTAGTATTCTACCACCCCTATAAATATTTTTGAATGTTTTTCCAAAATCTACAGTCATGTTAAGAATACTTGGAAAAATCGCATATATATAGAAATTTTTAAATCAAGCTAATTTGTTCCAACAGTACCCAATTTTACTACTTATACTATTACTATATTACTTAAAGAATAACATATCAAAATTGTAGTATTCTACAACCCTTATAAATATTTTTAATTGTTTTTCCAAAACCCACAGTTGTATTAAAAATATTTGTACGAAAATTGCACCAATAGAAAAAAAATACAAGGCTAATTTGTACCAACATCAACTAATTTTACAACTTATACTGTAACTAGGATACTTGAGTAAGACATATCAAAATTATAGTATTCTACCACCCCTATAAATATTTTTAATTTTTTTTCTAAAATCACAGTCATACTAAAAATATGCACAAAAAATATGCATCAATAGAAAATCTCAAAATATTATTATAACTTGTTCCAACTTCTTTTAATTTAGTATTAGTACTATTTATATGATCTTTAGGAACAACATACTAAAATTATAGCAATGTACCACCCCTATAAATATTTTTAACTTCCCGAAGGAGAAGTTTATGTTTTCATCAAAAAATCCGAATCGCTAATTTATGTTTTCTCGACGTTTCGAGCCATTCTGAATCGAATGAGACCAAATTTGGAAAAAGTATGTGTGGTGGTGTGTGTGTGTGTGTGTGTGTGGTGTGTGTGTGTGGTGTGTGTGAACAGATTTTTGCCGTAAATCGACGTTTTCTCCAAAACGGTTGGACCGATTTCAAAAATTTAAAAGCCATTTGATGTATCTCGATGAGGACTATCGTCTCTGAGTTTTGTGCGGGCGATCGGCCGGGCCGTTTCTTTGTAAATTGCAGAATGTGAAAAATTTTTCGTCCACGTTTTAGCCCGCAATTCTGAATCGATTCTGAAAATTCAAAAACCGTTCGATAGATATTGGTTGGAATCGTGCTGATTAGTTTTTGGTAAAGATCGGCCGGGCCGTTTTCTTGTAATAAAGTTTTTAAAAAAAAAATTTTGACGATTTTTATGATTATTTTTTTGACGAAAGATACCATAGTTTTCTAGGTCATACTAAAATATTACGGCCCTACGACAACTGGTTCAGCTTTAAAAATTCGTCAAAGTTTGCAAAATCAGTATGGTCTTTTTGGCATTTGTCAAAATTAGACTTTGATCGACGTTTCTCAAAAAACGCCTGAACCGATTTTGGAAATTTAAAAGCCATTTGATGTATTTCGGTGAGGACTATCGTTTGTCAGTTTTGTGCAACGATCTGCCAAGCCGTTTCTTCGTAATTGAAAAAAAGTGTTGAACTTTTCGTCCACATTTAAGCTCATCCTACCGAACCGATTTATAAAAATCAAAAACTGTTCGAAAGATATTAGTTGGGAATGATGCTGATTAATTTTAGGTGAAAATCCACCGAGCCGTTTTCTTGTAATTAACTGTTAAAAAAAAATTTAAGCCGTTTTTCATGGAACTTTTTTTGGCGATATACATCATGGTCTTATAGAACTTACTGTAATATTACGGCCTTACAACAAGTAGTTTAATTTTAAAAATTCGTCAAACTTTGCTAAAATTATTATCGTTTTTTTTAAAGTAGGATTGATGAAGTATATTATTTACACATTTTTTTGATCAAGTCGATTATTTACACATATCGGGGAAGTTCATGTAATTGCCTCAAGGCTAAATACCAAACCAACTAGTTAATTTCTTCTCAAAAATGCACAGTCACATTAAAAATATTTTCACAAAAATTGCATCTATGGAAAAAATTTATACTACGTTATTTTGTTCCAACATTAATTGATTTTATTAATTATTCTATTACTATAATACTTTAAGAACAATATACTGAAATTATAGTATTTTACCACACCTATAAATATTTTTAATTTTTTTTTCCAAAATCCACACAGTCATATTAAAAATATATGTACAAAAATTGCGCCATAGAAAATCTCATATATTATGATAACTTGTTTCAACACTATCCAATTTTATTATTTATACTATTAATATGATATTTAGGGAACAACATACTAAAATTACAGCATTGTTACATCCCTATAAATATTTTAATTTTTTTTCCAAAATCCACAGTCATATTTAAAATATTTGTACACAAATTTTACCAATAGAAAATCTTATATATTATGATAACTTGTTCCAACACTACCCAATTTTAGTATTTATACTATTAATATTATCTTTTGAGAATAACATACTAGAATTATAGTATCTTATAACCCCTATAAATATTTTTAATTGTTTTTCCAAAACCCACCGTTGTATTAAAAATATTTGTACGAAAATTGCATCAATAGAAAAAAAATACAAGGCTAATTTGTTCCAACATCAACTAATTTTACAACTTATACTGTAACTAGGATACTTAAGTAATAACATATCAAAATTATAGTATTTTACCACCCCTATAAATATTTTTAAATGTTTTTCCAAAATCTACAGTCATGTTAAGAATACTTGGAAAAATCGCATATGTAGAAATTTTTAAATTAAGCTAATTTGTTCCAACAATACCCAATTTTACTACCTATACTATTACTATATTATTTAAAGAATAACATACCAATATTGTAGTATTCTACAACCCCTATAAATATTTTTATTTTTTTTCCACAATCCACAGTCATATTAAAAATACTTGCACAAAAATCACATCAATAGAAAAAATTTTTACTGCGCCAATTTGTTCTAACATCAGCTAGTTTTATTACATATACCAGTACTATAATACTTAAGGAATAACATGCTAAAATTATAGTATTCAACAACCTTATAAATATTTTAATTTTTTTCCAAAATTCACACAGTTATATTGAAAATATTTGCCTAAAAATCGCATTTGCAGAAAAAATTTTTTATTACGCTAATTTGTTCTAATCAATTAGTTTTACTATTTATACTAATTTTATAATACTTAAGGAACAACATACTAAAATTATAGTATTTTACAACCCCTATAAATATTTTTAATGATTTTTGAAACCAGCTGGCACTAGCACAAAACTCAAGAACATACGATTCAAAAAACGCTAATAACACAAAATTTTGAGCCACACTAATAATTTTTATTAGTTTACACAATTAGTACACCCTTTACCTAATAACATACTAAAATCACAACTGTCTACGGTTTTTATAAATATTTGTAATAATTTTTTTCTATTTTTAATATTTTTTTTTCTTACCCCGTTCCATCTTGAGCTCGCCATTTCCTAAACAACATACATAGTAAGACTACAGGTAATTTGATTAGGAAAGAAAGTAATAAAATGTACAGGAGCATTTGAACTTCATTTTTTGATTAATTTTATGAGGAAAAACAAAAAATTTGAAATTTGAAAGATCACTTGATTCATGTATTAAAAAATTAAAATATTTGGCAAAATTTATTTTTGATAATTGAATTGTTAAAAATCGTTTTATACACACATGTAGCAGAAATAAGATAAATAGGTTGCTGATTTAAAAGTAAATTGCAGAATTGTTTTTGGATTGAATTTTTAGGGAAAACTTTAGGGATTTTTTTATATTTTATACCTTAGTCTTTGAGCATGTTATTAACTAATCATCATATCAAAATATGTATTAGTATATATAAAAAATATTATTTTTCTATGCGCCCACGAACACTTTTGTTCCTCCGTCAATTTATGACAATTGATGATTTATGATATATGATTTATGGGTCTGGAAATTAACATAATCAAATTTATATTCAGAGGTCACTCAGATATTTAGAGAACAATACCAGAACTTATATAGATACATCTAATTTTCGTGTAATGACATATTTGTTTGTTATTTTGATTTTGGGTTTCGTATCCAAATTGAACGCCTCTATAAAGTTTAATTTTTTATATATGAACATATAAAAATGTACTCATTGTTTATATTTTTAAATTTCTATTCGCCCAAAAATTCTATTCGCCAATTTTATTTTCTGTCGACGTTTTAAGTCATTCTGAATCGAATGAGATCGAATTTGGAAAAAGTATTTATCAAATACTTTATACATATATCTTTCGATTGTTTCCATGCACTACTAGTCACTATTAAAAATAAAATTATAACAATTTTTTAATCTACAGGAGTGAATTATGATGTAAATTATCTGCTTATGTAAAAAAGACACATGGGACACCTACATTAACAATTAGATTACATAATCGTCATTGTTCACAAATTTGCTAAATACCGTTTGCTCGGTAAGATATATATATATATATATATATATATATATATATATATATATGAATAAATAAATTGTTAAAGAAATCCGTCACAGTGACGAAGGAAGGTCGTTTTTAATATTAAAGACATTAGATGACATTAAGGCGTTTCCAAATTACATCTTACAATGATCATTGTAATATAAAAATTATATTTTTTATTATCATTACTCTTATCATAATTATCATTACCAAAGGCAGGTCCAGAATTACATAATGTGTCAATACGTAGGGGAGCTAAAAACTTATTGTAACAGAGGTAAGTTGTTATAGTAATTGCAAAAAAAAATCGAAAATGAAAATTTTCGCATATCTTCACGTTTCAAAGGTTTCTGAACATTTTGGCATACCTCAGAAAAAATTGATGTATGTTTGTGTGTGTATGTATGTTTGGATACAATTTTTAGTCCACGATTTCGGGCGCACTAATCAACCAATTTCAATGATTTAAAAACCATTCGATTTCTATTGATGGGGAGACGTGCTGATCAGTTTTTGGCAAAGGCAGGTCTAGCCGTTACGGAGATACGGAGCAAAGAGCGCAGAAAATTCAAATCGAGTTTTTGAGAGAACGGAGAATCCGATTTGAATGATCTAAAAAACATTCGATTTGTCATGATTGGGAGAAGAGGTGATTAGTTTTTGGCAATGGCAGGTTCAGCCGTTTTGGAGATACAGAGCTAAATGTGCAAAAAATGACAGTTTTCGAGAGAACTAAGCGTCTGATTTGAATGATTCAAAGAACTTTCTGCTCGTTTTAACAAAATAATTGCTTCTGGCAAAAAAATTGTTTCAATTTTTTTTCTTAAATTTTTTTTTGTACATCGAAAATAATTCAGATTTTAATTTTAATTCTGACTAAAGTTCTAAAATACTTTAAACAAACAATTTCAACTTTGTAATTCAGTTTATATGATTCTTATAAATATTAGACAATGTTACAATATTTATAATAATCTATTTTAAAACATTTAATATTCCTCGATCATCCTCGTTACGGTACGGGAAGTTCCAGCAATTTGCCTTAAGACACGATGCCATACACACTTCTAGTTTTAGTATAGAAGTTACTACTAGAGCATCAAGTGCGAGTTTAAGTTAGAAAAAACACCGCACTTTTTCCAGAAAATAATTAATTAAAAAATAATGAACAATAGTTAAAAAATAATTTCTACTAATCTCGACAAAGGAATTATTACAGCAACTATCCATTTTTATTTCTCATAAATAAAATCAACCGATCTCAAGATATATTAATTTAAAAAAAACATATTACAAGCGTCTTTGTCGAGAAAATTTTAAGTTTTTCAATAGTGCTTTTTCCAGTTCAATTTAAGTCGTTTCTGGTGTAATAAATGTCTAAATATGGTGATTTTCTGGTCATAAACCGACTTGAAAATTAGTTCTAGGCTATAACATCTGCATTTGTTCTTGTTTTCGGTTCTAGGCCGAGGACGAATATTTTAAAAAAAGTCGAACACGAGGTTACGCCGGAAATTACAATGACTATTATTAAATTTATTTCGATGCACGATTGCCGTGAAATTTGATAATTTAAAAGACAATAATAATAGATACATACATACACAAATATATATATATATATATATATATATATATATATACTAGCTGACCCGGCAAACGCTGTTTTGCCATCAAAAATATTTTGCCACATTGCAGAAGTTCTTATAACATACATGATATATTAATAATAATGTTATATTTTTATTACACAAATTTCTTTACATTTTGATAATTAATTCGAACGCATCATAGTGCTTTGTTTATTTTAATTTTATTTATGTCAAATAGTGAAATATTTTTAATCAATGAATAAATTAGATTTTAGTCTGAATCATCGCAGCACCATTATCTAAATATATAATTTTTATATAAATATCAGATTTTTTACTTTTGCATTTAATTTAAAAATATTGAATGTCAATTTCATATATCCAATATGCACTAAATTTTTAAATGCCAAAATATTTCCTTATTGGTTCGAAATTTAATATAATATGATATAATTTATATCTAGAATTTGATTGCCAATATTGCCTATAACATAACTTGGAATAATTAATTTATTGTGTCTTATTGAAGTTGTTAAAAATTCTTTTTTTTGAACTGTCAGCATTTTGTTTATGATTAATGTTAAATTCAATATGTCGCTTTTTTATTGTGATCTGTAATGTTTTAATCACTTATCATATAAATTTTCGACTGATATATATATATATATATATATATATATATATATATATAAACATATATATATATATATATATATATATATATATATATTATCCGAGCAAACTGTATTTAGCAAATTTGTGAACAATGACGGTTACATAATCTAATTGTTATTGTAGGTGTTCTACATGTCTTTTTTACATCAGCAGATAATTTATTCTTGTAGATTAAACAATTGTTGTAATTTATACTTTTAGATCATTATTATAAATAACTAAAAGTGCATGGTAAAATATCTTAAACAAAATTCTTGGATTTATAGAGAAACAGATGATAAATACCAAAATTTGTAAAGAAATTTAACTCAATATTGAATTTGCTTAAACAATTTGATGTTAAGAAAAATGTATGTGCAGCAAATCGTTAATATCTCAAAATTTTGGTATAAAATATATAAATTTTAGTACTTATCATTAAAATAGACATATTGAAAAATAAAATAATAAAAAATCAAGATTGTAAAGTAAATAATTTTTCCTGGAGAAAATTTTGCACGAAAAAAGTACTATTTTTATTCATTATAAAATTGCGGTGTTTATACAAAAAAGGTATGAATATTTTGAAAACTTAATATAAAATATATAAATTTTAGAATTTGTTATTAAAATAGACATATTAAAAAACGAAATATAAAAATTTCAATGCTGGAAGATGAATATTTTACCCTATAAAAAATTTGCACGAAAGAACTTTCATTTGGTTTTCATTATTTGTGCTCCATTATAAATTTGGGGTATTTTTGCAGCAAATCATTAATAACTCAAAATCTTGGTATAAAAGATGTTGAGTTTAATATTTATTATTGAAATAGACACAATGAATTACAAAATATAAAGTTTGTTGTATGAAGTTTGAAATTTTTCAACATATATACATTTTTTTTAAATTTGTTTACGTATCTGTAAACTAGATAAAATTATCTAAAATTTGTATAAATTATTTTTGACTAATTATTTTAAATATATCTAGAAAAAATATATTTAATTAAAGCAGTGACATGGTTTTTTAAACCAACAACTTTGAATTGTAGGTAATTAGTTTTGCGTGTTTTTGTAAAAATTTTGTGACAATTTACTTACTATATGGTTTGCACCAATAAATTTATGAATATATAAATAAATACAAAAATAAAAAATTAAAAAAATAAAAATATTAATTTATTTATTTTACAAGCCGCCAGTACAATTATATTATTATAACACTTTTATTATATTTAATACGGTTATTAAAAATATTTATTTAATAATATATATAATAATAAGTAATATATATTTATATGAATAAATTAATTTGCATGTTTTAAAGTAATATAAGTCTTTTGTTTAACAAATGTTTAAGAGTTATATTAATATCTTTATATTTCTCCAATAAGCACATTGAAAAATCATATTTTTTTGTACATAAAATCACAATTTAGTAAATGAAATATAATATATATATATATATATATATATATATACGTGTATATATATAACTTAATTTTTAATACAATTGTATATATTTATAATCATGGTATATATCACATTTAATTATTACATTTATGATTTAATTCATTGATGGATTATTTATTAATTTTTTGTCATTTTTAATTAATTCATAATTATTGGAAGTAATGTAGGTATTTTATTTAAAAAAATATAAGACTAATATATTTTTTTATATTTTTCAATTAAAAATCTAATTAAAAATCTGTTTGGATTCCATAAGACTGCAATGGGAATCTTATGAGAACCTTGAAAAATCTCATTTATTTGTACAAAATTCATGATTTAATAAACACAATATATATTTAATTCAATTGTTCATAAATGTATATATTTATAATCATATTTTAAATAACATACGATTCAGGATTACTATTGATTTTACATCAAATTTAATTACCCATCGATTACCCATCGATCTATATTTTAAATAGATTATTAGTAAATAATGATTGATAAATAATAGAGTTTATAGATGATTTTATTAGTTTTATGGTATTTAAACAATTTTTCAAAAACTCTATAAACAAAAATGTTGTTTTAAATATAATGAACAAAGTACAAAAACTTGTTAGAGTAAAAGTTGATTTTACAAAAATGGATTGTAAAGGATTAAATTAGTTTTTAATTCGAATATTATTTTATTTTTCCAGTTTTTTCTCCAATATGCAACCTACACATTATATTTTTATTATCGATATTTATGCAAAGATGGAAAATAATATAAAAATCTGTTTTTTTTTATTGTCACTGGAAGCAATAAATGTCTGACATTGAAAAAGAGATTTTATCTCTATGTGTGGGATGCTGTAAAAGACGCAATTATAAATATATATATGTATATATATAAATATATATACATATATGTAGATGTATATTTATAAGATAGATCATGTTACATTTAACAAAAAATATATAGAATATAAGGCTATGATTTATACATCATAAAATAGATGTGTCAATATATTTTAAACGTGCTATTCAAATAATTTTAAATTTTAGATTTACAGAATTTATGCTTCATTACACAATATTTATTCACAACCCTTAGTACACAAAAACCACAAAAAAATATATGTAACTAAATTAATTTCCAAAAAATTGACTCTTGCAAAAAATTAAGCGCAGTCACAGGTTTTATGCAAATTTAATTTTTGTGAATGATTTTATTTTTAAAATAAATTATTAGTAAATTATGGTTAATAAATAATAGAGTTTATAGATAATTTTATCTAGTTTTATGTTATTTAAATAAATTTTTGAAAAGTTTCAAAATGTTGTGTTAAAAATAGTGAACAAAGTACAAGAACTTGTTAAGGTGTTTTTAGAGTGAAAATAGATTTTGCAAAAATGGATTTTAGTAATATTTTTTTTTATTTATTGATTTATTTTTTGTTAGTATTTTTGTGTTCATGAATAATTGTTTATAAAATGTAATTTTTTTAAATCGTATGCAAATAAACTGAAGTAATTTTCATTGAACTTGCAAGAACTTGAGAACAGTCACAAGTTTCTTCTAAATTAATTTTTTATTAATAGTTAAAATCAAAATAAATAGTAATTAAGTAGCAGAGTTTGTATATATTTTATCTAGTTTCGACATAATTAAAGAAATTTAAAAAAAGTTTATAATAAAAAATGTTATGTTAAAAATAATGAACAAAGTATTAGGTTGTCAAATATCTCCCTTCCGCTTTTATATATATATATATATAAAAAAGCGGAAGGGAGATATTTGACAACCTAATATATATAAATTTGATAATGTTTTTTTAAAGTAAAAATTTATTATTAATATTATTTTAAGCTTTGTATTAATGAATAGTTATTTATAAAAGCAATTTAATGTAAAAAATACAAATAATTCACATATGTTTAAATAAATTTCATAAAATAATTACATTTCAGTCAAGTTTTTGGTCTAAAAAAGTAAGTTGAAGTTATTTTTTCTAATTATATTTAAAATACACAGTCAAAAATAATTTATACAAATTGTAGATAATTTTATCTAGTTTTTAACAAAATTTTAATAAAAAAATGTTATGTTAAAAATAGTGAAAATGTACACAAGACAGAAAGTTACTTCTAGAAAATTTTCTTGGAGAAATAATTTTTTTTATAGATTTATGTAAATTTATTTTAATTTATTTTTTGCAAATATTGTAATGATATAAAGATGCAGAAAAATCTTGATTTAATTTTAGAATTTGTTGGAAGTGAAAAATTGCCAGGTTTTAGTAAAATTTTATAAAAAATACGTTAGTTTTGCTTTTCCCAGACCTTAATAAAAAATAGTAATTACAAGTCACTAAAAAGTCAAATGTTTTCACCAAAATATTTATATATAAATATTCCAAAAAATAACTTATTTTTGCTACATTAATCCATAATTTATTTGGGTAAATTTAATTGGAGTTTTTAATTTTATTTATTTATTTTGAAGAGTTACAAAATTTTGTTGTAAGACAAGTATGATGTACATAAAAATTAGTAAAAGATAGTAATAAATAAAATTGTATTTGGGTATTGTATAAAAATTTTACAAACATTTGAATCTCAACGTTCATTTTGGCATCAAGTATTTTTGTGTTGACTTTACCAAAGGAACATTTTTTTGCAAATAAAATACATATAATTTTAATAAAATTTCTAATATTTTGATTAATTATAATACATACAGATTTTACATAAAAACTTGTATCTTTTTTATTCAACATGAAAAGTATTAAGAATTTTAACAAAATTTAGTACAAAATAAAATATATAATAATTTGGTTCGAAGAAAATCAAATCTAACTTAGTTTTTGATTAAACTAGTTTGAAATTACATTTTAGTCTAAAAATGACTCTTCAACGTGTCGATTTCCAAGTCAAACTAAATGTCAAAGTCAAAATGAATTTTGTGCAAATTTAGAAAGTCAATTTCTCAACTTCTGCGGGAAATTCTAATCAATCGATACAAAATATCTTAGGGCAACTGGTACAAAGTGGTACTATCTTGTACCATCGTTAGGTAACAGACATTGGATAAATATAAAATCAAGTAAAATCATTTGTAACTGACATACATTTGATGAAAATCACAATTTTGTACCCACTAACCCACAATAAGCAAAAATCCTTTACCCCGGTGGAGCGATCTGAACCCATTTCCTAAATTTTCACCTTCAAAAAAAAAAAAAATTTTTTTCAAATTTTTATTAAATCTATACTTTATTTTAAATAATTGTAATTCATTTGTAGGAACTGTTTATGGCAATGACGCAATTCTTCGGAGTCGTTTATATTTATTGAGAGTGGGAGATTTGTAAAACTGGTTACTCAGTCGATATATGACACAAACAAAAGTCGTTTGTTGAAAAATTTGCATTCATATATAAAATCAGATTAGTGGACTGGTCAATGGTCAAATATAGTAATAAATGATATATAAAGTTTTGGATGAAGTGGAAAATCAATTTGAATGCACGACAAAAATTTGTCGTTTTAACTTGTATGAACCTTGTACTTAATATATTATAAGTATTTATAATAAAATTTTGATGTAATTTTTTTATGTAAATTTTATGTAAAACCTGTATGTATTTTGTATTCAAATCATTATGAATTTTATTAAATTTATATTTATTTTAGTTACAAAAAAAATTGTTTTGGTGCAGTCCACACCAAAATACTTGTTATCAAAATGAATGATGAGTTTTAAAAGCTCGTAACATTTTGGAGAATACCCCAAATGCAACTTTGTACACACTATTTTTTAGTAAATTTTATGTACATCAAACTTGCCTCACAACAAAATTTTGTAACTCTTCAAAATAAATAAATATAATTAAACTTTGTACAAGTTTACATAATTAGTGTTAATATTAATTTATAAATTTATTGCACGTATGTATGTTTTTGGTATATGAAATTTTAAATATTTAAATGTGAAAAACTATGTATTATTTGCATATATTTTTGATCCAAATTCGTATAATTTTTTTAAAAATTTATATTTATTTTAGTTACAAAAAAAATTGTTTTGGTGCAGTCCACACCAAAATACTTGTTATCAAAATGAACGTTGAGTTTCGAATGCTTGTAAATTTTTTTTGTAATACCCAAATGTAATTTTGTTTACACTATTTTTTAGTAATTACTATATACAACGTACTTGTCTTACAACAAAATTATGTATCTCTTCAAAATAAATAAATAAAATTAAACTTTGTACAAAAAGACATAATGACTTCAAAGTTTACATAATTAGTGTTAATATTAATTTATAAATTTACCACACGTATGTATGTTTTGGTATATAAAATTTTAAATGTTTTAAATGTGAAAAACTATGTATTGTTTGCATATATTTTTGATCCAAATTTGTATAAATTTTTAAAAATTTATATTATTTTAGTTCCAAAAAAAATTTTTTTGGTAAGTCAACACTATAAATTGAAAACTCCAATAAATTTACACAAAAAATTAATACAACGTTAGACGTTGCTAAAATTGTTTATAAATTTTTTACCAGTATGTATTTTTTGGTATATAAAATTTTTAATGTTTTCAAGTGATTTTATGTTCATTATTATTTTTCCCAGCTCCCTGTCTAATTTATTTGCCATTTACGATTTTGTGTGTGGGTTTCGTTATAATAAATGTTAAAAGCATATGTTATATATATTTTAGAAATTTATAGGTTGATCTTAATCTTGATCTGAAAGTATGAAATATCAAATTTATTACTTGTTTTTTTTATTATATGACACGTAATTTAAATTGATTTATTATTAAATTTTATAGAAAAAAATATAAATAGGTTGTTATGAGAAATTTGATTCTAAAAAATTTTGTGTTTATGGGGCTATAGAATATTTGAGGGTAGAGATAATAAAATTTGGTTTGCACCAGTTTATAGTAAATTTTATCTAAATTTTTCACCTTTCAGACTTTAAATTATGTAATTTTATTATTGAAATTGTTATAAATCCAAAACCAATAATAGAGCATGCGCCAGACTTATTGAGTGTAGAGTAATATTTGGTTTTTCAAATTTTTGTATTTAGGAGCTTTTAGAACACTTGTAGGTAGTGATAATAAAATTTCGTTTACACCAGTTTATAGTAAATTTTATCGAGACCAAAACTTTGTATTTTGCTTATTATAATTTATATAAATTCAAAACCGAAAAAAGAGCATGCGCCAGACTTATTGTGTGTAGAGTAATACTGGGTTTTTCAAGTTTTTGTGTTTAGAAGCTTGTAGAATATTTGTGGATAGAGATAATAAAATTTAGTTTACACCAGTTTGTAGCAAATTTCATCTAGTTTTTACCACCTTTAGACCAAATTATGTATGTTGATTATTGAAGTTGTTATAAATTCAAAACCAAAAATAGAGCGTACACAATTTTGTTGAGAGAACTACCACGACCGAGCATCCTCTAAAGAGAAATTTACATTTTTTAGTTTTATAACTGTAACTTCAATTCGGTTTGAGATATAAAAATTTGTTCTGAGAAACGTAAAATCTACATAAAATTCTCTTTAAGCTGACGTATTTATTATTTTTATAAAAAAAAATTTAGAAGTTTTACAGCGGTTTTAAAACACTAAAAATGTTTATATAAATTTACAAAAGTTAATTGTTTAATTTTGTTGATGTAAATTTAAACATAACAAGATAAACTTTACATTAAATTTGTTATAAAATGATGGAATAAAAATTCAAAAAAAATTTCTTTATAATTTCACAAGTGTTTGAAAACCTCATATGAACAAATATAATTTTTTGTGTTCGATTTTGTTAGTATGATTTTTTTGCAAGCATAAACAAAATCACATACTATAAAATTGAAATCTAGAATAAATTTACTAAACAAATGTATACTCAAAATTTTCCTCAGACATTTTATTTAATTTCTATAAATTTTTGAAAGTACAACTTAAAAATATGTCTATTTATTATTGAACTATAGGAATTTTATCGTACAAAATACCAGTTTACCACCATATACTATGTATTTCATCTAATTACAATAATATATCAATTTTCTATTAATTTATTACATAATGACATGGCTTTTTATATAATTACCGACATAACGTTTTATAATTATCATGTTGTTAACAGAGAGCACAACTCAGTCTTTGCATGTTTACTAAACCTAGTTAATAACTTGAATAATTATGAAGTAAATATAATTATTAATAATGTAAAATAATTTTGATAGAACACAGAATTTGGTAAAAATAAAAAATTATACACTTTGGGAACAAAATTTGTGGTAAAAATTGGTCGAAATTTGAGAAATTTGGCGAGGAGTTTATGTAGAGATTTTTGAAGTGTAAAAAAGTGGTTGCTGCATTTTGTAAAAGCGTTATATAAAATTATTTTTTATAAGTGACTTTGTTTTACAAATTTGATTTGTTCTTCTATATTCGATTATAATTTATTTTCTATTTTTCTAAATTAAATGCCAAGGCTATAAAAATTAAGACATTGACAAATAAATCACAGCCGACAATCGTATTAGATCATCAACGACTGAAATAAATTGGATAGAAGTTTGTAATAAATTGAATTTAAATATAAAATAATATTTGTAAGTCGATTTGCAAAATATTTATAAATTCATAAAGCATAAAATAACTGTTTTTTTTAATTTTTAAAACCAATAATAAATTATCAAACACTGTTTTCAAATATTATCAAACAGTTTTCAAATTATTGTAAACTTTTAACAAAACATGTCACTAAAATTATATTAACGCAAATATTTAGAAAATTTTATGTAAAATTTATCCTTCAAAATTTTGTAAGTTGTTTTACAAAAACGTTATATTCACAAAATTAAAAAAATTACATCTTGCAACCAAATTGTTGATAAATATTAAGAATTCACAAAATTCTGTTTTTTAAAACGTTGTGATTCTTGAAGGCAATGTCTCATAAAAATTCTAAATATAACATTTTAAAACTAAAAAAATGTTCTTTTCTTTATTCTACATACTCTATCACTCGAAAAATAAGTTTGATTTTATCAAACTATGTTTTGAATCCCTTGTAAAACTTTAGAAAAAATCACAAAAATATTAGGTTGTCAAATATCTCCCTTCCCTTTTTTTGCTCTTGGTTTAATACAAAAAGGCGGAAGGGAGATATTTGACAACCTATTATAAAAGATATGCGATTTTTTAGGAAATTTTATGTAAAATTTATGCTTCTAAGGTCAAATTTCGTATTTTGATTTTTAGAAAAGATACATTCATGAAACTAAAAAAACTGTGTTTTTTGAATTCCAATTATTAAACATCAGAGTTAAAATTATTGTAAAATTGTATTGTATTGTATTGAATCGAAACGTTTCACCAAAATTATAATGAAGCAAATATTTAGCAATTTTATGTAGAATTTATTCCCCTCTAACTAAAACTTGGTAAATCGATCCTTAAAAAAGTTACATTCATACAACTGAAAAACGGTTTTTTTCTAATTTCGATACATAAATAATAGTTTATCAAACACGGTTTTCAATCCGTTGTGAAATTTAAATGAAACCTGTCACAAAAATTATAAATATACAGATATTTAGAAAATTTTATGTAGAATTTATGCTCTTTTGTCCAAAATTTTGTAAGTCGATTTTTCAAAAAGTTTACATATATAACTGAAAAACTCGTTTTTTCGAATTTCAAAAAACTATTATAGACTGTTTCAAAGTAAAATTTGAATGAAACTTGTCAGAAAAGTTATAATTATGTGAAATTTCAGAAATTTTTATATAGAATTTACATTTCTTAGATCAAAATTTTGTATCTCAATTTTTAAAAAAGTTACATCTATAAAACCGAAAAAACTGTTTTTCAAATTTCAAAAAACTTGTCAAAATTATCATGCACTGTTTTCAAACTATTGTAAAATTTGAATCAAACATGTCACAAAAATTATAATTACGCCAAATTTTAGGAAATTTTATATAGAATTTATGCTTCTTTGACCAAAATTTTGTATCTCAACTATTAAAAAAGTTATATTGATAAACTAAAAAATGTTATTAATTTAACACTATTGAATTTACAACGTCTTTAAGAATTTTTTTATAAATAATCAATAATGAAATTTATATTTATTGTCTTAATTTATATAAATTTTTAGGCATGATAAAATAAATATGCAATTGAAATTATTGGATATTTTGAAAAAAAGTCTGAAAATCGACTTTAACACAAATTCCTTTTTTTAACAAAATATATAATGCAGTTTTTTTATTTTAGTTCTTGTATATATATATATATATGTATATATATATATATATATATATATATATATATATATGTACATATATTTTCCAGACATTAAGGGGTGATTGTCTTGTAGATTGCAAAAGAAATTAATAATTCGCAAGGGTTGCATTTCAACCCTTCTACAAAATAGTCAATATTATATACATACATACATACATATATATATATATATATATATATATATATATATATTTATGTGTGTATGTATATATAAGTGTGTAATTTTATCCTATTATTTTTATCAATTATTAAACTTACCAGTTCAAACACTCATATAACAATAACAAAACATACCATAACAAATACACCACATTTGTATGCATTTTTGCATAATACCACGTGTACAACTACTTAAAAATATTTTTAAAAATTACTACATACCGAGTAAAATGCGATCCAACAAATTCCAATACCACAAATTCAAAAATTTGCACAAATTTAACAGAAAAATACAGATTCAGTTTAACAAAAAACACTTTTTCGAAAACAAAACACGTCCTACTCGCTCGATGGCATTCGCGTTACTGACATAACAAAATATTATGAAGTAATTCGGAACAGGTAAACATGGAATGATAAAACTACGGTGATGGATGTCTTTTTTGTGATTGGTGGAAGTGAAATAAGAACGCCAATCGGATTTGCCGGAACGTGGCCAAAAGTGTGCAGAGTTGTTAAAGGTGCAAGGTGAGAAGTCACCTTGAACACCTGTGTGTACACCTTGATTTGTTCCGGTAAATTTGATTGGTTTATTAATTATCTACAACCAATCAAATTTGTGGAATTCAAAACGTTTGTTTATTATCCAAGTTTGTACTTATTTTGATGGCTATTACGATTTTGAGCAATTTATATTGATGGCGTAATGATTTTTAAAAGTTTTTTTGATGTAATTAAAGTCATTTTGAAACGTAATTAAATTTATTACAACTAACATTTGTTACATAAATTATTAGTATTTTTGTATTAACAAATATCTAGCAGATTTTTTTTATTTATTTATGGCTTGAATATATTTACACTATTTTTTATATGTTACAGATGTTTTTATTTATCTTCTATCCAACTTACAATTAGATTTTTAATATAAAGTAGTACCAGTTAATTTTTTTTTTTATTAGTATTATAATTGAGATATTTTGCTTTAGTGTGCCATATAGATAAGGAAACAATTTTCACATTTCAAGTGCGATAAATAAATAGATGACATCATTTTTATGACTGAGATTGTTTGCTTTTGCTAATATGAAGGCTTTTCTACAGACACTTCATAAAATATATAAATGATAATAAATTATATAATTAATAACTTAAATATTCATACATACTAAAAATAAAACATATATTTATGTAAAAAAACATATAAATATTCATCCAAGAAAACGCAACTTAAATATGAACTCAGATTTGAAGTTTTTTCGATTTTTTTATAGTATTTTTTAAAAATTAATTACAATTATATTTTTGTTACAAAGTTACAATAGCATTTTAAATTACAAAAAAACAAAAATAATAAAAACGTTTTATTAATTTTTAAAAATATGTACAAACAAAAATATTGCTGCTGATGTAATATTTTATTGATTTTATTAATTTATTTTAGTCTCAAAACAAATTTTAACATTTATTTATTTATGTGTCCAATTTATGTCTGTATCTATTTATTTATGTGTCCAATTTATGTTTGACCTTTCAAATAAACGTTATATAAAAATAATTAAATAATTGCTATATCAGAATTACCGAATACAATTTTTTCTTATTGGAATCAAACGCCTTCTTTCAATTCGCTCTACTCGGTCTACCCACATATATAAATAATGGTCATCTTGTTTTGTGACGAGAAAAAAATTAAACCACGCTTTTGTAAAAGGTAATAATAGTTGGAGAGCTGGAAAGAAAAATACTCATAAAAAAATAATAATAACAAACATTTTTTTCTCCGAACATTTTGTCGCATTTAAGACACATTAGCCTTAGAGACTTACAATGTTAGACAATATTGTAGATAATTTAATTATAAATAAATTTGATATATACAACATTTATATTCATCAAATAGTTTTGCAATAAATTTTGTAAACATTTTTCTTGAGTGTTTTTTGAGTATACTGAGTTGTTAAAAGTCCTTATAATATTAGACAATATTGTAGATTATTCAATTTTAAATAAATTTGTCATATACATCCTTCATATTCATCAAATGGTTTAGAAGTTACAAAAGATTTAAACTAGTAATCCACTATACCCCTATATACTAAGACTAGTTTTGCAATAAATTTTGTAAACATTTTTCTTGAGTGTTTTTTGAGTATACTGAGTTATTGTAGAGCATTATAATGTTAGATAATATTATATAGTATTCAATTTAGAACAAATTTTTCATATACATCATTCATATTAATCAAATGGTTTAAAAGTTACAAGGGATTTAAACTAGTAATCTACTATACCACTAAATACTAAGACTAGTTTTGCAATAAATTTTGTAAACATTTTTCTGGAACGTTTTTTAAGTATACCGAATTGTTGTAGAGCTTTATAATGTTAGACAATATTGTAAAGCATTCAATTTTCAACAAATTTGCCATATATATCATTCATATTATTAAAATGGTTTAAAAGTTACAAGGGATTTAAACTAGTAATCCACTATACCTCTATATACTAAAACTAGTTTTGCAATAAATTTTGTAAACATTTTTCTGGAACGTTTTTTGAGTATACTGAGTTGTTGTAGAGCATTATAATGTTATATAATATTAAATAGTATTCAATTTTGAACAAATTTTTCATATACATCATTCATATTCATGAAATAGTTTAAAAGTTATAGGAGATATAAGCGAGTAATGCATTACATTAACCTTGTTGTACCAGGACTTGTTGCAATAAATTTTGTGTACATTTTCTGGAACATTTTTTCAGTATACCGAGTTGCTGTAGGGTCTTATAATGTTAAACAATATTATAAATAATTTAATTTTGAATAAGTTTGCCATATACATCATTCATATTAATCAAATGGTTTAAAAGTTACAAGGGATTTAAACTAGTAATCCACTATACCCCTATATACTAAAACTAGTTTTGCAATAAATTTTGTAAACATTTTTCTGGAACATTTTTTGAGTATACTGAGTTATTGTAGGGCTTTATAATGTTAGACAATATTGTAAAGCATTCAATTTTAAATAAATTTGTCATATACATCATTCAAATTCATCAAATGGTTTAAAAGTTACTAGAGATTTAAACTAGTGATGCACTATACTCTTGAATACTAATTATAAGAGTAGTTTTGCGATAAATTTTATAAACATTTTTTGGAACGTTTTTTGAGTATACCGAGTTGTTGTAGGTCATAATAATATTAGACAATATTATATATTATTGAATTTTAAACAAATTTGTCATATGCATCATTCATATTAATCAAATGGTTTAGAAGTTACACGAGATATAAACTAGTGATGCAATATATCAATCTTTCAATGTTTGACAATAAATTTCGAAGTCATTTTTTATTTCTGGAGTGTTTTTGAGTATACCGAGTTGTTGTACGGTCTTATAGTATTCTACATTATTGTAGATAATTTTTTTCTGAACAAATTTGCCATTTTCAGTAATCAAGTAATTTAAAAGTTATGAACGCTGAAACAAGAAAATGCAATAAATTTCGTTGCAATCAATTTTAATGATTCATTTAGGATTTACATCCAAAGATTTATTTTTTTTAAATTTTATTATTATGACCAGCTCTCAGTCTAAAAGTATGATTCAATTCAAACTAAATTTGCATATGAAACCGATGTTTTATGTAAATACAAGGTTTTTCGGAGAATTCGCGTCATGAATTCAGTGCATTGTTTTGTTTGCAAATGCAAAGAGTCATATTGCAATCCTACACGGTTTTTGCGAATGAAAATAATTTTGCAAAAGGATAAAGGATTTATTGAAGAATGTTTTTTTATCAAAATTTATTATAATTCGCCGGTATATATTTTTTTAAAACGGTAAACGACGAGTAAGTCATGTCCATATAAGGATACATCATATGCGATTTAAGGTCATGTCGCGGCCAACGCATTTTATTTAATTGAATTCGTTTAATACAATTCCAATTTTGGTCAACATCGACACATCATAAAGGACAGGTTTTGCCAACCTTTTTGTACAATTTAAAATATAAATTTCTATATAAAACATGGATTTATACCGTTTTTTTATCGATAAAACTCCATGATGTAAGCGGCAAAGTTGGAATTGATTTTAAAGTACACCGAGTTTATGTAGAAATATATGATGTTAGACAAATTTGTTTAAAATTCAATTTTGTACATTTTCCAGAATATATCATTTTAATTAATCAAATAGTTTTTAAGTTACAAACGATGCAACAAATAAATGCACAAAATTTTGTATCTATCAAGAATCAGAATAATGTTCATTTTCTGTAACGATTTATGAGTATACCGAGTTTCTTTATGGCATTATAATGTTAGACAATATTATTTAAAATTAAAATTCAAATTTAATTTTGTACAAATTTCTAGAATACATCATTTTAATTGATCAAATAGTTTTTAAGTTACAGACGTTGCAAGGACTGCATGCACAAAATTTTGCATCTATCAAGAACCAAAATAATGGTCATTTTCTGTTACGATTTATGAGCATACCAAGTTGCTGTAGGACTTTGTGATATTAGACAATATTATTTCCTAGACATTTTTATACATATTTGCTGAATATACTATATACATATCACAAATATTTCAAAAATTATAAGTATTTTAGTGAGCCAATGCACTTTCAAAAAAGTTATAAAATTGTTACAAACGTTCTGATAAAATATTTTTATAAAATCCGTCGTAGTCCGAATAATTGTTTTTATATTTTACATATTCAAAACAACTAATAATCTATCCATAAAAGTAATATATAAGGTTGTCAAATATCTCCCTTCCGCCTTTTTGTATTATAAACCAAGAGCAAAAAAGCGGAAGGGAGATATTTGACAGCCTAATAAAAAAATAATCTCACCTGTGTCTTCTAAAATCTGTAAAATTATATCACACATCTCGTCCTGGTCCCAAAATATTATGTAACTTTTCTCGTCCAGATTTATACCTCCATCGGCCTGATAAAATATTTTTTATATTTTTTACATTTAAAACAACTATTAATCTATAAACACTATCAATTTCAAAAGGTTCCTCACCTCTGTCCTCCAATATCTCCAAAATGGTGTCACATCTCTCTCGTCCTGACTCATTGTAGGACAAATTATATGGATATGGTAAGTGAAACTTTTCAGAAATTACTTTCAGATTATTTTGGTAACAAACAACAAGTCTACCCACTTGGTAAAATTGAGTGAAGTCTTGTTTTTTGATATGGTAAATAATAAACCACATTTTTGTGAAGGATACTGGGTTTATACAGGATTTTTAGGGCAAATGTCCTGGATGATCAGTTTTGATTGGTTAAAGTTCGAATATTTTTTTAAAATATTTAGAACAAATTTTTCATTGGATTTTTGTATCAGTATAAAGCTACAATAATGTTTTATGAATGGGCAATATTATTTTTATTAATATTGAATAAAAATTGTGTAAATTTTACAAAAGTTTGCAAAAAGTGTCCGCCGGAAATTACGAAATTTTGCGCCTGGAATCCAACTTGTTTCGAGTAATTTTACTTACATATTTTGTACTAACAACTATGAATGTATTTACTTGATAAAATGTAGAAATGTATTATTATTCAATTTATATAAATATATTATATTATATAGTTGCTAATAAATTTATGCAAAATATTCCAAAAAACTGAAAAATGGGAGTAAAATATTTCTGCCAAAAAAGTTAATGTTTAGAGTGCATTTACTAAATTTGGTTCCAAAAACATAAGTAAGTTTATTGATGTAAAAATCTGTATATTTTTATTATTTTTAGATGATATTAAGATCATCATAATATCTCCAATAAATTTGTGCAAATATTTGCCAAAAACTAAAAAGTTGGACCAAAATGTAACAAAGGTATGAGGGAATAATTATTGTGCGAGCAAAGTTAAAGTTCAGAGTAGATTTACTATGAATATTTGTGAGAACACAAATATACATATTTATATGATAAAATGTAGAATTTCATGGCCTTTCCAACTGTATAATTATCGTTATAGGGTTCCTAATAAATTTGTACGAATATTTGCCAAAAACTAAAAATATTGAGAGCAGTTTTACTGTATTTTTTTTTAAGAATACAATTATAACTATTTAAATTATAAAATGTATAATATTATTACCTCTTTAACTATATATTTTTATCATCATAAGGTTGCTAATAAATGTGTTGTTATATTTGCAAAAAACATAGAAAATGCCCCAAAATTTATTAAAGGTATGAAGGGATAATTATTGTGCGAGCAAAGTTAAAGTTCAAAGTAGTTTTACTATGAATAATTCTGAGAATTTCTATACAACTAATTATATGGTTAAATTTGTGCAAATATTAATAACAGATTAAAAAAAATGTCCAACAACTTATCATTGACGTATTCCTAAAGACAAATAAATCACAAAAGCAATAATTTATAACTTTATTGCAAAACAACTTAATTTAAATATTCCTTTTAGGTGAATTTAATAATATATTCCCACAACTTCGATCCAGATCAATTTTATTAGCAATTCTAATATTTTCCTACAAATATGTGGGAAGGCGGTGGACTGACTCATTTATTTATTTATAGCAAATAAAATATTTATAGACAAAAAAATATTCATATTATTACATTTTATACAAATTTTTCAAATATTTTATTAACTTCAAGCATTACCGTGACCAG